>NC_041391.1:667145580-667191019 GCF_002162155.2 Triticum dicoccoides | reverse complement strand
CAAGGAAGTGCGTCCAGGCAAAAAAAACGATTCGCCCCCCTGACTGCTGGGACCCACCAGCTACATCTTCGCAGGCAAGGAAGTGCCTGACAGTCGGGACCCACCTGGTCGAAGCGTACATAGCTTTGTCATTCTGGTCGCGAACGTGTACGTACATATATACTGGTGGATGTAGAGGCACGCACGTGTCGTAGTAGAGGCACGCACGTAGCATGTACACGTACGTACAACGGCCAGGGTGCAAGAAAGAAAATACGACCACGTATGTGTACATATGGGAGGCGTCTCGAACACCTACTCGCGCATACGTACGGCGAGGGCTTGTGTACATGGCTGGGTCGAAACGAAAAAATAGCGTCGCCGTCGTGTTCATGGGGAGGCAACGGAATGTGTCGTGTTCATCGGGAGGCAACAAAATGCGTGGGAGCCAACCGGCTGGGTCAGAACGGAATGTGTGGTCGTGTTCATCGGGAGGGCTTGGACGGAACGGGCGATGGAAATGAGGCATGGCGTAGCGCACAACAGAGGAAACAGACCTCCTATGGTCAAAACGGGGGTCCTGTTGATCGGGAGGGGTGTGGCGTACCGCAAAACGAAGGAAACAGACCTCCTACGGTCGAAACGGGGGTCCTGTTGATCAGGAGGGGTGTGGCGTACCGCAAAACGGACGAAACGGACCTCCTACGGTCGAAACGGGGGTCATGTTAATCGGGAGGGGTGTGGCGTACCGCAAAACGGACAAAACGGACTTGTGTTGGAGCGCTACGGTCGAAACGGGGGTCCTGTTCATCGGGAGGGGTGCGGCATACCGCAAAACGGGACTGCACGGGATACTGTTCATCTCTACCGTCGACCTCCTCCAGCCTCCACAGGCTACCGTCGACCTCCTCCAGCCTCCACGGGCTCCTGTTCATCCAGCCTCCACTGCGTGCTACTCCACCGGCTACTGCTCAACCACCACTCCAGCATTTACTGTTCATCCAGCCCTCCACCATCTACTGTTCATCCAGCCGTCCACACCACGGGGTCCTGTTCAACCAGCCCTCCACGGCCACCCCTCCACCATCTACTGTTCATCCAGCCCTCCACACCACGGGGTCCTGTTCATCCAGAGGCAACGCCACCGCTCACTGTTCATCCAACCCCCCCGCAATGCTCACAGTTTATCCAATTGATCGGCTTCAGTTAGCAGCAGTAGCGAAGGAATCGCTCCATCGGGTTCAGTTAACAGCCCAACGCCTCGCTAGGGTTCAGTTAGAGCCAACGCCTCGCACGTGTACGAGAGAAACGCGCATCGCTCGGCCCCCGACCTCCCACCATAACCGGCAACTCCCCGAAATTTTCCTCCCCCTCGCTTCTACCACGGTTTTTTCCGTCATGGACGGCCCAAAGAATGTCATGCAGCTGCGTCTCCGGCCCGCCCAGGACGAAAAGCCCATTTTTTGTCATGATTTTTTGTCATAGAAGTAGGAGCCCACCACATCTATGATGATACCGGGTTTTTTCACAATTATCGTCATAGAAGTGTCATACGTATGACAGAAAAAAAAAATTCGTTCGGCCCAAAATGTCACGGATGTGCCTTTTTTTGTAGTGTGGGTTGTTGTCAATCTTGATGGCACTCTCATTGTCGCAGTAGAGAGGCACATTCTTCAGATGGATACCATAGTCCTTGAGAGTTTGCTTCATCCAGAGAAGCTGAGCGTAGCAAGATCAAATAGCAATGTATTCAGATTCAGCAGTGGAGAGAGATACACAGTTCTGCTTCTTTGTAGACCAACATACAAGAGATCGTCCCAGAAAGTGACATGTGCCTGATGTGGACTTGCGATCAACCTTGTCACCAGCATAATCAGCATCTGAGAATCCAACTAGATCAAACTCTGAGCCCTTTGGATACCATAATCCTAGCGTTGGGGTGTAAGCCAAATATCGAAGAATTCGCTCCACAGCTAAGTGATGCGATTCCTCTGGTGCCGCTTGGAATCGGACAGACATGCAAAGACTAAGCATTATATCTGGCCTAGATGCACATAAGTAAAGCAAAGAACCAATCATGGAGTGGTATACCTTTTGATCTAACTCTTTACCATTGTCGTCGGGACCCAGATAACTTTTGGTTGGCATTGGCGTCATGTATCCTTTGCAGTCTTGCATTCCAAACTTCTTCAGGCAGTCTTTGAGGTATTTTTCTTGATATATGAAGATGTTGTTGCGTTGCTGACGGATTTGGAGACCCAGAAAGAACTTCAGCTCACCCATCATGGACATATGATATTGCTCTTGCATCATGTGAGCAAACTCATCACTGTATTTCTTGTTGGTGTAGCCGAAGGTAATGTCATCCACATAGATTTGGCACACAAACAGTTCACCATCATATGTCTTCGTGAAGAGTGTAGGATCTAGTGAACTAGGTTTGAAGCCTTTGCTCTTCAAGAAGTCTTTGAGCGTATCATACCAAGATCGAGGGGCTTGTTTGAGGCCATACAGTGCCTTGTTGAGCTTGTATACCATATCATGATGTTTTGGATCTTCAAAGCCAGGAGGTTGTGCGACATATACTTCTTCTTCTATCTTTCCATTGAGAAACGCACTCTTCACATCCATTTGATACAGAAGGATGTTGTGATGATTTGCATAGGCTAGCAGTATGCGAATGGCTTCAAGCCTTGCCACCGAAGCAAATGTTTCGTCGAAGTCAATTCCTTCCACTTGAGTGTAACTTTGTGCAACGAGACGAGCCTTGTTTCTGACCACTTGACCATTCTCATCTTGCTTGTTGCGATATATCCATTTGGTGCCAATGATATTGTGCTTCCGAGGATCAGGATGCTTGACCAATTCCCATACATTATTCAGCTCGAACTGTTGAAGCTCTTCTTGCATAGCTTGAATCCATTCAGATTCCATGAAGGCTTCATCGACTTTCTTGGGTTCAGAGATTGAGACGAATGCAAAATGCCCACAGAAGTTAGTTAGTTGTGTTGCTCTTTGAGTTGCTTTTGAACGAGTGAGTGGACCAGGTGCATTCAAGCTGTCAATTATCTTCTCAATCTGAACTTCATTTGCAACACGAGGATGAACAGGACGAAGATTTTGCTCTTGCTGATCAATCTCATCAATTGGGGGATTGTCTTCGGGCTGAGCATTGTCTTCATGTTGATTAGGTGCAGAAATGATAAGCTATTCTTTAGTCTGATTCTCAGAAGGTATGATCTCTCCAATTCCCATATGCTTGATTGATTCACTTGGAGGTACTTCATCCAGCACATTTGGCAGGTGCTCTCTTTGCGAGCCGTTAGTCTCATCGAACCGCACATCCACAGTTTCAACACTTTATAGTGAAAGAGGTTGAAGACTCTGTAGGAGTGCGAATCCTTTCCATAACCAAGCATAAAACCTTCATGTGCTTTCGGTGCAAATTTTGACATGTGATGTGGATCCTTGATCCAGCACCTAGCACCAAATACTCTGAAGTAGCTTACATTTGGCTTCTTACCAGTTAGGAGTTCATAAGACGTTTTCTTCAGAAGATTGTGAAGATAGACACGGTTGGTGATGTAGCAAGCAGTATCAATGGCTTCAGGCCAGAACTTTCGTGGAGTCTTGTACACATCAATCATCGTTCGAGCCATCTCAATGAGAGTTCTGTTCTTGCGCTCTGCGATGCCATTCTGCTGAGGTGTATAAGGAGCAGAGACCTCATGAGTGATATGTAGGGGAACGTAGTAATTTGAAAAAAAATCCTACGCACATGCAAGATCATGGTGATGCATAGCAACGAGAGGGGAGAGTGTCGTCCACGTACCATCGTAGGCCGAAAGCGGAAGCGTTAGAACAACGCGGTTGATGTAGTCGTACGTCTTCACGGCCCGACCGATCAAGCACCGAAAGCATGACACCTCCGAGTTCTAGCACACGTTCAGCTCGATGACGTCCCTCGAACTCCGATCCAGCCGATTGTCGGGGGAGAGTTCCGTCAGCACGACGGCGTGGTGACGATGTTGATGTTCTACCGTCGCAGGGCTTCACCTAAGCACCACTACAATATTATCGAGGAGGACTATGGTGGAGGGGGGCACCGCACACAGCTAAGAGATCAATGATCTGTTGTTGTGTCTCTAGAGGTGCCCCCTGCCCCCATATATAAAGAAGCAACGGGGGAGGGGGCGGCCGGCCAGGGAGGAGGCACGCCAAGGGGGTAGTCCTACTTTCCTTATAGGAGTAGGAGAAGGGAAGGAAAAAGTAGAAGTAAGGAAGGGGGCGTCCCCCTCCCTAGTCCAATTCGGACTAGTCCATGGGGAGGGGTGTGGCCACCCTTTGGGGCCTTTCTCTCCTTTCCAGTATGGCCCATTAAGGCCCAATACGAATTCCCGTAACTCCCGGTACTCCGAAAAATACCCGAATCACTCAGAACCTTTCCGATGTCCGAATATAGTCGTCCAGTATATCGATCTTTACGTCTTGACCATTTCGAGACTCCTCTTCATGTCCCCGATCTCATCCGGGACTCCAAACTCCTTTGGTACAACAAAACACATAAACTCATAATATAA
This sequence comes from Triticum dicoccoides, assembly GCF_002162155.2. Lineage (NCBI taxonomy): Eukaryota > Viridiplantae > Streptophyta > Magnoliopsida > Poales > Poaceae > Triticum > Triticum dicoccoides. The sequence continues at coordinate 667,186,460 of NC_041391.1, read as the reverse complement.
CCGTTGTTGAACTTTAAGCGTGCGGACCCTATGGGTTCAAGAACTATGTAGACATGACCAAGACACGTCTCAGGTCAATAACCAATAGCGGAACCTGGATGCTCATATTGGCTCCCACATATTCTACGAGGATCTTTATCGGTCAAACCGCATAATAACATACGTTGTTCCCTTTGTCATCGGTATGTTACTTGCCTGAGATTCGATCGTCGGTATCTCAATACCTAGTTCGGTCTCATTACCGGCAAGTCTCTTTACTCTTTTTGTAATGCATCATCCCGCAACTAACTCATTAGCTACATTTCTTCCAAGGCTTATAGTGATGTGCATTACCGAGAGGGCCCAGAGATACCTCTCCGACAATCGGAGTGACAAATCCTAATCTCGAAATATGCCAACTCAACATGTACCTTCGGAGACACCTGTAGAGCTCCTTTATAATCACCCAATTACGTTGTGACGTTTGGTAGCACACAAAGTGTTCCTCCGATAAACGGGAGTTGCATAATTTCATAGTTGTAGGAACATGTATAAGTCATGAAGAAAGCAATAGCAACATACTAAACGATCAAGTGCTAAGCTAACGGAATAGGTCAAGTCAATCACATCATTCTCTAATGATGTGATCCCGTTAATCAAATGACAACTCATGTCTATGGCTAGGAAACTTAACCATCTTTGATTCAACGAGCTAGTCAAGTAGAGGCATACTAGTGACATTATGTTTGTCTATGTATTCACACATGTATTATGTTTCCGATTAATACAATTCTAGCATGAATAATCAACATTTATCTTGAAATAAGGAAATAAATAATAACTTTATTATTGCCTCTAGGGCATATTTCCTTCAGTCTCCCACTTGCACTAGAGTCAATAATCTAGTTCACATCATCATGTGATTTAACACCAATATTCACATCTGTATGTGATTAACATCCATAGTTGACGTCGTCATGTGACCAACACCCAAAGGGTACTAAGTTATGATCATGTTTTGCTCATGAGAGAAGTTTAGTCAACGGATCTGTCACATTCAGAGTCGTATGTATTTTGCAAATATTCTATGTCTACAATGCTCTGCAGGGAGCTACTCTAGCTAATTGCTCCCACTTTCAATATATATCCACATTGAGACTAAGAGTCATCTGGATCAGTGTCAAAACTTTCATCGACGTAACCCTTTATGATGAACCCCTTGTCACCTCCATAATCGTGAAACATATCTTTATTCCACTAAGGATAATTTTGACCAATGTCCAGTGATCTACTCCTAGATCACTATTGTACTCCCTTGCCAAACCAGGGCAGAGTATACAATAGGTCTGGTCCATAGCATGGCATACTTTTATAGAACCTATGACTGAGGCATAGGGAATGACTTTCATTCTCTTTCTATTTTCTGCCGTGGTCGGGATTTTAGTCTTACTCAATTTCACACCTTTGCAACATAGGCAAGAACTCTTTCTTTGACTATTCCATTTTGAACTACTTCAAAATCTTGTCAAGGTATGTACTCATTGAAAATCTTATCAAGCGTCTTGATCTATGTCAATAGATCTTGATGCTCAATATGTAAGTAGCTTTACTGAGGTCTTTCTTTTAAAGAACTCCTTTCAAACACTTCTTTATGCTTTCCAGAAAAACTCTACATCATTTCTGATCAACAATATGTCACTCACATATACTTATCAGAAAATTTGTAGTGCTCCCACTCACTTTATTGTAAATACAGGCTTCACTGCAAGTCCGTATGAAACTATATGCTTTGATCATCTTATCAAAGCGTATATTCCAACTCCGAGATGCTTGCACCAGTCCATAGATGGATCGCTGGAGCTTGCACAATTTTGTTAGCACCTTTAGGATTGACAAAATCTTCTGGTTGCATCATATACAACTCTTCTTTAAGAAAACCATTAAGGAATGCAGTTTTGACATCCATTTGCCAGATTTCATAAAATGTGGTAATTGCTAACATGATTCGGATAGACTTAAGCATCTATACGAGTGAGAAATTATCATCGTATTCAACACCTTGAACTTTGTCGAAAAACTTTTTGCGACAAGTCGAGCTTTGTAGATAGTAACACTACTATCAGCATTTGTCTACCTCTTGAAGATCCATCTATTTTTTATGGCTTGTCGATCATCGGGAAAGTCCACCAAAGTCCACACTTTGTTCTCATACATGGATCCCATCTCAGATTTCATGGCTTCAAGCCATTTCGCGGAATCTGGGCTCATCATCGCTTCGTCATAGTTCGTAGGTTCATCATGGTCTAGTAACATGACTTTCAGAACAGGATTACCGTACCACTCTGGTGCGGACCGTACACTGGAAGACCTACGAGGTTCTGTAGTAACTTGATCTAAAGTTTCATGATAATCATCATTAGCTAACTCACTAATTGGTGTAGGAATCACTGGAACTAATTTCTATGATTAACTACTTTCCAATTTGGGAGAAGGTACAATTACCTTATCAAGCTCTACTTTCCTCCCACTCACTTATTTCGAGAGAAAATCCTTCTCTAGAAAGGATCCATCTTAGCAACGAATATCTTGCCTTCGGATCTGTGATAGAAGGTGTACCCAATAGTTTCCTTTGGGTATTCTATGAAGACGCACTTCTCTAATTTGGGTTTGAGCTTATCAGGTTGAAACTTTTTCACATAAGTATCGCAGCTCCAAACTTTAAGAAACGACAACTTTGGTTTCTTGCCAAACCATAGTTCATAAGTCGTCATCTCAACGGATTTTGATGGTGCCCTATTTAACGTGAAGGCAACTATCTCTAATGCATAACCCCAAAACGATATTGGTAAATCGGTAAGAGACATCATTGATCACACCATATCAAATGAAGTGCGGTTATGATGTTCTGACACACCATTACGCTGTGGTGTTCCAGGTGGCATGAGTTTGTGAAACTATTCCACATTTATTTTAACTGAAGGCGAAACTCGTAACTCAAATATTTATCTCCACGATCAGATCATAGAAACATTGTTTTCTTGTTACAATGATTTTCCACTTCACTCTGAAATTCTTTGAACCTTTCAACTGTTTCAGACTTATGTTTCATCAAGTAGATATACCCATATCCGCTCAAATCATCTGTGAAGGTCAGAAAATAACGATACCCGCCACGAGCCTTAATACTCATTGGTCTGCATACATCACTATGTATTATTTCCAACAAGTCAGTAGCTCGTTCCATTGTTCCGAAGAACGGAGTTTTAGTCATCTTGCCCAAAAGGAACGGTTCACAAGCATCAAATGATTCATAACCAAGTGATTCCGGAAATCCATCTTTATGGAGTTTCTTCATGCGCTTTACACTGATATAACCCAAACGGCAGTGCCACAAATAAGTTGCACTATCATTATTAACTTTGCATCTTTTGGCATCAATATTATGAATATGTGTATCACTACGATTGAGATCCAACAAACTATTTTCATTTGGTGTATGACCATTGAAGGTTTTATTCATGTAAACAGAACAACAATTATTCTCTAACTTTAAATGAATAACCGTATTGCAATAAACATGATCAAATCATATTCATGCTCAATGCAAACGCCAAATAACTTTTATTTAGGTTTAACACTAATCCTGAAAGTATAGGGAGTGTGTGATGATGATTATATCAATCTTGGAACTACTTCCAACACTCATCGTCACTTCCCCTCAACTAGTCTCTGTTTATTCTGTAACTCCTATTTCGAGTTACTAATCTTAGAAACCGAACAAGTATCAAATACTCAGGGGCTACTATAAATACTAGTAAGGCACACATCAATAACCTGTATATCAAATATACCCTTGTTCACTTTGCCATCCTACTTATTCACTAAATATTCAGGGAATTTCCACTTCCATTGACCATTTCCTTTGCAGTAGAAGCACTCAGTTTCAGGCTTTGGTCCAGCTTTGGGCTTCTTCACGGGAGTGACAACTTGCTTGCCATTCTACTTGAAGTTCCCTTTCTTTCCCTTTGCCCTTTTCTTGAAACTAGTGGTCTTGTCAATCATCAACACTTGATGCTCTTTGTTGATTTCTACCTTCGTCGATTTCAACATCACGAAGAGCTCGGGAACCGTTTTCGTCATCCCTTGCATACTATAGTTCATCACGAAGTTCTAGTAACTTGGTGATGGTGACTAGAGAACTCTATCAATCACTATCTTATCTGGAAGATTAACTCCCACTTGATTCAAGCGATTGTAGTACCCAAACAATCTGAGCACATGCTCACTAGTTGAGCGATTCTCCTCCATCTTTTAGCTATAGAACTTGTTGGAGACTTCATATCTCTCAACTCAGGTATTTGCTTGAAATACTAACTTCAATTCCTGGAACATCTCATATGGTCCATGACGTTCAAAACGTCTTTGAAGTCCCGATTCTAAGCCGTTAAGCATGGTGCACTAAACTATCAAGTAGTCATCATATTGAGCTTGTCAAACGTTCATAACGTCTGCATCTGCTCCTGCAATAGGTCTGTCACCTAGCGGTGCATTAAGGACATAATTCTTCTGTGCAGCAATGAGGATAAACCTCAGATCACGGATCCAATCCGCATCATTGCTACTAACATCTTTCAACATAATTTTTTCTCTAGGAACATATCAAAATAAACATCTGGAAGCAACAGCGCGAGCTATCGATCTACAACATGATTTGCAGAATACTATCAGGACTAAGTTCATGATAAATTAAAGTTCAATTAATCATATTACTTAAGAACTCCCACTTAGATAGACATCCCTCTAATCATCTAAGTAATCACGTGATCCAAATCAACTAAACCATGTCCGATCATCACGTGAGATGGAGTAGTTTTCAATGGTGAACATCACTATGTAGATCATATCTACTATATGATTCATGCTTGACCTTTCAGTCTCAGTGTTCCGAGGCCATATCTGTATATGCTAGGCTCGTCATGTTGAACCTAAGTATTCCGCGTGTGCAACTGTTTTGCACCCGTTGTATTTGAACGTAGAGCCTATCACACCCGATCATCACGTGGTGTCTCAGCACGAAGAACTTTTGCAACGGTGTATACTCAGGGAGAACACTTATACCTTGAAATTTTAGTAAGGGATCATCTTATAAAGCTACCGCCAAACTAAGCAAAATAAGATGTATAAAATATAAACATCATATGCAATCAAAATATGTGACATGATATGGCCATGATCATCTTGCGCCTTTGATCTCCATCTCCAAAGTACTGTCATTATCTCTATCATCACCGGCACGACACCATGATGTCCATCATCTTGATCTATATCAATGTGTCGTCACATGGTCGTCTCGCCAACTATTGCTTTTGCAACTATTGCTATCGCATAGCGATAAAGTAAAGCAATTATTTGGCGCTCGCATCTTATGCAATAAATAGACAACCATAAGACTTCTTCCAGTTGCCGATAACTTCAACAAAACATGATCGTCTCATACAACAACTTATATCTCATCATGTCTTAACCATATCACATCACAACATGCCCTGCAAAAACAAGTTAGACGTCCTCTACTTTGTTGTTGCAAGTTTTACGTGGCTGCTATGGGCTAAGCAAGAACCGTTCTTACCTACGCATCAAAACCACAACGATAGTTTGTCAAGTTAGTGATGTTTTAACCTTCTCAAGGACCGGGCATAGCCACACTCGGTTCAACTAAAGTTGGAGAAACTGACACCCGCCAGCCACCTGTGTGCAAAGCACGTTAGTAGAACCAGTCTCGCGTAAGCGTACGCGTAATGTCGGTCCGGGCCGCTTCATCCAACAATACCGCCGAACCAAAGTATGAGATGCTGGTAAGCAGTATGACTGGTATCGCCCACAACTCACTTGTGTTCTACTCGTGCATATAACATCAACGCATAAAACCTAGGCTCAGATGCCACTGTAGGGGAACGTAGTAATTTCAAAAAAATTCCTACGCACACGCAAGATCATTGTGATGCATAGCAAAGAGAGGGGAGAGTGTCATCCACGTACCCTCGTAGACCAAAAGCGGAAGCGTTAGAACAACACGGTTGATGTAGTCGTAGGTCTTCACGGCCCGACCGATCAAGCACCGAAAGCACGACACCTCCGAGTTCTAGCACACGTTCAGCTCGATGACATCCCTTGAAATCCGATCCAGCCGAGTGTCGAGGGAGAGTTCCGTCAGCACGATGGTGTGGTGATGATGTTGATGTTCTACCGTCGCAGGGCTTCACCTAAGCACCGCTACAATATTATCGAGGAGGACTATTGTGGAAGGGGGCACCGCACACGGCTAAGAAATCAATGATCTGTTGTTGTGTCTCTAGAGGTGCCCCCCTGCCCCCGTATATAAAGGAGCAAGGGGGGAGGGGTGGCTGGCCAGGGAGGAGGCGCGCCAAGGGGGGAGTCCTACTCCCACCGGGAGTAGGACTCCTCCTTTCCTTGTAGGAGTAGGAGAAGAGGGAAAAGGAGAAGGAAGGAAGGGGGCGCCCCCCCCCCCCTCCCTAGTCCAATTCAGACTAGTCCATGGGGAGAGGTGCGGCCTCCCTTTGGGGCCTTTCTCTCCATTCCCGTATGGCCCATTAAGGCCCAATACGAATTCCCGTAACTCTCCGGTACTCCGAAAAATACCCGAATCACTCGGAACCTTTCCGATGTATGAATATAGTCATCCAATATATCGATCTTTACGTCTTGACCATTTCGAGACTCCTCTACATGTCCCCGATCTCATCCGGGACTCCAAACTCCTTTGGTACATCAAAACACATAAACTCATAATATAACCGTCATCAAACTTTAAGCGTGCGGACCCTACGGGTACGAGAACTATGTAGACATGACCGAGACACGTCTCAGGTCAATAACCAATAGCGGAACCTGGATGCTCATATTGGCTCCCACATATTCTACGAAGATCTTTATCGGTCAAACCGCATAATAACATACGTTGTTCCCTTTGTCATTGGTATGTTACTTGCCCGAGATTCGATCGTCGGTATCTCAATACCTAGTTCAATCTCATTACCGGCAAGTCTCTTTACTCGTTATGTAATGCATCATCCCGCAACTAACTCATTAGCTACATTGCTTGCAAGGCTTATAGTGATGTGCATTACCGAGAGGGCCCAAAGATACCTCTCCGACAATCGGAGTGACAAATCCTAATCTCGAAATATGCCAACTCAACATGTACCTTCGGAGACACCTGTAGAGCTCCTTTATAATCACCCAGTTACGTTGTCACGTTTGGTAGCACACAAAGTGTTCCTCCGGTAAACGGGAGTTGCATAATCTCATAGTTGTAGGAACATGTATAAGTCATGAAGAAAGCAATACCAACATACTAAACGATCAAGTGCTAAGCTACCGGAATGGGTCAAGTCAATCACATCATTCTCTAATGATGTGATCCCGTTAATCAAATGACAACTCATGTCTATGGCTAGGAAACTTAACCATCTTTGATTCAACAAGCTAGTCAAGTAGAGGCATACTAGTGACATTATGTTTGTCTATGTATTCACACATGTATTATGTTTCCGGTTAATACAATTCTAGCATGAATAATAAACATTTATAACGAAATATGGAAATAAATAATAACTTTATTATTGCCTCTAGGGCATATTTCCTTCATGATACCTAGTGTATCTAGATAGAGTTCGAGGCCGGTGTTCTTGAACTCAGTGCCGTTGTCGCTTCTGATGTGCTTGATCTTGACGCCATAGTTCATCATGGCATGATTGGCAAAGCGTCTGAAGACATCCTGCACTTCAGTCTTGTAGAGGATTATATGCACCCAAGTATATCTAGAGTAATCATCAACAATGACAAAACCATAGAGGCAAGCAGTAGTGGTGAGAATAGAGCAGTGAGTAGGGCCGAATAAGTCCATGTGTAGCATCTCGAAGGGTTGAGATGTAGTCATGATTGTCTTCGAGGGATGCTTGGCCGTAGTCATCTTTCCAGCTTCGCAGGCGCCACACAGATGGTCCTTATTGAACTTGACGCCTTCGATGCCCACGACATGCTTCTTCTTCGTGAGAGTGTGCAAGTTCTTCATGCCAGCATGTCCTAGCCTTCGATGCCAAAGCCAGCATTCTGAAGCCTTTGCTAGAAGACACACGGCCATCTGTGGTCCTGCTGAGAAATCTACCATATATAGATCATATTTCCGATACCCTTCAAAGACTAGAGACTTGTCAGATTCCATTAGTACAAGGCATCGATATTTTCCAAATAGCACAATCATGTTTAAGTCACAAAGCATTAAGACAGACATTAAGTTGAAACCAAGGGATTCAACAAGCATCACTTTATCCATGTGTTGATCCCTTGATATTGCAACTCTGCCTAGACCCAATACCTTGCTTTTACTAGTGTCAGCAAATGTGATGTGACTCTTGTCTGATGGACGTAGCGTTGAATCCATCAGAAGACTTTGATCGCCAGTCATGTGGTTAGTGCATCCACTATCCATAATCCATTCTGAAGTACGAGGTGTCATAGCCTTGGCACCACGTGCCATGAAGCAGTAGGTGGGAGGCGAGTCGTCCTTGTCATTATCATCAGCGTTGGTGACGGAGCCATTGTCTTCGGTGTTGAAGATGGACTTGGCAATGTAGGCTGTAGCTAGAGCCAGACTCGCGACACCAGAGTCAGACTCCTCCTCATACTCCACCTCCGCCTCCTCAGAAGCTGACTCCTCCTCTCAGTCCATTTCCTTGCCAACAAAAGCACAGGCCTTGCCAGATGAGCTCTTCTTGTGTGATGAAGACTTGGAAGAAGACTTGGAAGAAGACTTTGAGGATTTCTTCTTCTTCTTGTCATCAGAATCATATTCTTTGCTCTTCTTCTTCTTCTCATTGTCCCACTGTGGACACTCAGAGATGTAGTGACCAGGTTTCTTGCACTTGTGACAGGTTCTCTTCTTGTGGTCATAGGTAGAAGCTTCATCATTCCTTGAGTTGGATCGTGAAGACTTTCTAAAGCCTTTCTTCTTGGTGAATTTCTGGAACTTCTTCACAAGCATAGCGAGCTCCTTTCCAATGTCTTCAGGATCACAGGAACTGTAGTCAGATTCTTCTTCAGATGAGGAAGCAGCAGCCTTTCCCTTCAAAGCGCGAGTTCGGTCATAGTTGGGGCCATAGATATCTCGTTTCTTAGATAGCTGCTACTCATGTGTGTTGAGCCTCTCAAGTATGTCAGACGGATCGAGGGACTTGTAATCAGGGTGTTCTTGTATCATCAGGGCTAAGGTGTCAAATGAGCTGTCAAGAGATCTCAGTAGTGTCTTCACTATCTCATGCTTCATGATCTCAGTGGCGCCGAGTGCTTGGAGCTCATTTGAGATATCAGTGAGGCGATCAAACGTAAGCTGGACATTCTCGTTGTCGTGTCTCTTGAAGCGATTGAAGAGGTTGTGGAGAGTACTGATCCATTGATCTTGCTGAGTTGAGACGCCTTCATTGACCTTGGAGAGCCAGTCCCAGACTAGCTTCGACCTTTCCAGAGCACTCACACGGCCATACTGTCCTTTGGTAAGGTGACCACAGATGATGTTCTTAGCGGTAGAATCCAGTTGAATAAACTTCTTGACATCAGCAGGGGTGACACCTTCACTAGTCTTGGGAACGCCGTTCTTGATGACATACCATAGATCGACATCAATGGCTTCAAGATGCATGCACATCCTATTCTTCCAGTAGGGATATTCAGTGCCATCAAAGATGGGGCACGCAGCAGAGACTTTGATTATCCCTGCAGTCGACATAGCTCAAACTCCAGGTGGTTAAACCGAATCACACAGAACAAGGGAGTACCTTGCTCTGATACCAATTGAAAGGGCTAGTTATCGACTAGAGGGGGGTGAATAGGCGATTTTTTTGAGAGTCTTCAAAACGTGGGAGTTTCGAAGACAAACAATAGAAACAACACTATTCTAATGCAGCGGAAGGTAGACTACACTAGACAAGCCATAGTTAAGTATTCAATGAAGTGAAAGCACGAAAACTAATAGCAGCTAGGTAGTAAAGATCAGGATGGAAGATAGTATGAAGCCAATCAGAACGGGTAGTCACATAGTGAAGTCAAACAGATAATGCAAGCAATCAATGACTTCACGAAGACAAACTATTAAGTAGAGAGAGGTAAGAGAAGAACCAATGGCTTCAGAAGGACAGGGATTTGTTCGACCAGTTCTAGTTGCTGTGACAACTGTACATCTGGTTAGGAAGGTTGAGATTCAACTCAGAAGACCTCGTCTTCACCTTATTCCCCTTGAGCTAAGGACACTTAATCCCCTCCCAATCACTCTGGTAAGTCTTCAATGTAGACTTACGAACCTTCACAGACTTCGTTCACCGGCAATCAACAATGACTCTTGGATGCTCAGAACGCGACGCCTAACCGGCTGGAGGATTCACAGTCCTCAAGTGTAACAAGTCTTCTGATCACGCGGACAGAAAGACTTCAGTGATGCCAAACACTCTTTGGGCTCTGGGTGGTTTGGGCTTTTTCCTCGCAAGGATTCTCTCTTGAAAGCTTCGGCGGTGGGTTGCTCTCAAACGACAAAAGCCGTGTACTAACTCTGAGCAGACACCAATTTATGGTGTAGGGGTTGGGCTATTTATAGCCACTGGGCAACCCAACCTGATTTGTCCGAAATGACCCTGGGTCACTAAGGAACTGACACGTGTCGCAACGGTCAGATTTCAAACAAACACGACAGCTTGACTTGGGCTACAAGTAAAGCTGACTCATCCGACTCTGGATAAGATTTGCTCTCATTGTCTTCGCTTGAAGACATAGGATTTGGCTGAGCATCACTTCAGTCACTCTGACTTTGTTCACTTGGACCCCACTTAACAGTGCGGTGGTTCCTATGACTCAATAAAGAAGAAAAGGAAACAACAAAACAACTAAATCTTCGCGCTCCATAATCTTCACTTAATGTCTTCTTGTGTCATAGTCTTCAACGTGAATGGCTTCACAGACCACCATTGTCTTCAATGTCTTCACACATTTTTAGGGGTCATCTCCGGTAGGTAAATCGAATCAATGAGGGACTACTACCTGTGTTATCCTGCAATTCTCACAAACACATTAGTCCGTCAACCAGGTTTGTCGTCAATACTCCAAAACCAACTAGGGGTGGCACTAGATGTACTTACACTTTAGATTGTCCAGAGAGAGCTTGAGACTGTTTTTCTTGGTGATTGATATTTTGCTTGCAAACCACTTTCATAGTCTCTGGCTAACCAATATGCTTGGTTGAGGGTGGCGGGTCTCTGTGGTCTTAAGTTACACCTGATGCTTGGTTTTTAATCCATTGACAAAGCTCACTATGTAGTAATTTTCTTGTAAGTATGGGTGCTCATCCCTAACTACTGCCATAACTTCTTCAAACTTGTCAGTGTAAGCAACTACAGACAGAGTATTCTACTTCAAATTGTGGAATTTCTTCAATATCTCATAGATGCTGGAGTCAGCAAATCTGTCACATAGTGCTCTGCAAAAATCTGGCGAGGGCAATTTGTTGTTTTCCATTCGAGCACTTCTAACCCAGTTATCAGCTATCCCAATAATGTAAGTCAGGGCCAAATCCACTTTACACTCTTCAGGAATTTGAGCAAGATGGAAATACTTATTGACCTGTCTGATCCATCCTAGGGGATTATCTCCATTGAATGTGGGGAAATTGATCTTAGGGCCCTTGGAGATGCTCTTCATAAATTGAACTGCTCTGTCAGTCTGGTGCTGTGTTGTAGTGATGCTCATGAATTGTGTTTGTTGATCTGCAGATCTGTCGGTCAAGCTGTTCTAAGGTTGTGTTTGCTGCTCCGATGGTTGGACTAGCGTTTCCCCCTGAGGGTTGATTACTTTGGGGCCTAGATCTGGTTGTGGTTGTGGAATTGGATTCGGTTGGGGAACCAGTGAGGCAGAAGCCTGAGCAACATGGGAAGGAGGGTTGGGAGTCCTGGAGCGCATCTCGCGCAGGATGGCGAAAATATCCTGTTGCACCTTGGAATTGTTCCCGACCAGGAGCTCAATCTTCCCCAACTGCTTTTCCAAAGATTCCATTGTTTGCAGACGTGTATTCACTTGATCGATCTGATCTTGCATCTTGTCCCGTTTCAAGCCCAGCGATGTGAGCTCGATCGATCTGCAACGCCTCGAATTCTTCTGAGATCTCGTCCATGTACTTGGTCCAGGTGGGCATGGTGTTACGCACGGTTCAGGAATTTTACAACGGAACAAGTCTGAAACCCTCGCCGGTGACCTCACCCTACCGCTGTCGAAACCCACTGCCGCAGCCGTCGCCGCCGCATTCGGCAACAGGCTGTGGAATTTTACCAAGCTGAAATCCAACCACAGCTTGTTCCGATCGATCCGCCTCCGAGAATCAACCTGGTTACTGATACCAATTGACAAGACCACAACACTCAATCAACACATCAAATTACTCGAACTAGCCTCGCTTGAATTATCTCAGAATTTAGAGTTACAGATACAGGTTCAGATCGAGGATCTGCCCAATTTCTACCAAGTAGTCTAGGGTTCTAAGGCTAGGCTAGCTATTACACTTGGAGAAGGGGGAAAGATGATCATCAGATTGGTGGGCGGGGCCCTTATAGCTGGGAGCAGGTGGCGATGGCTTGGAACGGAAGGAGTCGTTGGTCACTGTTACTGTCTGGCTGGTGGCGGCAACGGATGACGGTGAACAGGAAACTGGTGAGCCGTCGATGTCCACTTAACTCGTTTGATCCCAGCCGTCCGATTACCAGAGACTGAACTCTATTTCTTCAGTGCAGGTGTCATGTTCTTCAGTTAACAGGAATAGGCTGTCAAGGTCCTGAGTCCTGACACCCACCACTCTCCTCCGCTGCCATCCGCTGTGACAACCCCGACCCCTGCCCCTGCCGTCCGCCGCCGGCCACCACCTCTGCTGCTTGGGTAATTATGCCTGGCTGCATTCCGTGGGAAATAATCTCGCGGGAGACGGAGGCGGGAGAAGATTTGATTTCCTTGCGCAATAGGGGAAGAGAGGAGGCCGATTTCGGATTGTGCAGCGAGGGCAGCCCAAAAGGAGTGATTTTTATTCGGAGTCTGTCTGTTGAGAAGTTGTAATCCGGATCCTCCTCCCTCTCCTCTGAATAATCTCCTCCCTTTTGGAGGAGACCCAGCCGAGTCGGAGTAGGAGGGGCGATCAGTCTGCTTTGTTGCGGCGGTCTAAATAAACAGAGGAGGAGGAGGAGGGGGGACTCGAATAAGGGCAGCTCAGGGATTAGCTGTTGTCACAGATCCAATAAGGTAGATACGTTAAAGATACTTGGTGATCCGATCAGGCATGAACCAAAGCGGTGGCCGCAGACGCAATGTAAGTGCTGCTTCTTTTGTGCCTGATGTTTGTCCTTCCCTTCGATTCGTCCTCATGGCTAGGCTGCTGATTTGTTGTTTTTTTACTGTTAAATGCAATGCAGAAATCAGCTCGCAATGAAGCCGCTGCTGGCAACAAGAATGGTCGTCGCAGGCGCAATGTAAGTGTGCCTGGTGTTTGTCCTTCACCTAAGGTTCATCCTCAAAAGGCTGATTATCTGTTGTTCCAGCTAAATGCAACGCAAAAAGCAACTCGCAACGAAGCCGCTGCTAGCAAGGCAAGCGAAGACAGGCTTAGCAAGCTGCCCAATGACCTTCTGCTCAACATTCTGGAGAGGGTGGACACACTCGATGCCATAAGGACCTGCATTCTCTCCAAGCAACTGCTGAAGCTCCCCACCATGCTCTCACAGTTCTTCCTAAGTATTAGTTCCATCAAATATGACCATGATAAAATGCCCCAAATCAACCGTGCCGTGGCTCATGTAACTGATAGCATCTTGGGCACGAGGAACCCGGAAATCACCATCCGCAATCTCAAAATCAGATTCATTTTGATGGATCGTGACTCTCTCACCATTGGAAGATCTGTCGCCCACGCCATGTCAACCCAGAAGGTTGAAGCAGCTGAGTTTGAGATTATAACGGAGAAGGCTTATAGGAACTGCACTCCTGCCGATCTCCTCCAGAATGCTAAGCTGTTCAATAATTTTGTTGGTGCTTGTCCGGATGCATTTGCTGGCCTCAGGCGCCTGTGGCTGCGTAATATGAGGTTCGGTGAACAGGACATCCCAAACATCCTCAGCACTTGCAAGCTCTTGGAGTCTTTGCGTTTAATCCATTGCGACTCAGGGATCCATTCTGTGCTGCAAGTAGAACATGCTCAACTTATTGAGCTCGAGGTTGACCTTGGGAGATTTGAGAGTGTTGAGTTGATATGTCTGCCCAAACTCCAACGGGTGAGCTATAATAATTGGTGCTCTTCTGAACATCCTGTGTATTTTGGCCTTGTACCACAGCTTTCAAGGCTGAGCCTCACTAAAGTTGGCGTCAGTTCTGATAAGATTCTTGAGTTAAGTCAGCTTCTTGCTGATGTTCATTCCATAAGTGATCTGCATCTGGATTTTCAAAGTGAAAAGGTACTCATTAATCATTTGAATCATATCTGTCCATTCTCAATCTATGATGGTTATATATATGTAGCAATATTAACTTAAGTGGGTCTTATCTTATCTGCCAGTTTGGAATTTGATTTATATGCAACTTGCCCTGAATTTTTAAATTGTTTTTTCGGTTACAGATTTGGGTTGTACCAGAATGCCCAAAAATGCTCAAGCCTGTGCTCAGCAAACTACAGCATGTGAATCTGGACAACCTTCCTGAAGGATGTGATTTAGCTTGGACAAGTTTATTATTGAAGCTGCACCCTCCCTAAAAGAGCTGTGCATTACAGTATGGGATCATTGGTGCATAATGATGACAAACAAAGAGTTCCGGAAGAAATATGGTTACTGCGAAAAGGCAGACGTGAAGTGGAAGCCATATGCTCCTGATTTCAAGCACAAGAATCTGGCTAAGCTCACCATCTACGGCTTCCAACCCAACGACAATTTTAAGCGATACATCAGGTGTGTTGTGGAACATGCGGTTAATATAACAGAGATATCTCTGTACGACAGGAAGCTGTGTGGGCGCTGTGGTGACAAGGTTTATCAATCAAGATATCCACGGACTGTCGAGGAGAGGAAACGAACGGCTGAAGGGTTGGGTTTGACTTCGCCTGCTGTGATTCACTTCCGGTCCTAACTGAAAAATGATTTGCATGATATTCTTATATGTAGTTTGGAAATCACCTCCTATCATCTTTAGTCGGAAGGAGTTCCTGAACTCCATAATTCTGTAGTTACCAAGTCTGTACTCTTGCTTTCCCTTCAATGAAGTTTGTACTGTTACCAAATTGAGGAAATATGTATTAAGTTTGAAAAGTATATCTGTGCCACCTTTTTGGTTGTTATTAAAACCAAATGCTTAGGCATTGGAATAAGTTGATATGTTACTTCATCTTGATGCAGTCTGCTGCATTAAAAATGTGATACTATAGATGCCATCTTCTATGAGGAAAAACATGCATGTTTTGTGAGGTGATTACATTGAGACTCGTTGCGTGACCTTGTGGTACCGCATTTAGTACTGCACACCTTTAGTAGAAATCTCTGGCTTAACTTTCTGGACATGTTATTACTTTCAACGCTTTCTGAACATGCTCCCCAACATAATCTGCGAGGAGTACAAGGTGGTGAGAGAAGACAGTGACACGGCTTTAGTGTCCGGGAGGTTGGGGAGGAGGTAGTGTAGAGGTGCCATCGCATCATCCTAACAAGGTATGTGCTGCACCATCTATTTGTCTTCGCATTTTTGTTTATTTCTTATTATCACTGTCAACACAGAACAGGCATGTGTTTTTAAACGAATCTTGTATGACTACACAGTGATATGGTTTTGGTTGATCCAGTGCCGTACGACACTGCTTATTTTCTTCTGCAATTATGTCACCCCAACAGTTTAAATGATTTGCCTCACATTTTTATGCACTGTGCTTATCTGCTGCTATCTGACAAGGGTCGCCTACTTAGGCCCCCTCCCAATGCTCCATCTTCTACAGGTGCTAAGGCTGTCATGTAGGCAAAAAGTTTGGCAAGGTAATTAAGAGGAGAGAGGTAAGTGTGGTGACCCAGGAAGAAACAATGCCAAGCGCGAGAACCTAAGCAAAACACTTAAATTGGAAGGATCCCACCAATGCATGAAGAACTTTAGTTGCAAAATTATTAAATGAAGGATGCTTAGCACCAACAAGTTAAGCACCTATGCATTGGGGGCTTTAGTTGCTAAAGTTTTTAATGTGCTTAGCACCTCATGTAAGTAACAATGCATTGGAACAGTAGACATCGAACTGCGGCTTGTTGTCTCATTATTAATTGTCTTATCTCGTATGTTTTCTACTTTCTTTTTGTCATATACTCCCCCTTCCTAAATATTTGTCTTTCTAAAGATTTCAACAAGTGACTACATACGGAGCAAAATGAGTGAATCTACACTCTAAAATATGTCTACATGCATCCGTATGTGGTAGTCCATTTGAAATGTCTAGAAAGACAAATATTTAGGAACGGACGGAGTATGTTTCTATGATGATTAGGAATTTAGAAGGTCCTCCTAGTTAGTGAAGTATTGAAAAGAAGCGATTCCAAATAATCGGTGAAGACTTACTTAAGTCTGTTGAGGTGAAAAGTTTCCATGTGTGATGGGAAGAAGCAATGAAACATTGAATCTGCATTCAGGGGTTGGTTTCTTGACTAGATTGATAACCTTGATTCTTAACTGAGCGAAATATTTATCTCTACTGTACTGCATCATCCTCTCCTTTTCAGAGAAATCCCAATGCAGCTCACAAGTAGCAGTTATCATCGGCTCGATGGAGCGACAGCGAGTCGATGCCGGTGCAGGTCGGCATCCGCGGAGCAACAACATAGTCGGGCGGTTTTGGCACCGGTGTTATGGTGAAGATCGCCTCGAAAAAGGCTCAAAATTTGTGGGCACGTGTTTGAAAACAACACACAATACCCTAGAAAATATTTCCTTCAAAATGGATGTCCGATATCCCGCTCATGAAAAAGATGAATTCGGGTCGGATTCGTTTTCGTGCAGAAAACCTATCCGAAAATTGATGCATTCATTGCATGTTTCCTGGAGTTTGAACGGTCAGATCGAGCTAAAATTTTGAGAGGTGGTCGATACAGGAATTCCACAGCCGATCAACGGTTGGATCTTCCAAAGGATATCTGAGCTGACTGCTAGACTCCTCGCCCTCAACTCCTCTAGATTCATGTCGAGATTCAACAGGGCTCCGGTATATCGGATATTGCCGGAGATTCCTCCATCGGAATACGACAAAATTTTACAGGGTTGTTGTAGACTCAATTCCGCACAACTCCACCTAAGCAATCGTCAAAGCGACAGTTGAGGAGGCAGGGATGGTGAACACTAATCCGTTGTCCAGAAAAACTGTCCGGTCGCACGAGGGCAATGTTGACGTTAAGTCCCCGAGCTCCATGGACGATTCTTCCATGACCTTGTTTGAGATTTGAGTTGACGATGAAGGCACCCATCCGATCTTAACGATCCGACGTGGAGCGTAGTCCTCGGTCCATCCAAGGTGACCAGTCGAGTTGGTGACGAAGATGTCGACATCGACAATAAAGTTTGGTTCTAACATGTAGATCGCGTCAGAGCTGAGACTGAATTCCCATTGCACCACGGCAACGCCAACGGGGACCTATATGGTCCACCAATGTTGTTGCTAAATCCAGCATATCTCGAGGTAGGGGTCCTAAGCTAGGCGTCTTGGAGCGGTGGTAACATGGACACAGGATTTGACCCAGGTTCGGTCTATCTCGAAGAGATAATACCCTACGTCCTTGAAAGATCATGGATGTCGCCTAGAGGGGGGGTGAATAGGCGCTTTTAAAATAATTACGGTTTAGACAAATGCGGAATAAACCTAGCAGTTAATTTGTCAAGCACAAAATCTACAACAACTAGGCTCACCTATGTGCACCAAGAACTTATGCTAAGCAAGATAAACAACTATGTGATAGCAAGATATATAACATGAAACACTATGGCTATCACAAAGTAAAGTGCATAAGTAAAGGGCTCGGGGAAGAGATAACCGAGGCACACGGAGACGATAATGTATCCCAAAGTTCACACCCTTGCGGATGCTAATCTCCGTTTGGGGCGGTGTGGAGGCACAATGCTCTCCAAGAAGCCACTAGGGCCATCGTAATATCCTCACGCCCTCGCACAATGCAAGATGCCGTGATTCCACTAAGGGACCCTTGAGGGTGGTCACCGAACCTGTACAAATGGCAACCCTTGGGGGCGGTCACCGAACCCGTACACTTTGGTAACCCTTGGGGGCGGCCATCGGAACCCGGCAAATTACTCGGGATGATCTCTACAACCTAATTGGAGACCCCCACGCTTGCACGGAGCTTTACACCATAATGATTAAGCTCCGAACACCACCAACCGTCTAGGGCGCCCAAGCACCCAAGAGGAACAAGCTCAAGGGTACCAAGCACCCAAGAGTAATAAGCTTCTCAACTTGTAACTTCCACGTATCACCGTGGAGAACTCAAACCGATGCACCAAATGCAATGGCAAGGGCACACGGAGTGCCCAAGTCCTTCTCTCGCAAATCCCACCATAGCAACTAATGTTAGGGAGGAAAATGAGAGGAAGAACAAGAAGGAGAACACCAAGAACTCCAAGATCTAGATCCAAGGGGTTCCCCTCACATAGAGGAGAAAGTGATTGGTGGAAATGTGGATCTAGATCTTCTCTCTCTTTTCCCCACAAAACTAGCAAGAATCCATGGAGGGATTGAGAGATAGCAAGCTCGAAGAAGGTCAACAATGGGGGAAGAACACGAGCTCAAAGGATAAGATTCATTGGGGAAGAAGACCCTCTTTTATAGGCGGGGAAAAATCCAACTGTTATGCTCACAGCCCGCACAGAGCGGTACTACAGCTCATGGGAGCGGTACTACCGCTAGGGCGGTGGAAGCCCTTTGAAAAACAACATCGGGGAGGCAAAAGGCTGGTAGAACTGCCGGAGCGGTACTACCGCTCGTCCTCACGGTACTACCGCTAGGGGTAGCGGTACTACTGCTTGTGAGCGATACTAAAAAAATACATCCGTGCCTACCACCGCTGGACTTAAGACGAGTTTTTGGTCCGGAGTGGAAGTAGCCGTGGTAGTATCGCTCTGGTGAGGTAGTAAAAATTACATCCGCTCCAAGCGGTAGTAAAAAAATACATCCCCTCCAAGCGGTAGTACCGCTCCCATGAGTGGTAGTACCGCTGCAGCCTTTTTAAGGACACCAAAACTGACACAACTTCTGCAAACGGACTCCGAATTCAACGAAACCAAGTTTGTTGGAAAGCTAGCGACAAGGGCTAACACAATCTTGATAGAAATAGCAATAAGAAGGAAAATAGAAAAGACCCATAAGAAAATGGTGAGAAACCTTCCTCGAATAAGACCGGTAAAACCTCCAACACCGAACCGCAATAGAAGAAGCACGTGAACTCCGTTTTTGATGAACTCGAGCTTGTCAAGAAGATGACCATAAGCTCCAAATATCACAAGGAGAAAGGCAAACAAGAACCAAGAAAGATGATGCAAGCATGTAATGGTTTGATCTCTCTATGAACGATACGATGAAGCTACTCACTTGAGAGCCTCCCTTGATAGTACGACAATCGATCCTATAACCCGGTCTCCAAACTACCACCATCAGACCGGTAAAATAGAGAACCTATCAAGGCCAAACCTTTGCCTTGCACAAAGTCCACTTGAGCTAGATGTAGACGATCTTGACTTCCTCAAGTTGGGCCACCTTTCTTGATTGCGTTTGAAAGATCGTGGATGTCGCCTAGAGGGGGGGTGAATAGGCGCTTTAAAATAATTACGTTTTAGGCTTGAACAAATGCGGAATAAACCTAGCGGTTAATTTGTCAAGCACAAAACCTAAAACAACTAGGCTCACCTATGTGCACCAACAACTTATGCTAAGCAAGATAAGCAACTATGTGATAGCAAGATATATGACAAAGAACGATATGGCTATCACAAAGTAAAGTGCATAAGTAAAGGGCTCGGGTAAGAGATAACCGAGGCACGCGGAGACGATGATGTATCCCTAAGTTCACACCCTTGCGGATGCTAATCCCTGTTTGGAGCGGTGTGGAGGCACAATGCTCCCCAAGAAGCCACTAGGGCCACCGTAATCTCCTCACGCCCTTGCACAATGCAAGATGTCGTGATTCCACTAAGGGACCCTTGAGGGCGGTCATCGAACCCATACAAATGGCGACCCTCGGGGGCGGTCACTGAACCCGAACACTTTGGCAACCCTTGGGGGCTGTCACCGGTACCCGTCAAATTGCTCGGGGCGATCTCTACAACCTAATTGGAGACCCTGACGCTTGCCCGAAGCTTTACACCACAATGATTGAGCTCCAAGCACCACCAACCGTCTAGGGCGCCAAAGCACCCAAGAGGAACAAGCTCAAGGGCACCTAGCACCCAAGAGTAATAAGCTTCTCAACCTGAAACTTCCACATATCACCGTGGAGAACTCAAACCGATGCACCAAATGCAATGGCAAGGGCACACGAAGTGCCCAAGTCCTTCTCTCCCAAATCCCACCGAAGCAACTAATGCTAGGGAGGAAAATGAGAGGAAGAACAAGAAGGAGAACACCAAGAACTCCAAGATCTAGATCCAAGGGGTTCCCCTCACATAGAGGAGAAAGTGATTGGTGGAAATGTGGATCTAGATCTCCTCTCTCTTTTCCCCCAAAAACTAGCAAGAATCCATGGAGGGATTGAGAGTTAGCAAGCTCGAAGAAGGTCAACAATGGGGGAAGAACACGAGCTCAAAGGATAAGGTTGAATGGGGAAGAAGACCCCCTTTTATAGGAGCTCCCGAATCCAATCGTTATGTGCTCAGTCCGTGCACAAGCGGTACTACTGCGAGGGTGGTAGAACACAGAGACCGGAGCAAAACAGAGGGTGAGGCAGAGCCAAAAGAGCAGCACTACCGCTAGAGCCAGCGGTACTACCGTTGGCCGCAACGGTACTGCCACTTGGCCCAGCGGTACTAGGGGTGGTGGTAGCCGCGGTACTACCGCTCATGAGCGGTACTACCGCTCCTACTGCTGCTACTACTGCCGCTGAACCCGACACGAGAAAACTACGTCTCTAGTCGAGGCGGTACCAGCACGGAACCGGAGCCGTACTACCGCTTATGGCCATGGGCGGTACTACCGCTGTGGGATAGCAGTACTTCAGCTTGTGGCGATACGTGGTACTGCCGCTCCGGACCAGCGGTACTACCACTGGTGCCAACCTAATGCCAAAGCCACGAAAACAAGTACACTCCAAGGAAAACTAGAACTGCCATAACTTCTGCAAATGAACTTCGAATTGAGCAAACTCAAGCTTGTTGGATACAAGACAATGAGTAGCATCAAAACAGCGAGGCAGGGAGGTATGCCTAAGATATAGAGGAGTGAACACTCCATCAGAGAAGAACCGGCATAACCTCCAACATCGAAAACATCATAGAAGATGCTTGAGAACTCCGTTTTCGATGAACTCGAGCTTGTCATCAAGATGACCATAAGCTCCAAAACTCACAAAGAGAACCAAACAAGAACCAAGAAAGATGATGCAAGGATGCAATGGTTTGAGCTCTCTATGAATGATATGATCAAGTTACTCATCGAGATCCCCCCTTGATAGTACGGCAACTGAACCTATAACCCGGTCTCCCAACTACCATCATGAGACCGGTAAAATGGAAAACCTATCAAGGGCAAACCTTTGCATTGCACATGGTCCACTTGAGCTAGATGAAGACGATCTTGACTCCCTCAAGTTGGAGCACCTTTCTTGATTGCTCCCCCATACTCCACTATGGGTGAGCCACTCTTCCGCACATCTTCATAAGTCCATTGTCACCACAATGGACGGAAAGCTTCAAGCATTTGATCTCTTCGTGATGCTTAACTTGAACTTGCACACCACAACCTAACCCCACACAGAACTCTCACGAAGATCATGGGTTAGTACACAAAGCGTGATTGACAAAGCTTACCATACCATGGGATCGCTTGATCCCTCTCGGTACATCTTCTACGCTTTGTGTGTTGATCAACTTGATTCACTCTTTGACTTAGTCTTGATCAACCTCTCGAATGACCAATCTTTAGGTAATTCCTTGAATGGCACCTTGGTCATCACACACTCTCCTTGAAAACAACAAATGGACTCCAAGAAAAGCCTATGGACAAATCCTTCAAATATAACTCAAGGCAACCATTAGTCCATAGTGATTGTCATCAATTACCAAAACCAAACATGGGGGCACCGCATGTTCTTTCAGCGTTGGCTCGGTGAAGACTAGTAGATTGCTCCCCCACACTCCACTATGGGTGAGCCACTCTTCGGCACATCTTCACAAGTCCATTGTCACCACAATGGACGGCAATCTTCAAGCACTTGATCTCTTCATGATGCATCACTTGAACGTGCACACCGCAACCTAACCCCACAAAGAATTCTCACGAAGACCATGGGTTAGTACACAAAGCGTAATTGATAATGCTTACTGAGGGATTCCCGGATTAGGGGGTGTCCGGATAGCCAGACTACCATCATCGGCCGAACTATCATCGGCCGGACTATCATCATCATCGACCGGACTCCAAGACTATGAAGATACAAGATTGAAGACTTCGTCCTGTGTCCAGATGGGACTTTCCTTGGCGTGGAAGGCAAGCTTGGCGATACGGATACGTAGATCTCCTACTATTGTAACCGACTCTATGTAACCCTAGCCCTCTCCGGTGTCTATATAAACCGGATGGCTCTAGTCCGTAGGACACAACAACAACCATTGCAATCATACCATAGGCTAGCTTCTAGGGTTTAGCCTCCTTGATCTCGTGGTAGATCCACTCTTGTAAACATCCACAATATCAATATCAATCAAGCAGGACGTAGGGTTTTACCTCCATCAAGAGGGCCCGAACCTGGGTAAAACATCGTGCCCCTTGCCTCCTATTACCATCCGCCTAGACGCACAGTTCGGGACCCCCTACCCGAGATCCGCCGGTTTTGACACCGACATTGGTGCTTTCATTGAGAGTTCCTCTGTGTCGTCACCGATAGGCTTGATGGCCTCTTCAATCGACAACGACGCAGTCCTGGGTGAGACTTTTCTCCCCGGACAGATCTTCGTATTCGGCGGCTTCGCACTGCGGGCCAACTCACTTGGCCATCTAGAGCAGATCGAAAGCTACGCCCCTGGCCGTCAGGTCGGGTTTGGAAGCCTAAACTTCAAGGCCGATATCCGCGGGGACTTGATCTTTGATGGATCTGAGCCACAGCCGAGCGTGCCCCGCTGTCACGATGGGCACGACCTAACTCTGCCGCCGGACAGCATCTTGGAGGCCGCACGCGAATCCGCTCCGACCCATAGTCCGGAGCCGATCGCTCAAATCGAGGACGGATGGCTGGACACCGCCTCGGGAGCTGCAACTTCTATGGCGATGGAGCCGAACACTTACCTTGTCCCGCATAAAGCTCATGACTCCGAGGTGCCGGACTCTCTGTCGGACTCCGAACCTCCTGCGCCCCTGCCAGTCGAATCCGACTGGGCGCCGATCATGGAATTCACCGATGCGGACATCTTTCAGCACTCACCCTTCGGCGATATCTTAAATTCGCTGAAGCATCTCTCGCTATCCGGAGAGCCCTGGCCGAACTATGGCCAGGATGGTTGGGACGCGGACGACGAAGAAATTCAGAGCCCACCCACCACCCACTTCGTAGCCACCGTCGACGATCTAACCGACGTACTCGACTACGACTCCGAAGACATCGACGGTATGGATGATGATGCCGGAGACTATCAAGAACCAGTGCCTACAGGACACTGGAAGACCACCTTGTCATACGACATATATATGGTGGACACCCCAAAAGATGGGGACGGCGAAGAAGCAACGGAGGCCGATTCCTTAAAGAAACAGCCCAAGCGCCGACATCAGCGGCGCCGCTCTAAATCCCGCCACAGCAAGAATAGAGATTCCGGCACAGGAGATAATAACACCCTAGAAAGTGCCGAAGACAACCCCCTCCAGCACGATCCAGCGCAGGAGGAGGCAGAAGCAAGCCCTCACGAGAGGGCGGCAGACGAAGAGGTCGAGGATGATAATTACTTACCTCCCTACGGCGACAAGGCAAGCCTCGACGACGACGAATTCGTCGTGCCTGAGGATCCCGTCGAACAAGAGCGTTTCAGACGCAGGCTAATGGCCACGGCAAACAGCCTAAAGAAAAAGCAGCAACAGCTTCAAGCTGATCAAGACCTACTGGCCGACAGATGGACCGAGGTCCTCGCGGCCGAAGAGTATGAACTCGAACGCCCCTCCAAAAGTTACCCAAAACGCAAGTTGCTCCCCCGACTAGAGGAGGAAGCGTACAAACCTACATCACCAGTGCACAATATGGAAGACCGACCACCTCGTGGCTGCGACAGAGAGGCGTGCAAGCCCTCCACCAAAACCGTACCCCGGCACCGCTCAAAAAGCATGAAGCCACGGGGGAACGCGCCGGACTTGCGGGATATATTGGAGGACAAGGCAAGACAATCCAGATCTATCTATGGATCACGTGGGCGCCCCAAGACCCACGACGAATACCATCGCGCCGGATACAACTACTCCGGCCGGGCCGAACACAGCAGACAACGCTCTCTCGAGCTACATCGCGATATTGCTCAATACAGAGGCGCCGCACACCCACTATGCTTCACTGACGAAGTAATGGATCATCAAATCCCTGAAGGGTTTAAACCCATTAATATCGAATCCTACGATGGCACAACAGACCCCGCGGTTTGGATTGAGGATTATCTCTCTCCATATACATATGGCCCGCGGCGACGATCTTCACGCCATCAAATATCTCCGGCTCAAGCTTAAAGGACCAGCTCGGCATTGGCTTAACAGCCTGCCCGCAGAGTTAATTGGATGCTGGGAAGACCTGGAAGCCGCATTCCTCGATAACTTCCAGGGCACGTATGTGCGACCACCGGACGCAGATGACCTAAGCCACATAATCCAGCAGCCAGACGAATCGGCCAGGCAATTCTGGACACGGTTCTTAACAAAGAAAAATCAAATCATCGACTGTCCGGATGCAGAGGCCCTCGCTGCCTTCAAACATAACATCTGCGACGAGTGGCTGGCCCGGCACCTAGGACAGGAAAATCCGAAATCCATGGCAGCCCTCACATCACTCATGACCCGCTTCTGCGCGGGAGAGGATAGCTGGCTAGCTCGCAGCAACAACCTCAGCAAAAATGCTGGCAGTCCGGATACCAAGGACCGCAATGGCAGGTCGCGTCGAAACAAAAACAAACGCCGCATTAACGGCGACAACAATGAGGATACGGCAATCAACGCCGGATTCCGGGGCTCCAAGCCCGGTCAATGGAAGAAGCCATTCAAAAGAACCACTACGGGCCCGTCCAATTTGGACCGAATAGTCGACCGCTCCTGTCAAATACATGGAACCCCCGAAAAGCCAGCTAACCACACCAACAAAGATTGTTGGGTATTTAAGCAGGCAGGCAAATTAATTGCCAAAAACAATGACAAGGGGCTACACAGCGATGACGAGGAAGAGACCCGGCCGCCGAACAACAGAGGACAAAAGGGATTCCCCCCTCAAGTTCGGACGGTAAACATGATATACGCAATGCATATACCCAAGAGGGAGCGGAAGCGTGCACTAAGGGACGTATACGCGATGGAGCCAGTCGCCCCAAAATTCAACCCATGGTCCTCTTGCCCGATCACTTTCGATCGAAGAGACCATCCGACCAGTATCCGCCATGGCGGATTCGCCGCATTGGTTTTAGACCCAATCATCGATGGATTTCACCTCACGAGAGTCCTGATGGACGGCGGCAGTAGCCTGAACCTGCTTTATCAGGATACAGTGCGAAAGATGGGCATATACCCTTCAAGGATTAAACCTACAAAGACAACCTTCAAAGGCGTCATACCAAGTGTCGAGGCCAGTTGTACAGGCTCAGTTACACTGGAAGTGGTCTTCGGATCCCCGGATAATTTCCGAAGCGAGGAGTTAATCTTCGACATAGTCCCATTCCGCAGTGGCTATCACGCTCTGCTCGGATGAACCGCGTTCACAAAATTCAACGCGGTGCCGCATTATGCATACCTTAAGCTCAAGATGCCAGGCCCTCGTGGAGTCATCACGGTCAATGGAAACACGGAACGCTCCCTCCGAACGGAGGAACATACAGCGGCTCTCGCGGAAGAAGTACAGAGCAGCCTTTTAAGGAAATTTTCGAGTCCGGCCGTTAAACGACCGGACATGGCCAAACGCGCCCGGAGCAACATCAACCAAGACCACCTGGCACGTTCCGAGCACGCGTAGCAATGCGGCCTCAACCCCAGCCCTCGCACAATTGTAAGACAAACTCTTCGCGTACATAATTACGCCCTGGAGATACCATGGGCATAGGGGGAGAGGCACAACCACAACAGACCCAGAGTGCGGTTCGACCACACCAGGGGCTCCCAAGTGTGTCGCTCTTTTTATCTTTTATTTCTCTCTTTTTTATACAGAACTCTGTCCGGCGGCGAACCTGCCGAACTCATGATGCAACAGCCAGGGAGGGACAAAGGCCGTGACGAACACTCAGGTGGTCTCCATTACGAGCATTAAATTTGTTAAATACACCATTCCGCGGCCTACCCCTGGAGGGAGACGCCTTTAATTCGTCCAATCCCTTGCTTTCCGCACTATTTGTATCATTCCACACTCATAGCAAATCTTCTCCAATAAAATGCAGCACTTTTTGCCCATAATTGCATTACCTTATATATATATGTATATTCATTTACGACATGTTGCATCCGTACATTTTGGTACGGCCAAATACACCAGGGGCTTATGTTCCCCGCATTATGGTGTGATAAAGTCCGCACACTTTCACAAGTGCGGCACCCCAAACTTATAGCATTATCTGAATCGGCTCCGAATCATGTCTTGGGTCAATAGTTGGGTTTACCCGGCTCCCATGTTTGGCACCTTACGTTCCGTTCTATCGGCTAAGGTAGCTCTAGGAGAACCACTGCGATTGCGCCCCGGTTGAGCCGGGTTAACGCCTCAGTGGAGAAAGCTAAAACTGACTAGCATGATAAGGCGAGAGACTGGTCGCTGTTCGAGAGGTCCTCTCGGGTCCTTAAAGACCTACGCCGCTTTGAGTGAAGTACCGGATAATGTCCGACGAAGGCGTGGATAGCGCCACGAATTCGGTCTTCCGAATACTAGGGGCTTCGCCGAAATTTAAAATTACAGAATTCTATGGCTAAGTGAGAGTGTTCAAGCACTATAAGTCCAGTTGCCTTGTTCGTTGTGTTGAGCGCCTCCCTAGATGGACCCAAAAATGGGAACAAGAGTGCTCAAGTTTATCCCGAACACCCCAGCACTCGTGGCATGAGGGCTGAAGTCGACGACTTGCCATCTCTCAGATTTAATAAACGGCCACACAGAAGGTAATATTTTAAATTAACAAGCGTTTCTTAGCGCATATGAACAAAGTTTTCAGCGCACAGGATAACACATTGCGAATTTACTCAATAATTACATCCCTGGGGCACTCATCCGCAATCTTGTGGGCACCCTTCAGGACAGTCTTATAGTACATCTCGGGCGTACGATATTCCTTGCCCGCTGGCGGCGCGTCAGTGATTAGCTTCTCCGCATCCAGCTTGCCCCAATGCACGTTTGCGCGGGCAAGGGCCTGACGAGCACCTTCAATACAGGCGGAGCGCTTGATAACCTCCACCCAGGGGCACGCATCCACCAACCGTCGCACGAGGCCGAAGTAGCTCCCAGGCATGGCCTCTCCAGGCCACAGCCGGACTATGAGGCCCTTCATGGCCTGCTCGGCCACCTTGTGGAGCTCGACCAGCTGCTTCAGCTGGTCGCTAGGGGGCACCGGATGGCCGGCCTCAGCATACTGAGACCAGAAGACCTTCTCCGTTGAGCTCCCCTCCTCGGCTCGGTAGAATGCGGCGGCATCAGACACGCTGCGAGGCAGATCTGCAAACGCCCCTGGAGAGCTCCTAATTCGGGTAAGTAACACGTAATTTACATTCACATGCTTGCTTTGCATGAAAAATGCCTTACCCGCCGCTATCTTCCTCACCAACTCCATCTCCTGAAGGGACTTATGGGCATCGGCCTTGGCAGTTTTGGCACTTTCGAGAGCCGAGGCAAGCTCGGACTCTCGAGTCTTTGAGTCACGCTCCAAGCTCTCATGCTTTTCCATGAGAGCCTGGAGCTCTTGCCGAACCACCGCCACCCGCGCCTCCTGCTTTTCTCGCTCTGCCCGTTCCGCGGCCGCATTGCGTTCGACCGCGGACACGGCCTCCTTCAGGGTCGCCACCTCGTTCGTGGCCCCTGCAGTACCCATGTTATCCTTGTTATTTTTTGTTGCAACCTAAATCATTTTCTGTAAGGTACAAGTTCAAAGTGGTGTTACTCACCTTCTTTGTCCTGGAGCTGCTTCTTGGCGTGGCCGAGCTCTTGCTCGGACCGCTCGAGCTCCTGCTTCAAAGCACCGACCTCCGCAGTCAGTGCGGCAGAGGTCAGCAGCGCAGCCTGCAACCCATATTGACATAATTTTTTAGCAACCCTGCGTATATCTTCTTTAGATCCTCAGTCCGACTTTTCTTTCCGAACACCGAACCGAGCATCAGGGGCTACTGTCTATGCGGTATTACATTGCATATTTTTAAACTTCTTACCTCAAAGCCTGATAGAAGGCTATTGCAGGCTTCGGTCAGCCCGCTCTTGGCAAACTCTACCTTCTGAATCACCGCACTCATAATAGTGCGGTGTTCTTCCTCGATGGAAGCGCTCTGCAGCGCCTCCAACAAATTGTCCGGCGCCTCCGGTTGGACGGAAGCTGCCGGCGTCACGGTCTTGCCCTTCGTGCGAAGGGGCCGCCGGCCGGACTCTGGAACCACTGCGGGTTCTGATGTGGAGTCCGGCGCAAAGTCCGGGAGGCCGCCTTGTGGCGCCTCCGGAGCCTCCCCCCGATGGGTCCCTTCTTGGGATCCCACCTCGGCGTCCTCGGTGTCGCGAGGGGTGGAGGCGGTCGGGATGGAGTCTACATCCGACGGAGCCAACGACTCGCTCGATGAAGCGGGGAGATCATCATTGGCCGGACTACAGGCAGCATGCGGCATCAGAATGACACTATGTGACGCAGAAAAAGAAATTATAAATCATTCAGGAATCCGAATACTTACGATCTTGCCGGAGGCCTGGCCCTTGAAGGCCATTCTTCCTCGCCAACGTTGATGTTGGCGGAGCTGTCCGGGGGAATAGTCCTTCCCCTCTTGGACCCTTCGGCCTCCCCTGTTGGGGAAGCCTTCCTCTTCCCCTCTCCCTCCTCTGGGAGAGAGTCCTCTTTCTCCTCCTCGTTTTTGGGGGAGGAGTCCGCCCCAGAGTCGTCGGACACCTGAAAACGGGAATTCTTTCGAGCACCCGTGGCCTCCTTCTTGGCCTTCTTCTCCGGCACCACGTGCGGTGCCGGAACCAGCAACCTCGCTAGATGGGCGTCTACTGGGTTTTCTGGCATAGGAGCCGGGCAGATAATCTGCTCCGCCTTCCTCATCCAGTCCTGTCAAAGGAAAATGGGAAATTAAAACCCGCATAGAGTCAAACTATGAAAAGCAAGTGTCCCGTAAAGGGGTAGAATCACTTACCTCGTCGGCTTGACGCTGCGAGTGAAATCCGCGATCTTCAGTCGCGGATGCGGGGGCTTCGGCGTCCTTAAACAGCACCCTCCAGGCGCCTTCGTACGTCGTGTCAAAGAGACCGCTCAGCGCCTGGTGTTGCTCCGGATTGAACTCCCATAGATTGAATGCCCGCTCTTTGCATGGGAGAATCCGGCGGACGAGCACGACTTGGACCACGTTAACCAGCCTAAGCTTCTTCACCAGCTTCTGGATACAGGCTTAGAGTCCCGCCAGCTCCTCCGAACTACCCCACAGCAAGCCCTTCTCTTTCCAGGAGGTGAGCTGCGTGGGGATACCAGATCTGAACTCGGGGGCCACCGCCCACGTAGGGTCGCGCGGCTCGGTGATATAGAACCACCCCGATTGCCACCCCTTGACGGATTCCACGAAGGCCCCTTCAAACCAAAGGACATTGGGCATCTTGCCCAACATGGCGCCTCCACACTCCGCTTGAGTGCCCTTCACTACCTTCGGCTTGACATTGAAGGTCTTGAGCCACAAGCCAAGTGGGGCTGGATGCAGAGGAAGGCCTCGCACACGATGATAAATGCCGAGATGTTGAGGATGAAGTTCGGCGCCAGATCATGGAAATCCAGGCCGTAGTAAAACATGAGCCCCCGGACAAAGGGGTGAAGTGGAAAGCCCAGTCCGCGGAGGAAGTGGGGAAGAAAAACGACCCTCTCATGGGGCCTGGGGGTGGGGATGAGCTGCCCCTCATCGGGCAGCCGGTGCGCAATGTCGCCGGACAGGTAGCCGGCGCTGCGCAGTCTTTCGATGTGCTCCTCCGTAACGGAGGAGGTCATCCACTTGCCTCCCGCTCTAGACATGACTGGGGAAGGTTGAGACGAGATGTGCGGGCTTGGGCGCTGGAGCTCGAGTGCGCGGAGATGGATAAGCAAAGGAGGAAGAAGGCGTAGGTGAAAAGGTGAATCCTTATCCCTTATATGGGCGGGCGAAGTCTACGCGTCCCCCACCGGCCTGGTAAAACTCGCTTATCCCCCAAGCGTCACCATCAATGGCGCGGTTGGGTTACCCACGTCCGTATTGATGAGAATCCCGGATTAAGGGGGAACACGATCTCTGCTTCGACAAGACGTGCCAAGGAAACCGCTTCGCTAAATGCGCTGAGGTGGTAGAGTAAAAAACGATTCAAGTAATAGCTTGGTAGTGGCGTGGCGTCATGCCGCAAAAAACGTCAGCAGATTGAACTTGTGTATATATTATTCTCTCTACGGTGGAATGTGGAATTTATTTTGCAGAGCCGGACACTATCCTGGTGTTCACAATCTTCTATCATTCGGAGGAGGAACCCGCCTTGCAATGCCAAGCAATATACGCACCGGACTTATCGTCATTGAAGCCTGGTTCAGGGGCTACTGAGGGAGTCCCGGATTAGGGGGTGTCCGGATAGCCGGACTACCATCATCGGCCGAACTATCATCGGCCGGACTATCATCATCATCGACCGGACCCCAAGACTATGAAGATACAAGATTGAAGACTTCGTCCCGTGTCCAGATGGGACTTTCCTTGGCGTGGAAGGCAAGCTTGGCGATACGGATACGTAGATCTCCTACTATTGTAACCGACTCTATGTAACCCTAGCCCTCTCCGGTGTCTATATAAACCGGATGGCTCTAGTCCGTAGGACACAACAACAACCATTACAATCATACCATAGGCTAGCTTCTAGGGTTTAGCCTCCTTGATCTCGTGGTAGATCCACTCTTGTAAACATCCACAATATCAATATCAATCAAGCAGGACGTAGGGTTTTACCTCCATCAAGAGGGCCCGAACCTGGGTAAAACATCGTGCCCCTTGCCTCCTGTTACCATCCGCCTAGACGCACAGTTCGGGACCCCCTACCCGAGATCCGCCGGTTTTGACACCAATACTTACCATACCATGGGATCACTTGATCCTTCTCGGTACATCTTCTACGCTTTGTGTGTTGATCAACTTGATTCACTCTTTGACTTAGTCTTGACCAATCTTTAGGTAATTCCTTGAATAACACCTTGGTCATCACAAACTCTCCTTGAAACCAACAAATGGACTCCAAGAAAAGCCTATGGACAAATCCTTCAAACATAACTCAAGGCAACCATTAGTCCATAGAGATTATCATTAATTACCAAAACCAAACATGGGGGCACCGCATATTTTTTTAGTCCTGCTTTTGATTATATTCATATGGGGATAATACAAAGTACAGGTATCTACCACAAGATTTTTATGTATGATTGTAAGATTCCCTATTGACGCCTGGCCTCGGTTTATGTAATGTACTAGAGGCCTAGGATTTAGAGGAGTCCTCGTCTTGTACGCCAAGTTTTATGGAACCTTCCTTGTATACTTCATGGGCTGCCCAAAGAAGACCATTAGTAAACCGCCATGGGGGTCCTTGACCCAACCCACCTGGTCGGGAGACGACGTGGTGAATACCCCTAGTCCAGGGTCCTTGACCCGACCCTCCTGGTCGGGAGACGACGTGGTGAATACCCCTAGTCCAGGACATCGTCAGATGGGTTGTTATGCTCATGAAGCAACTCCACCAGAGTCTTCTCTTGTCCAAAATTCCATGATGCTCTAGCCTCATCCGGTACTAAAATAAGAAAAGAAACAACTTTGCAGCACTTGGGGCAACAAAGAATAGTGTGCAAGAAACATAAAAAAAATGAACATGTAACGTTTTACAACACTTAGGACAACAAGGAACCATTTTACAACACCTAGGACAACAAGGTGTAGTAATACCTTTTGGAGATGCCCCTTTCCTTTTTGAGGTACAACCTTTTGGAGATGTCCCTTTCCTTTTTGTACTACAAGCTTTTGGTGACAACTTCTTGGACGGGCCATAAACTTCGGAGAACCTATTCCAAACACCATAGTTGTTGAGCACAATAATGTTAGTAACATTATTATCTAACCTAGTCACACAAAAAAATCATGCACTAAAATTTATAAAAAGAAACAAAGAGTTCGGATTACTAACTCTTCCTGCATCCTCACTTCTCCCCTCATTTTGTTTACTATGGTTGCTAATAAATGACATAATATTCCCACATCTTTGTTGCAATTGTATCCCTATCCTTATCTCCGTCAACCATTTGATTACTCAACGACGCCACATCATTGTGGTATTGGTTATCACCTCCTGGAAGATCAACAAAACCAGGTACCATTTGAGCGAGTTGTCTGATAGGAACTATTCTAGGACTCCATGGGAACTGTTTAATCTCATATACTCCAGCCCTAGAGTTACGGGTTGAGAGGACATTTGGGGCTCTGAAGAATAGGTTTAAGATCCTGCATCAAAAGCCATTCCACACTTTCCCCAATGAGATTAAGCTTGTTCTTGCTTGTTGCATTCTGCATGATTGAATCCTACAATGAGGTTGTGATGAACTGGTGCCGGGGTAGAAAGTGGTGACGCATGGCGATGTTGATAGCTCCAGCCATGATGTGGAGGCATTTGACAACGAAGCCTCAAAGAACAAAATGATGGAGTGGGCGCATGCAATGTGGGATAATAGAGGCCAAACAAGGATCTGAAGAAGAAGAAAAGCAACAACAGCAGCAGAAGAGAACAAGCATCAAAAAGAAGAGAAGAAGCATCAGTAGAAGAGAAGAGGATGGATTGCCAAGTAGTTCAACATCAATGAACTTTCCCCAACTGAGCCATTTGTGTGTTATATTTGTACTGATATTTGTTAATAGATAGGACGAACTGTGAATTATTTTCTACTTAGGACTAAAACTATGTTTAGATCGTGCGTGGTAAGGCCAACTCCACCGCGCGACCCCAAATGGACGTCCGTTTTGTCGGGATTCTGTCCATTTGGGCAGGGGGTGGGGTCGTGTCTGGGCCTGTCCTGGGATGCGGTGGCCGTGCGCCCAGCGTGCGGCCACATCCTTTTACCCCATCCTGTCCGCGTCAATTTAAAAAAAAGAGAAATGTTTCAAATGCCAAGCCTACGGCCCCAGTTCATCACGCACGCCGGCAACAAAGCCAGCGGCCGGCAACACACAGCCAGCCTCCAAAATGAATGGTTGTCCTCGCCGGCAACACAGTCGGCCTTCAAAATGAATGTTTTTCTCGCCGGCACACGGCCAGCGGCTCAGCGGGCGGGCGGCACCCATGCCAGCCTCCAAAAAAGAACGACCATGGCCGATCAGACGACCTAGTTCAGGCCGTCGGCGTCGAGCATCTCCTTCTACCTGGCCTCAAACCAGGCCCTCGTCTTCTCGCTCTTCTTCGACAAGTCCACGCTCATGATCGCGAGGGCCACCTCCTTCGCTTTGGTGGCGGCATTGGTGGCCTCGATGTCGAGCTGCCTTTGCCTGGCCTTGACGTTCTCGGCCTCGATGTCGAGCTTCCTTTGCCGGGCCGCCTCCTCCATGTCAAGCTGCCTTTGCCGGGCCGCCTCCTCCATCTCAAGCTTCCTTCTCTTGGCCGCCTCCTCCATCTCAAGCTTCTTCATTTGAAGCTCTAAGTATTGCTTCATTTGCTCGTCCTTGATTTGCCGCTTCTTCTCGTCCCTCACATCCTTTTGCGACATCATGCCATGCAAAGTGTCATGCAATGCCATGGATGAGGCATCACGAATGTCGTCAACCTTGGAGTTGGTCTTGCCCCTCGGCCTCTTCAACCCAGGCCATCTCCACCTCTGGCGAACTTGGCCGTCTTCAGGCCTCTCTTCCTTTGGAGTTCACGGTATTGGTCCTTGAACTTAGGGCAATTGTTGATCATAGTCCAACAATGCATAAGAGTGAACAGCTTGTCATTGTGCCGGGCCTTGAATGCCTCCAAAGATTGAAATGCATACACCATATGATCAACAACAAGTGAACATGCAAACATGTACAAGGCCGAAGTCTCATGGCCGTAGCAAGGAAAGGGCAAAGTAGAGCATACCATGTCCCCAACGCCGGTACCACTCACGGGCCGTGCTTGAACGCTCTCAAATGCGTCTTGATACTTGTTGCACTGTTGTTGGATGAACAACCATCTCTTTTGAATCGAGCCGACGCCACGGTTGCTTTCAAATTGGTAGGGCTCAAACAACTTCCTCTCATGGAATGTTTTGTGGACTCTCGTCCAAAAAACAATACCCTTTTGTTGTGCGCCGGTCCTTGGATCTTGGCTAATCTCCATCCAAGCTTGGCAAATCAACTTGTCCTCATCTTGTGTGTATGAACCCGTGCGAATGCTCTTCCTCTTCTTTTGTGCTTCCGCTCTTTGTGTTAGCTCGTCGATGAACAATGGCTCGCCACTAATGTCAACGTCATTGCTTTCTTCTTCATCACCATCACCGTCGACATAGATGTCATCTTCTTCATGCCACGAGTCACCATGGTCGTAGTCAGCACAGTCGTCGGCCTCTTCATCCGCAGTGAACTGGCCGCTGCCATCCTGACTTTTGGTCTCCTCGGGGTCGTAGACAGGGACGTGACTGCCACGCCCAATATGCGACCCTATCCAAAAGGAACTCGAAGGTCCCACCAAGGATAGACCCGCATATTGAAACGCTTTTGCAAGGTGGATATCATTACATCAACATTACATAATAGATGGGGATACATACATAAGGCATACAATGCCACTCGAATACAACATCACAATACATCAGAGCATCATCCGACTACGGATGAAACACAAACAGAAACGCAAACGACATCCACCCTGCTAGCCCAGGCTGCCGACCTTGAACCTATCCCCTGATCGAAGAAGCAGAAGAAGAACTCCAATGCAAGCAAACATCGCTCTCGCGTCAAGATCATCGCATAACCTGTACCTGCAACTGATGTTGTAGTAATCTGTGAGCCACGAGGACTCAGCAATCCCATTACCATGGGTATCAAGACTAGCAAAGCTTAAAGGGAAAGGAAGGGGTAAAGTGGTGAGGCTGCAGCAGCGACTAAGCATAATATGGTGGCTAACATACGCAAACAAGAGCGAGAAGAGAGCCAGCAGAACGGTCGTGAAGCTAGCAATGATCAAGAAGTGATCCTGAACTCCTACTTACGTCAAACATAACCCAGAAACCGTGTTCACTTCCTGGACTCCGCCGAGAAGAGACCATCACGGCTACACACGCGGTTGATGCGTTTTAATTCGGATCTGGTGTCAAGTTATCTACAACCGGACATTAACAAATTCCCATCTGCCAATAATTGCAGGCACGGCTTTCGAAAGATTATACCCTGCAGGTGTGTCCCAACTTAGCCCATGACAAGCTCTCGCGATCAATGAAGGAATAGACCTTCTCCCAGGAAGACCCGATCAGACTCGGAATCCCGGTTTACAAGACATTTCAACAATGGTAAAACAAGACCAGCAAGACCGCCCGATGCACCGACAATCCCGATAGGAGCTGCACATATCTCGTTCTCAGGGCAACACCGGATGAACACTACGCACAACTAAAACCAGACCTCGAGTTTCCCTGAGGTGGCGCTGCAAGCGGCTCTGGTTCGGACCAACACTTAGACAAGCACTGGCCCCGGGGGGGCTATAATAAAGATGACCCTCGGGAGAGCGACTCCCAAGGGAAAAGTAGGTGGTGGTGAGGCAGATGGTAAAACCAATGTTGGGCCTTGCTGGAGGAGTTTTATTCAAAGCGAACTGTCAAGGGGGTCCCATAAATCACCCGACCGCGTAAGGAACGCAAAATCCGGGAACATAACACCGGAATGACGGAAACTAGGGCGGCAAGAGTGGAACAAAACACCAGGCATAAGGCCGAGCCTTCCACCCTTTACCAAATATATAGATGCATTAATAATATAAGAGATATTGTGATATCCCAACCAAAATCCTGTCCACCATGAAGAAATCTTCAACTTCACCTGTAACTAGCAACGCTATAAGAGGGGCTGAGCAAAAGCGGTAACATAGCCAAACAACGGTTTGCATAGGAAAGGTGTCAAAGGTTAGAGGTTCATGGCAATATGGGATGGCTTGATAAACAGGTGATAGGTAGCGCAGCATAGCGATAGAACGAAGAAACTAGCATAGCAAAGATAGTATTGAGATCCAGGGTAGCGGTCATCTTGCCTGAAATCCCGCAAGGAAGAAGAACGAGTCCATGAAGAAGATGAAGCCACGAAGACGAACCAAGCGTAGACGAACGAATCCTCACGATCGCAACGAAACGGGAACTATCGAGAAGCACACAACATAGTAAACACACCACACATGAACAAGGCATGATGCAAGACAAGACTACATGAAGCTACTCATGGCAAGAGATGACGCAAACAAGAGCAACACATCAAGGCAAGTTTAAATGAGGCCGGGAACAACATATAACAATTCCGGTAAGTCCTCATATGCATATTTCGAAATTGGTCCAGATCTGAATAAACCTTATTTCCAAGTTGTTAAACAGCAAGTTAAGATGCACCAAGATGATCTACACGAGATTCTAGTCAAGTTACCTATAAAGTTCATTTAGTTCGGAGCTACGGCCTAGAAGATATGAGCAAAACAAGTTAAACATGGCATTGATGCAAAATGCATACAAACATCAAGCAAACATCTCAAAACAAGGATGCAACATGATAATATGAAACTACATGCAATTCTAAGCAAGTTTCATATGGAGCACACTTAAAACGGAGCAACGGTTCAACACACACATGAAACAAGTTATAGCAACAATCTGTCCAAAACAGCAACTAGGCATATTGCAAGCATCAAAACAACATGCTACAGCACCTCAACATGATAACAAAAGGCATGGGCATGATGTACAGGTAAAGCATAACAAAACATGAACACTGAGCTATCTCCAAAAATCACTAGAACTTGCTCAAACACACATGGAAAGATTCCAAGTAATAACAATTTCAGACTTTGCAGAAAATAACATTAGGTTGCAATGTTTAGAGCTATCAAACAACATGTTACAGGAACTTATTATGGCAAACAAAGGCATGGCACGAATCTACTAAATGCATAGATCAAAAGTCCCTTACTGACCATGAGCCAAAAAGGATCAGAAAATATGATGGCACCCATGTAAACATAGCAAGTTATAATACAGATTCAAACATGGCAGAAACAGAATTATGAAGGCATGTAGATGAGCTTGTGCAACTCACTACAGAGCAATACATGGTATGGCAAGGCAACCAACAGTAAGAAGACATGTTTGTGAAGCTAAGAATGGCAATAGCAAGGTCATAGGGTGCATGGAACACTAGCAACAATCATGATAACAACTGAACTTAATGTTAACAGGCTGACAACAACATTATGAAGCAACTTTGGAGCAAGATATGAACAAGCTACAATAAGCTATAAATGCAACCAGGGACATGGATGGTTAAAGCATGACATGTAGAACAAAACACATTTAGTGGACATCCCTAGATTATGCATAGAATGGTTTGTAGCAACATGTTTACATAGCATCACCAAATAACAGATTCAGCCTAGCAAAACAGCAACATCTAGTACACTACTTAACAAGCTCGATTCACTCACCACAAGTCATTGCATGACAAGATAAGCATAGCATCATCAAGAAGACATGTTTGTGAAATAAACCAAGTCAAGAACAAGTTCATAGCGTACAAGGATCAACTATAACAACCTTGGCAAAATTGAATAACATGTAAACAATCTGCCAGGAAACATTTTGAAGCAAAAGTAGAGCACGAAAATGACATGCTAGACTACTCTATAATTGCAACCAAGGGCATGAATGGATAGACAATAACCATATGTTCAAAACATCCTTACTGAAGTACCTCAAAATAACAGCAGAACAGGGACTAAAATCAGCAATATCACGAAGCCTAGTTTGCATGCTTGTGCTAGTCACCACATTGATCACAAAAATACATGGTAAGCACCTCTGTAAAGAAGACATAGCATAGATCAAAACACATGAAGACATCAACCTCATAGGATGCACAAATCAATCATGGCAAAAATGACAAAAGAGCTCGTTCTGTTAACAGACAGCAGAAAACATTATGAAGCACTCTTATAGTGATGATTCAGGCATCTAGATGACCTCAAATGAATATGATGCAATGGAATGAAATGATGTACTCGTTGAGGCGAACAATTTGACATATTACACGCACAAAACGGAGCTACGGATGCAGAGATACAGCATGACGAACATGGCATGAAAATTACTGCAGATCTGGGGACTTGGCAATTTCGGGGGGGAAAGTCAACCTTGCACGGATTCCGAGGCAGGGCCGGATCTCGCCGGAGAAGGCGGCCGGAGCAGGAGGGGGACGGGCGTGGAGGCCGGCGAGGTCGGAGGGGAGACCCGGCCTCCGGCGAGGCAGACGGCGGCGGAGCTCGGGCTGGGGAGGCACGGCGAGGGCGACGTGGCCGCGGAGGGCGGCGGGCGGCGCCGGAGCCAGAGGCCGGCGAGGAGGCTGTGACGCCAGCGGGGCGCGTTGGCGAGCACTCGGGGCGGCGCGGCGGCGGGGCTCGCCGGCGGGAGGAGCGGAGGCGGCGGGAGCACGGGGCACCCGCGGGCGGGCGGCGGCGCTTGGACGGGCCGGGCGGCGGCGCGCGGGCCCGCTTCGGGCCCCGCGGGCCGCGGCGGTGGGAGGAGAGAGAGGGAGGCGCGGGGCTGACGTGGCGGCGCGGGATAGGCTGGTGCGGCGGCGCGGGTGACGTGGCGTCCTCGGATTGGTCCGGGCGACGTGGAGGCTGGCGGTGGACGTGTCTGGCGCGACGCGGACGCGTCCGGCGGCGCGGGGGGGAGTTTTGCTAGGGTTTCATTTGCGGATTTTCGGGGGAGGTGCACATATTTATAGGTAGAGGGAGCTAGGAGAGTCCAAATGAGGAGCGGTTTTAGCCCACACGATCGTGATCGAACGACCGAGAGCATGGAGGGGAGTTAGATGGGTTTGGGGCCACTTTGGAAGGGTGTTGGGCTGCAAAGAGAATGGGGGCTTTACGGTTACCCGGTTAACCGTTGGAGTATCAAACGACCTCCAAATGGCACGAAACTTGACAGGCGGTCTACCGGTGGTATACCAAGGCCACTTGGCAAGACTCGGGCCATTCCGAGAAAGTTTAACACCCACTCACGACGAGAGACAAAAAGGGGACACCGAAGGGCATAGGAGCGCCGGATTGCAAAACGGATAACGGGGAAAAAGACTCGGATGCATGAGACGAACACGTATGCAATGCAATGCACATGATGACATGATAAAATGCAAGACGCAAGCAAATGACATGGCAACGACGGCGAATAACTGGCGGACACCTGGCGCATCGGATCCGGGGCGTTATAGTGACCACCCTCGTAGATCACTTCCTCCATGAACTGGTCGTAGTAGGGGTCGTCGACCGATGCCGTTGGTGTTGGCATTCCGTCGAACAAGACACGGGGGGACGGCATGGTGCCGGTAAACGGTGGTCGTGCTTGCTTTCTTTGCATCTCGACGGACGGCCGGCCGCCTTGCTGGACCCAGGGTGACGTTGAGGTCGATGACGACCGAGGGACGTGGTGTGGACGACGCGATCACGCTAACGTCCGGTGACCCCCCGAAACGGGTCTGGCCGTCGTGTCTTGGCAGAGGAAAGCCGGGCGACAAGGGCGTGCTCCGCGACATCGGCGACTGGCAGTGCGGAGGCCGGGCGACCGACGACCCTATGCTCGCCGGACCGACGGCCCCTCCAGAGAAACCGGGCGGACGACAAATGCCAGCCATGAGAAGGGCGTGCGCTTTACTGGCGATGGCCTCCTTCTCCTCGACCTCGGCCTTGTGCCGCGTGGCCTCAATCGCAGCGCGCTCGGCGGCTCTCTTGGCCGCGGCGACGTTGGTCTTGGCGACCGCCCTCCGGCTCCTCCTCTTCGCCGATTCCGCGTCCAACTTGGCGATCTCCTCCGGCGTGGACTCCGACCGCGGCTTCCTTGGCGCCTTGCCCTTCTTCTTCTTGGCCATTCCGGGCGGGTCGACGGCCAGCCCGCCGGAGTTCGGCTGGGCGTCGGCCATGGACGGGGGAGGGAGTGGG
>NC_041391.1:667134117-667145238 GCF_002162155.2 Triticum dicoccoides | reverse complement strand
AGGGGCTAACAAGCGTGCACGTCCCACCCATCCGCGCGCTGTCCGTTTCGCCCCAAAAGCGGCGCAAACTTGGGCCGCCGATGGGTCGAAAGCGGATACAA
Organism: Triticum dicoccoides; assembly: GCF_002162155.2. Lineage (NCBI taxonomy): Eukaryota > Viridiplantae > Streptophyta > Magnoliopsida > Poales > Poaceae > Triticum > Triticum dicoccoides. The sequence continues at coordinate 667,145,137 of NC_041391.1, read as the reverse complement.
AACGGACAAAAGTCCGTTTGCTCCCGCGCGCTGGGCCGCCCAGTTTGTCCGTTTTACCCCAAATGGACGCGGCCGGACAGGATAGGGTCGCGCGGTGGAATTGGCCTAAGGTCACCACTAGTGAGAAGTGATGATAGCACCTTATGCAGCTTGCAACTAAACACTATGTAGTTTCTGTGCCCACTGCAACGCAAGCAACCAAACGGCGAACCAATATTGGTTCCCTCATGAGCCAACCTAGATATACACAACCAAATTAAGTGTAGATAATGGTTTTTAGCCTGTTTTATCTCAGCCATCCCCATCTTAGACACACATGCAAAGAGGAAATAAACTCAACCAAACACGTCCTTGGACATTGACCGCGGCAACTCACAATAAATCCATTTGTTATTATAGGGCACTATTCATACTATTTGGCCGAAAATTTCTTTTTTATGAAAAGAAGTCAAAGGAGAATTTTGTTTTTTGAAATTTTTCACAAGTACTCCCGAAATAATTCTGAGAAAATGCAAACACCAGGACTAACCCTGATAGACCAGAGATACCATTATTCACCTAACAAACCAACCACAAAATTGGTTTGCTACTAATTTATTTTCATACAGGTGTATATACACCCATAGACCAAAAGTCCCCCTCCTATAAAATCATTCGATCTTCTTTTTTCTGAGATAATAAAATCATTGGACCTATTTTTGTTTTTTCAGATGTTATTTTTCTGTCTATAAAAAAAAAGGGATGTTCAGTCAAGTGGCCCAAACGCTTGGGGGAAAAAAATCCGAGGAACTCTCTCTCAAAAAACAAAATGGTAGCATAAGAGGAAACCATAGCCGACCTTGCGGATCCATCCCCTCGGCCGTAGGCGCCGCCGTCCCCTGCGGCAACCCCCTCCCCGCTCCCCCGCCGCCCACCACCACTCTACCCCGTGCCGTCCCCTGCGGCAGCCTCCCTACCCAACCTGCCGTCTTCCGCCGGCCACCCACCACTCTCCTCCGCTGCCATCCCCTGTGAGTCTGTGACAACCGCGACCCCCGGCCCTGCCGTCCGCCGCCGGCCACCACCTATGCAGCCTGGGTAATTATGCCTGGCTGCGTTCCGGGGGAAATAATCTCGCGGGAGACGGAGGCGGGAGAAGATTTGATTTCCTTGTGTGATCAGGGAAGAGAGAAGGCCGATTTCGGATTGTGCGGCGAGGGCAGTCCAAAAGGAGTGATTTTTATTCGGAGTCTGTCTGTTGAGAAGCTGTAAATCCGGATCCTCCTCCCTCTCCTGTGAATAATCTCCTCCCTTTTGGAGGAGACCCGGCCGAGTCGGAGGAGGGGCCGCCTATATCGATCTTATAAATTGGCGTCCCCGATTTGTTTTTCGCCGGCGATTAGTCTGCTTTGTTGCGGCGGTCTAAGTAAACAGAGGAGTAGGAGTGAGGATTAATTTTGTTGTCGCAGATCCAATAAGGTAGATATCTTAAGGCCATTTGTTGATCCGATCAGCCATGAAGAACAAAAGTGGTGGTCACAGACGCAATGTAAGTGCTGCTTCTTTTGTGCCTGATGTTTGTCCTTCCCTTCGATTCATCCTCATGGCTAGGACGCTGATTTGTTGTTGTTTTTAACTGTTAAATGCAATGCAGAAATCAGCTCGCAATGAAGCCGCTGCTGGCAACAAGAATGGTCGTCGCAGGCGGAATGTAAGTGTGCCTGGTGTTTGTCTGTTGTGCAAGGTTCATCCTCAGAAGGTTTATTATTTGTTCTTACAGCTAAATGCAATGCAGAAATCAGCTCGCAATGGAGCCGCTGCTGGCAATGGAGACAGGCTTAGCAATCTGCCCAATGACCTCCTGCTCAACATTCTGGAGAGGGTGGACACACTTGATGCTATAAGGACCTGCATCCTCTCCAAGCAAATGCTGAATCTCCCCACCATGTTCTCGCAGTTCTTCTTAAGTGCTGGTTCCGTTCCAGGTCACCATGATAAAGCTCGTGTTTTCAGCCGCGGTGAAGTTCTCCGAACCAACAATGCTGTGGCTCGTGTAACGGATAGCATCTTGTGCACAAGGAATCCGAAGATAGCCATTACTAAACTCAAAATCAGATTCGTCTTGATGCCACATGTCTCTCTCACCATTGGAAGATCTGTTGCCCGCGCCATGGCAACCCAGAAGGTTGGCGCAGCTGAGTTTGAGATCATAACGAAGAAGGCTTATTCGGACTGCTCTTCTGCCGATCTTGTCCAATTTGCGAATCAGTTAAATAATTTTGTTGGTGCTTTCCCAGATGCATTTGCTGGACTCAGGCGCCTGTGGCTGCGCAATATGAGGTTTGCTGAACTGGACATTGCCAACATTCTCAGCACTTGCAAACTCTTGGCGTCTTTGCGTTTAACTGAGTGCGACTCAGGGATTGATTCTGTGCTGCAAGTAGAACATGCTCAGCTTGTTGAGATTGAGGTAGACTATGGGGAATTTGCGAGAGTTGAGCTGACATGTCTACCAAAACTCCAACGAGTGAGGTATAATAATTGGTACTCTTATGGAGATCCCCTGTATTTTGGTTTTGTACCACAGCTTTCAAAGCTAAGCCTCGCTAAAACTGGCGTCCGTTCGGAGAAGACTCTCGAGTTAAGTCAGCTCCTTGCTAATGTTCCTAACATAAGCAATCTGCATCTTGATTTTGAAAGTGAAAAGGTACACTCATTAGTCATATGAATCATATCTGTCCATTCTTATATGTGGCAATAGTAAAAATTTAAATTGTTGTTTCTATTATTACAGATCTGGGTTCTACCAGAATGCCCGAAACTGCTCACGCCTGTGCTTAGCAAACTACAGCATGTGAATCTAGACAATCTTCCTGAAGGATGTGATTTAGCTTGGACGATGTTTATTCTTGAAGCTGCACCCGCCCTAAAAGAGCTGTGTGTCGCAGTAAGGGATCATTGGTGCATAATGGTGACAGACGAAGAAGTTCGGAAGAAAAATGGTTACTGCGAAAAGGCAGATGTGAATTGGAAGCCATACGCACCTGATTTCAAGCACAAGAATCTGGTTAAGCTCACCATCTATGGCTTCCAACCCGATGACAGTTTTATGCGATACATCAGGTGTGTTGTGGATCATACGGTTAATGTAACAGAGATATCTCTGTACGACAGGAAAGTGTGCGGGAGCTGTGGTGACTTGGATCCTGAGATCAAGGTCAAGGTTTGTCCATCAAGATATCCACAGACAGCCGAAGAGATGAAACAGATAACTGAGGGGTTGGGTTTGGCTTCGCGTGCTGTGATTCACTTCCGGTCCTAAGTGTATAGGCAGTTCGTTCCATAATCACCTTTCCTGTAGTTACTCTGTACTCTCTTTCCATTGAATTGTCTAAAATGTGGGAATATTTATTATGTTGTCACCCCAAACCATTATGGACAAGTTAATGTGTTCGAATTGCAATCATTTGTGCCCTGTGGTACCTTACTGAGGTTGAAGCAAGTACTACTTTTTTTATACGATATAAAACCATATGCTTTTCATGACCTGGAAAATATCTCTTGCAAACTTTTACTAAACTCTATGAAGTACTCATTGCAATTAAAGAGTTTCTTTAACTTCGACAATTCTTATACAATCACAACAAGGCATTACTCTGTGCAGATTAGTCTCGGCTGCTAAGATCTTAATACCACTTGGTAGGAAGTAGAATGAGGATACAGCTATAAAATCCAAATCAGATTGCTAGATTGCTACAACAGTAGCTTGCCACGTTCGGTCTACAGACTACCGCACAGAAGTTTCAACAACAAACATTTCAAGATGATTTCAGGAACTAGACACGCCGAGCAAACAAACGACGCCCAGAGACTCCTGAAGCCTCAAGAGCCTTCAAACAAGGAGAGTCGCCATCAACGAAGTCGTCGTCCAGCACCTGGCCCCCCTTGCAGTGACCATCCGGGACCTGGACCCCCTTGCAGTGCTCCTCCAGGTCCTGGCCCTGCTTGTGGAAGCGGAGGCCCAGGTTGTCGCTGTCTCCGTGGAGGCCCTGGCCCTGCTTGTGGAAGCGAAGGCCCAGCTTGTCAAAGTCCCTGTGAAGGCCCGGCTTGTCGAAGTTCCCGTGGAGGCCCTGGGCCACCTTGCCAGACACCTTACCACAACTGCCCAGGGCCTCACCCACCTTGCCGCTGTTGTCGGCATCAAGGGCCAGTCTCTGTAACTCAGTGTCAAGAGTCTGCAGGCCGTAGTCATCCTGCATGTGCAAGCGAAGGCCCAGCTTGTCGAAGTCGCCGTCGAGGCCCAGCTTGTCAAAGTCGCCATGGTGATGGAGGCCCTCGCCCACCTCGCCGCCGTAGTCGCCATCAAGGGCGAGTCTCTGTAAATGAGCATCAAGGGTCTCCAGCCCATACTCCTGGACGTATAAGCTCTCTCCGGCGTGAAAGTACTCGCTTTCTTCGCTATGATAATAGTAGCCCTCCCCTTTGAAACACTGGAAGAAGTAGTAGCAACCATCTGACTCGCGGAAAAAATAGCCCTCCGCATCTTCCAAGAGGTAGTAGCCCTCTTTCTCCACATAAATCTCTGAAAGGATAGAAACAAAAACAAATGATTATAGATATGGAACGAACAGATAAACATAGTCATGAATCATCTAGATGCGTAATCAACGTCAATATACTAGAGAGGATGTCAAGAATAATCATGTAACCAAATTCATATACAACATCCGAATTAATCTGAAATCAACAAAAAGAAAGAAAGAGGGGAATCAAATAAGCCTAATCATGTAAAACTACAGTCTACAGCAATCAATAGAGAAATAAATCATAGGGAAGCTGAAGTTCTTAAATTGATTATGAGTTATGTGTTAGCATGATCACGGGGCATCGTAAATACCAACACATTATAAATACTCGTGAATTCCACATTGTTGCAGACAAAAGTACTTGTTAATGAAATTTAGTAAGATCTAATTTTATTATTAGTTTAAAGGATGGATGGAAAAAAACTCGAATAATATCACAATAAAATGTTGAATTCAGTAACGTGAACCTTAAACAATATTATGTACAAATTACTTTGGAAGGAAGTTTAATCACTGGGCGTGAACATTAAGTAGTTTATCCAATGGAAATGATTAATGGCAACTTATCAAGAATTAAATGAGTTTAAGATTCTTCTCATAAGTATTGTGGGTAGAAAATAAACAGTTCTTGAGAAACAGACGCATCAAAACATGGATTAATTGCTAACTGCTTGAAATGATATGCTATATATTTCTGCATTGTTACAAATTGACATCATTCTATATAAAGCAAATGCATGTCGTCCTCCCGATTTATGATCAGCTAGAGATCAATGAAACACAATAAGAAACACTGTATCCATTGACAGTTGGCTCCAAAAATCCAGTTCTATAACATTGCTAAACTGCCAGCGGAAGAGGGTAGTCCATTGATCCTAAAACTAATAAAATAGCAGATGCTTCCAATTCCTTGCATACAGGGTAAGATGGACTACTGCCGATGAATGAGTAACCCCGAGATCCAATACCGAAGACCCAACCGAGAACATCCAATGGCTAATCCCTAAGGGAACACGCAGATTGATCGTGTTAGAGAATATGTTTCCGTAGCATCTCAAACTCCTTTCCTTCTCCTACTCAAACTCCTTGTAATATTCCTTGTACTCCAAGCTTAGCTTCGGCCGCATCAATCAATATAAACAGAACCGCGGCTCCCCTTGAGGGAGTAGGAACGCTTATTATCTTTCATGGTAATCAGAGCCACCTCTTCTCCTACATCTAGCCACAAATCAAAATCCTAGAACCACATATCATCGTCTCCATGGCTTCTTCGTCCGGCGTCGGCCTCAACCTCGGATCGCCGCCATCTGAGAAGCTAGCAAGAGGAAACTTCATCCTCTGGAAGACCCAGGTGCTCCCAGCCCTGCGAGGTGCGCAGGTAACCGGGCTCCTGGACAACTCTGACGCCGCTCCACCCAAGACTGTGGAGATCACGAAGGCGGACAAGACGACGGCCCTCGAGCCGAACCCTCTGTACGGGCCCTGGATCGCCAAAGACCAGCAGGTCCTGTCATATCTTCTCAACTCCATGTCTCCAGAAATCCTTGCGCAAGTCGTCGGGAAGGACTCCACCTATGAGCTCTGGACGACGGTGAACAATCTCTTCGCCTCGCAATCACAGTCCCGGATCACCAATCTAAGGATCGCGATCACCAATACCAAGAAGGGCACAATGTCGAGCTCGGCGTATATGGCGAAGATGAAAAGCCTTGGGGATGAACTAGCTGCCGCTGGTCGTCCCGTCTCTGATCCGGAGATGGTGGACTACATACTCGCAGGACTCGACCGCGACTACGACTCCGTGGTGGCGGCGATCGGCGCTGTCAAGAACACAATCACCGCCGATGACCTCTTCGCTCAGATCTCCGCCTTTGATCAGAGGATGGAGATGCTGGGAGACTCGTCTTCAGGCGGGTTTCATTCATCTGCCAACGCCGTCTACAGAGGCCGCGGCCAGTCCCGTGGTAGATCCCGTGGGCGAGGAGGAAGAGGGCGCGGCCGCGGTGACCGCGGTGACCGCCAGCCTTCTCCTGCAAATAGAGGCGGCGGATTCAGAGGACGCCCTCGACAGCAACAGCAACAGCGGGTACGCGAGCAGCAGCATGACTATCCTGAGTGCCAGATATGCTATAGACATCATCCAGGAGGTGCACGTGTCTGCTGGTGGCGCTATGAAGAGAATGATCAAGAAGAGAAGGAGGCGCATGCTGTCTCCTATGGCGTGGACACTAATTGGTACGCAGACAGTGCAGCAACAAATCACATCACAGGTGAACTTGACAAGCTGACAGTACGGGAGAAGTACAACGGAGGCGACCAAATTCGCACGGCAAGCGGTTCTGGTATGAATATCACCCACATTGGTAGTTCAATTGTTCAAAACCCCATGAAAAATTTGCACCTTAAAGATGTCTTGCATGTTCCTCAAACTTCCAAAAATCTTGTTTCTGTTCATCGATTCACCCTTGATAATAATGTTCTTATAGAATTCTATCCTCACTTTTTCTTGGTTAAGGATTTGAGCACAAGGAGAATCATTCTTAGAGGACGGTGCGTGGGAGGCCTCTATCCACTCATATCATCATCATCATCTTCATGGTCCAATAAACAAGCAAATATTGTCACCAAGCCATCATCATCAAGGTGGCATAGTCGATTAGGTCATCCATCTTCAGTCATAGTTAAATATGTTCTTAGCAAAAATAAACTCTCTTATGAGAATAGTGTTGAGTCAGTTTGTGATCCGTCTCAACAAGCAAAAAGTCATCAATTACCCTATCCCATCTCTACTAGTGTGTCTACTGCTCCTCTACAACTTATATTTTCAGATGTATGGGGACCAGCCCCTACTTCAGTTGGGAGATTTTCTTACTATGTAAGCTTTATTGATGACTATAGTAAATTTACTTGGATTTACTTGTTAAAGAAACGGTCTGATGTATTCCAAGTCTTCATCAATTTTCAAAACCTTGTTGAACGCAAACTGAACTCCAAGATCATTGCTATGCAAAGTGACTGGGGTGGTGAGTATGAAAAATTGAACTCTTTCTTCCAAAAACTTGGTATTTCACATCATGTCTCTTGCCCTCATGCTCATCAACAAAACGGATCTGCTGAAAGAAAGCACCGTCACATAGTTGATATGGGGCTAGCATTGCTAGCAAATGCATCCATGCCACTCAAATTCTGGGATGAAGCATTCTTAACCGCTACATATCTTATCAATTTGCTTCCTAGTAAAGTCATCAAATTTGAAACACCTATTACACGACTCCTTGGTGTCACACCCAACTACACATCTCTTCGTGTTTTCGGTTGTGCATGTTGGCCCAACCTCAGACCCTATAACACACGCAAACTCGTTTTTCGCTCCAAAAAGTGTGTCTTCTTAGGCTATAGTCCCATGCACAAAGGAGTTAAATGTCTAGATGTTCCTACTGGTAGGGTCTACATATCCAGAGATGTAGTTTTTGATGAGTCAGTGTTCCCTTTTGCTTCCCTTCATCCCAATGCTGGTGCACTTCTCCGCAAGGAAATCCTTCTTCTTCCTCCACATCTTCGGTCTTTTGATCATGGGGGCGACAGTTGTACTAACCAAAGTGATGATATTCCTGCTGGTATTGGTTCTTCTCTGTTGCCTGTACAGGTCCCTGGTGAAAACGGCGCTCAAAATGATCAAAATTTCGAAAATCAAGCTCAAGATCATCTTATATTTCATGCTGAGGAAGGAGACGAACCTGGCACAGATGACGAAGCTGATCCGGCGGCGCCCGCAACTCCTGTTCGTGCGCAGACCTCGGATCCCGCGGCCAAATCAGCCTCGGATCGCGCTCCCACCAACCACAGCGCTGATTCAGCAGCAGGCGGGACCAGCTGCGGGGTCGGCTGCGGGCCGAATCCGCCTCGCCCAGCGCGCGCCACTCCCACGCCGCCACCTCAGCAGCAGGCGGGACCAGCCATGGGGCCGAATCTCCCTCGCCCAGCGCGCGCCTGCAACCGCGGTCGGGCGGTCGATCCGCTGTGCCGGCTCGGGCGACTGGCACCCGTGTGGTGGACACACAAGTGGCCACACCAACGGCTACAGGATCCTCTGCGCAGGTGGCGCCAGATTCGCCTGTGTCATCACATGCAGCTTCCTCGGGATCTTCTGCGGCGAGTGCTCCTGTGGTCCAGCCAGCAGTTTCTTCACGAGTTATGACTCGATTACAGAAAGGTATACGAAATCCTAAAATAAGAAAAGATGGGACTATACCATATGGAATGTTGTGTATTTCAGGAGAACCAACAACATTGAATAGTGCACTTGATGATCCTAAGTGGAAGAAGGCAATGGATGAGGAATATTCTGCACTTATGAGGAACAAGACATGGCATCTTGTACCAAATCAGAAAGGTAAAAATATCATCGATTGCAAATGGGTTTACAGAATTAAAAAGAAGGCAGATGGCTCCATTGACAGGTACAAAGCACGTCTCGTTGCAAAGGGTTTTAAACAACGTTATGGTATTGATTATGAGGACACTTTCAGTCCTGTTGTTAAAGCTGCAACTATCAGACTTGTGCTAGCCATTGCTGTATCCAAGGGTTGGAGTCTACGACAGCTAGATGTACAGAATGCGTTTTTGCATGGCATTCTAGAAGAGGAAGTGTTTATGAGACAACCACCTGGTTATGAGGACAAGAAGTCACCACATTATGTTTGCAAGCTTGACAAGGCACTCTATGGTTTAAAACAAGCACCCAGAGCATGGTACTCCAGATTGAGCTTACAGTTGAAATATCTTGGTTTCATTGCCTCCAAAGCTGATACATCATTGTTTATTTATAACAAGGCTGGAGTAATCATTTTTGTGCTTATATATGTTGATGATATCATCGTTGCAAGTTCTTCACAAAATGCTACTAATGCACTTCTGCATGATTTGAGCTCAGAGTTTGCCTTGAAAGACCTAGGTGATTTGCATTTCTTCCTAGGTATTGAGGTCAAGAAAACTCAAGATGGAATTGTGTTAAATCAGGAGAAATATATCACTGAGCTTCTGTCTCGCATGGGGATGAAGAATTGCAAGCCAGTTCCTACACCTTTGTCTTCCTCAGAAAAACTTTCAGCATATGAAGGTGTGCCACTTCAGGAGGAGGAAAGTACAAGGTATAGGAGTACTGTGGGAGCATTACAATATTTAACTCTCACACGTCCAGATATCTCATTTGCTGTCAACAAGGTTTGTCAATATCTGCATGCACCTACTTCTGCACATTGGTCAGCTGTGAAGAGAATTGTAAGATATGTAAAGCATGCTATGGGAATAGGACTTCATTTCAAACGGTCTAATTCCTCTCTTGTGAGTGCATTCTCTGATGCTGACTGGGCAGGATGCAGTGATGACAGAAGATCAACTGGAGGCTTTGCAGTATTTTTTGGGTCTAACCTTATTTCTTGAAGTGCCAGAAAGCAAGCCACCGTGTCACGGTCAAGCACAGAAGCTGAATATAAGTCCTTGGCAAATGCAACTGCAGAAATCATTTGGGTTGAATCACTTCTTGAGGAATTGGGAATCAAGAAGAATCGTATCTCATGTTTATGGTGTGATAACTTGGGAGCAACATATTTGTCCGCAAATCCTGTGTTTCATGCAAGGACAAAGCACATCGAAATTGATTTTCACTTTGTGCGAGAAAGGGTTGCAGCCAAGAAACTCGAGATACGGTTTATTCCCTCCAAGGATCAAGTAGCAGACGGTTTTACAAAGGCATTGCCATCAAGACCATTTGAGGAGTTCAAGAGTAATCTTAATCTAGGGTAGTTAAGATTAAGGGAGGGTGTTAGAGAATATGTTTCCGTAGCATCTCAAACTCCTTTCCTTCTCCTACTCAAACTCCTTATAATATTCCTTGTACTCCAAGCTTAGCTTCGGCCGCATCAATCAATATAAACAGAACCGCGGCTCCCCTTGAGGGAGTAGGAACGCTTATTATCTTTCAGATCGAACGAAGGAATGGATCGAGCAAAACGAGGAACGCATGTGAAACTAGAGTATATCGCATAAGTGGAACGGATCTCGCACTGTCTTCTACCCTCCCGAAACGAGGACCGGATCTCGCACTGCCTCGCACCCAAATCGACGAGCGGATTGCGAGGGGAAAGGTAGGGACGAGGAAATGGAACTCACCGGGCGAGAACCGCGTCTTGCCGGAGGGGAGGGCTGCCGCCGGGATCTCCCTGGGCGGCGGCGGGGAACTCCTGTAGAGCAGGGCGGTGGTGGGGAACGCCTGCAGAGCAGCGCGACGGTAGGGGTCTCCTGGCGGGCAGGGCGGCGACGGGGGCCTCCTCGCGGGCATGGCGGCGGTGGGGATCGCCTGCAGAGCAGCGCGGCGGTAGAGGCCTCCCGTAGGGCAGGGCGGCGACGGGGGCCTCCTCGCGGGCATGGCGGCGGTGGGGATCGCCTGCAGAGCA
>NC_041391.1:667103279-667133710 GCF_002162155.2 Triticum dicoccoides | reverse complement strand
GCCTGGACGGCAGGGCGGAGGTGGGGGTCTCCCCGAGAGCAGGGCGGCGGCGGGGATCCCGTCGAGGCCATGGCGTCGGCCGGGTGGGAGGAGGGGAGAGAATGGATCGGGGGAAGAGCGGGAGGGGGCGGGGGATTTCGGGGCGCGGAGCGGGGGCAGATGTGCGGGCGAAAGCGGGGGAGGGGAATTCGGTGGGTTCGGATCGGCGGGGGCTTTAGTATGAGCAGAGAGGATACGAAAGAATTTGCTGGTGTGGTTTCCGTGGCTCTGCGGCAAGGGAAAACAAAGAGAATGCAAGGAGCAAAACCCCCAACAAACAGATGCAAGGCAGCAGCAACAAAAAAACCATCGCAAATCCATCTTCAGAGTCTGGTCAGAGGACTTACACAGATGGTGCTGAGCCCCCATGAGCTCCGCTCCTGCAAACCAAATCTTGCTTGCAGATGATGTTGAATCCCATGAATTCCTTCCTCTTAGGTGCTGCTGCCCACTCCCCACCAGTTGGTTGTTTCTCCTTCTCTGTCCATGGTGCCCAACAATGTTCTTCTTTCTCTTCTCAGCTTCTCAAGGAGAAGAGATGAAGAAGAACTGCTGATTGGGCTGTGTGGCACATGGAGAGGGGTTGGGCAGCTGCTGGAGCCATGGAGAACTTGCCTTGGCTATTGGTTGGTGATGAAGGAGCCTTGGCTATCTATTTGAGTTCTTGAGAAGAAGAAGAACAGGGGTGCCTGCTGGGGGAGGAGGAAGATGAACAGTGCGGCGGCTCAAGGGGGGAAGACAGAGATGCCTCCGGACAGCGCTGCTTTATATATAGGCAAAGCCAAAGATGACAACGCATCGGACGCGCTCCACCAACCATCTGTCCCTGAAATCACGCCATGATATATCTGTCAATCCCTTCGGTTTCGGCCAAAAATTAAAACAGTAGCGCCTCCGGTTTTTGGCAGGTGATCAAATATTTTAAATGCCGCCGATTTGGACCTTTCCTGGCGCATGGTCCACGCACCACGCAGTGTCTCGTGCCGTGCCTGGCTTCCATCTTCGCGGTGAACAAATTAGGACCAAATTGTACTCAAAAAAAAAAAATTAGGACCAAATTTAACGTTATCCAATTATGACACAACTCTCCTTCAATGGTCATAAGGTGGTTATTTGTTTCGAAATTGAAGACCGCGCTTGCTCGTAATGGTGTCACAATCGTGTCACATTTCAATTCTTTGTGAATTAATGTTTCATCGATTTTAATTATTTAGAAGAAAAAAAATTGTGATGCATCATGTTACAAAGTGGCCTCCGCAATTTTCGGATAAACAAAAACTATATGTGCATCACCGTGGTAGTGCCAAATTACTATGTATATCATGGGTACATACAACACTTTCGCAACATTTGTCGTCTTTGCTCGTCCCAAACACTCATCCCCACTCGTTTTTCGACGAGGCTCGTATTTGGGTTATTGTATTCTATTGAGCTTTTACGAGGCAAATGTCCTCAACGGGCATTATCCTTGTAATATGGGGTTCCTCCTTACTCTCGACTCCAATGGTTTCAAACTCGATGGCGTAAGGTGCTCTAGAGACCACGGGATGCTCTTCAATTCATAGTTGGACGCATCGTCAACCTACTGGCAACGGCCATGTCCCGAGCTTCTTATCCTTGCTTTGTGGCGGCCAAGATATGGCCGACGATTATTTTCATCCATCTATGAGAGTCTCGAGTTGCCTTTGAACGTATTGCTGGAATTTTTGCCTATTTGGGCCTAGCCCAACAGCAGTTTCAGAAATTCCTAATAAATCCTAGAGGCCCACGCAGCCCATTCGTGCAAGGCGAGAGGTGGATAATGAATACGAACGGCGCACCTCATCAGAAGGTCCTCTTTCTCTCGCCACACAGTTCCAATCTCCGCGCTACTGCTGTCTTCCTCATCCCGGCTTGCGGCATGCACCGCACGTCGGGACAGTAGGCGACCCCAAGTCCAGCGCTTCTGCTGCTGTTGTGCCGTACGTGTTCTTCTCCTTTTTGTTAGAAGTCCTCCTACAGTTCTTGGCTCTAGTTTCTGCCCTACGTATGTTAGGTTCTGTTTCGTATAAGCAACTTCATCTAGTGTCTGTTCTAGATGTGTTTACCTCAAGTTCATATATGCAGACGATGTTTACCTTCTCTCTGTCAGATTGCATGACTTGATTTATATTTGCTATTTTAGTCATGCTTTATCTAGTATTTTTGTTAATAAAATCATTCGGTAAATTACTCATATTTCCAACAATCCAAAAACCTTATTATAGGCAATTTACCCCGAGTGGTTTTGCTGCTTCCAGGAGACCTCCTATGTTTGAGGGTATCCACTATAAGAGGTGGCGCGTGAGAGCAGTCTTATGGTTTCAGACCATGAGCTGGTATGACGCTACTCTTGGCAAACCTAAAGGAGAGCAAGATGCCCAACAGGCACAAGCTTTTCAGAAAATGGATACCTTGTTTAAGGCTGCTCTCTTGAGTGTTCTTGGTGAGAACATAGTTGATGCTTATGCGTCAATTGACAATGGAAAAGATATGTGGGACACACTCGAGGCCAAGTTTGGGGTCTCGGATGCCGGCACTGAGCTGTACATCATGGAGCAATTCTATGATTACAGGATGACTGAAGAGCGCTCCGTGGTTGAGCAGGCTCATGAGATACAGTCATTTGCTAGAGAACTTGAGCACTTCAATTGCATGCTACCGGACAAGTTTGTTGCCGGGGGTATCATCACTAAGCTTCCTCCTTCATGGAGGAACTTTGCTACCTTACTGAAGCATAAGAGACAGGAGTTTTTCGTTCCGGATCTTATTGGTACTCTTGATGTGGAAGAAAAGGCGAGAGCAAAGGACACACGTGCTCGAGGTATTGAGGGAGGATCTAGTGCCAATCTGGTACAGAAGAAAACCTTCCAGTCCCACAAGTTCAAGAACAAGGGCAAGCTTGATGGTAAAGCAAAGTTTGATGGGAAGAACAAGGCTGTGCAGCACATGAACTTCAAGAAGAAGAATGACAAGAAGAAAGGTGGCTGTCATGTGTGTGGAGATCCTGATCATTGGGCTCCTAGTTGTCCCAATCGCTATGAAAAGCGTCATCCTGGGAAAGGCGGCAAGACCGCTAATGTTGTCATTGGAGACACTGACATGAAGGATGCTGGGTATGGTATATTTCCCACTATTCTTTCAGTATGTCATTCTCCTGATTGGTTGATTGACACGGGTGCTAATGTGCATGTATGCAGTGATATTTTCATGTTTTCGTCTTATCAGACCGCAGGGACTTCAACCGTGCTAATGGGCAACGGTTCAAGTGCTTCTGTTTGTGGTGTTGGCACGGTCGATCTGAAGTTTACTTCGGGGAAGATCATGCGGATGAAGAACGTGCATTATGTCCCCTCCGTCAATAAAAATCTTGTTAGTGGATCTCTTCTGTGTAGAGATGGCTATAAGCTTGTCTTTGAGTCGAATAAATTTGTAATATTCAAGTATGGAACCTTTGTTGGTAAAGGCTATGAGTCAGGAGGCATGTTTCGTTTATCCTTATTAGACGTTTGCAATAAGTTGTTAATCATATTTGCAACAATAGTGAATCAAATGTGTGGATTCACGTCTTTGTCATGTTAACTTTGGTTGCATGTCACGACTAGCGAAGTTGAACTTAATCCCTAGTTTCACCACTGTCAAGGGATCTAAGTGTCAAGTATGTGTGCAAGCTAAGCAACCTCGTAAGTCTCACGTGACTGCGGAGACGAGAAATCTTGCACCACTAGAACTCATACATTCAGATCTATGTGAAATGAATGGTGTTTTGACAAAAGGTGGAAAGAAATATTTCATGACGTTAATTGACGACTCCACTAGATACTGCTGTGTGTATATTCTGAAATCTAAGGATGAGGTTTTGAACTTTTTCAAGATCTATAAAGCTGAAGTGGAAAACCAACTTGATCGGAAAATCAAGAGGCTTAGGTCCGACCGTGGTGGAGAGTATTTTTCCAATGAATTTGATGCTTTTTGTGCGAAACATGGTATAATCCATAAGAGGACGCCTCCCTACTCACCTCAGTCAAATGGGGTGGCCGAAAGAAAGAACCATACTCTAACTGATTTGGTTAACGCCATGTTAGACACATCGGGTCTCTCCAAGGCATGGTGGGGGGAGGCGATATTGACAGCATGTCATGTCCTAAATCGAGTTCCCACAAAGAACAAAGAGATAAATCCATTCGAGGAATGGGAGAAGAAAAGGTTAAAATTCTCTTATCTGCGAACATGGGGTTGTTTGGCGAAAGTCAATGTTCCAATTCCAAAGAAGCGGAAACTTGGACCAAAGACTATGGATTGTGTTTTCTGGGATATGCTTTTCATAGCATTGGCTATAGATTCTTGGTTGTAAAATCTGAGGTACCTGACATGCATGTCGGTACGATCATGGAGTCGAATGATGCGACTTTCTTTGAAGATATCTTTCCCATGAAGGATATGGCTACCTCATCTAATCAGAAGATGCCTAGTTCATCGAATCAGGAACCAGTTACAATTACCGAACCTGCCATTTCGATGGAACACTTTGAAAGTCATGTGGAGGAGAACAATGAAGTTCCTATTAGGAGCAAGAGACAAAGGACTGCAAAGTCCTTTGGCGATGATTTTCTTGTGTATCTCATAGATGACACTCCCAGTTCTATTTCGGAGGCCTATGCATCAGAAGATGCTGACTACTGGAAGGAAGCGGTTCGTAGCGAGATGAATTCCATCTTGGCGAATGAAACTCGGGAGATAACTGATCGTCCTTATGGGTGCAAACCTATAGGATGCAAATGGGTATTCAAGAAGAAGCTTAGGCCTGATGGTACTATTAAAAAGTACAAGGCTCGGCTCGTGGCAAAGGGTTATACCGAAAAGGAAGGTGAAGACTTCTTTGATACTTACTCACCTGTGGCTCGACTGACCACTATTCGAGCTCTACTTTCACTAGCTGCCTCACATGGTCTTCTCGTTCATCAAATGGATGTTAAGACTGCTTTCCTAAATGGAGAGTTGGATGAGGAAATTTATATGGAACAACCAGATGGGTTTGTAATAGATGGCCAGGAAGGGAAAGTGTGCAAGTTGATGAAATCTTTGTATGGACTGAAGCAAGCACCCAAACAGTGGCATGAGAAGTTCGAAAGAACTTTAACAGCTGCAGGCTTTATTGTGAACGAAGCTGACAAATATGTGTACTATCGCCATGGTGGGGGCGAGGGAGTTATGCTTTGCTTGTATGTTGATGACATACTAATTTTCAGAACAAATCTGAATGTTATTAAGGAGGTCAAGGATTTCCTATCTCGCTGTTTTGAGATGAAGGATTTAGGAGTGGCTGATGTCATTCTGAACATCAAGTTGTTGAGAGATGATGATGGTGGGATTACATTGCTTCAATCTCACTATGTGGAAAAGATCTTGAGTCGCTTTGGCTATAGTGACTGCAAGCCCTCTCCAACACCATATGATGCTAGCGTGCTGCTTCGAAAGAATGAAAGAATTGCTAGAGATCAATTGAAGTATTCTCAGATTATTGCTCGCTTATGTACTTAGCCAGTGCTACAAGACCTGACATCTCTTTTGCTGTTAGCAAACTGAGTCGGTTTGTTTCAAAATCAGGAGATGTGCATTGGAAAGCTCTAGAGAGAGTTTTGCGTTATTTGAAAGACACTGCGAATTATGGAATTCACTACACTGGGCACCCAAAGGTGCTTGAAGGGTATAGTGACTCAAACTGGATCTCAGATGCTGATGAGATAAAGGCCACGAGCGGATATTATTCACTCATGGAGGTGGCGCAGTTTCTTGGAAGTCTTGCAAGCAGACCATCTTAACGAGGTCAACAATGGAAGGAGAACTCACAGCACTAGATACAGCTACGGTCGAAACAGATTGGCTTCGCCGGTTCTTGAATGACTTGCCGGTTGTTGAGAAATCTGTACCGGGTATCCTAATGAACTGTGATAACCAAACTGTGATCACGAAAGTGAACAGTTCAAAGGATAACATGAAGTCATCAAGACACGTTCAGAGAAGGTTAAAGTCCGTCAGAAAAATGAAAAACTCCGGAGTTATTGCATTGGACTATATCGAAACGTCTAAAAATCTGGCAGATCCTTTTACTAAGGGTCTATCACGTAATGTGATAGATAATGCATCGAGAGAGATGGGAATGAGACCCACAATATGAGTTGTTCACAGTGGTAACCTATTCTTTGTGATCGGAGATCCCGTGAATTAGATGTGGAAGACAAGCTGTTGGTCAACTAAGAGGAGAGTATCCTTATTGTTAAAATACCACTCCATGAAGATGCAATACTCTCATAATCTGCATGGCAGGTTGATGTATATCTTAATGTGTTCTAAGTGGCTTTTTGAAGCAGAGATGTTGTCCTGCAGAACATCTTTTGAAGAACGCACCTATACGAGTTTGATTGTTAAACGTCGCAATCTATGAGAGTAGGGTTCTCTCTAGTAAACTCATGAAAGGTCACGGAGTATGACGCATAAGCTCCACCCGCGGGGAAGACCCACGGTAGCCACGTATCGGTCAAGGCTTTATGTGAAACTAGATTCGCAGAAAACTTGCAGTTCAAGGCCCAGTCCACTGTTCAAGTTGTTACTAGTGTAGCATAGGGTTCTAGGTGCAAGTTCAACTTAACAGTCTGCACTGCAGTACCGGTATATAAAACAGTGTTTTGAAACCAAAGGAAAATTTTATGTGCCTCTGGGATCTGGTGGGGGATTGCTGGAATTTTTGCCTATTTGGGCCTAGCCCAATAGCAGTTTCAGAAATTCCTAATAAATCCTAGAGGCCCACGCAGCCCATTCGTGCAAGGCAAGAGGTGGAACTAAAAGTTTAGTCCCACCTTGCTAGTTTAGAGGGAGTTGGACCTCTTTATAAGGGAGGCTCCTTCCCCACTTGTATGAGCATGAGAACAAGAGGGACATCCACGCGCGCTCTTCCTCCGCCGCCCGCCTCGCCACGCCACGCCTCGTCACGACGCGCCGCGGGTTGCGAGAATGAGCCGAGCCGATGTCTAATTTTTGCCACGCACTATGGGTATACGAAAGGTCACCTGGGAGTTGAAAAGTTTTTGCGGTAGTGGATAATGAATACGAACGGCGCACCTCTTCGCGTGCTGCCTGTTCACTTCGTCTCCCTCCATTGCTTCACCTCTCGGCGCAGCCTGTTCGCGTCCCTCTGTTGTGCCTATATAAGAGAGGTCGCTCCTCTCCCGAGAGACACATCGGAAGGTCCTCTTCCTCTCGCCACACATTTCCAATCTATGCGCTACTGCTGTCTTCCTCATCCCGGCTTGTGGCGTGCACCGCACGTCGGGACAGTAGGCCTCCGAGACCGCACCTTTTGAGTCCTATACGGGAGAAGGGTGATAAGGTTTTTGGGGAGCGTTCAGCGCGACTACTGGCTATTTCATCACGGACGATCCGGTCGCCGACGACTACTTCCCCGATGACGACTTCTTCCCCGACGTCCACGACCTCCTCGACGACATGGCAGGCGAGGACACCGACCCCAAGTCCAGCGCTTCTGCTGCTGCTGTGCCGTACGTGTTCTTCTCCTTTCTGTTAGAAGTCCTCCTACAGTTCTTGGCTCTAGTTTCTGCCCTACGTATGTTAGGTTTTCTTTCTTATAAGCAACTTCATCTAGTGTTTGTTCTAGATGTGTTTACCTCAAGTTCATATATGTAGACGATGTTTACCTTCTCTCTGTCAGATTGCATGATTTGCTTTATATTTGTTATTTTAGTCATGCTTTATCTAGTATTTTTGTTAATAAAATTATTCGGTAAATTGCTCATATTTCCAACACGTATATGATGGTTATTAGTGGTTTGCAAGGTGACAAGCCCTTGAGCGCCGGTTCTCAGCGTTGAGGGCACGAGGTGGACACATGGTCTTTCGTGTACGCTTGCTAACGTGTCACGTGGTGCTTGGCTACGTTTGCTTTTATTATGGCTTGGTTAAACACAAGCATTTTTTGAATGTGTGATTTTCTTACACTTTTTATTCAAAGGAAGGTTTGTTTGTTTTTTTTCTTTTTTTTTGCGAGTGAAGGCTTACTTTTAAACATCAGTATAGACACAAGCGCTCGGAAAACTTCCCACACTTCCCCCGGAGCAATGATATGCGTACACAGATATATCATCTGATTTCAGTATGTACCATCTATTTGCCTATCCCGTCAAATGCTCACATCCGTTTATTTCGCAAAAAAAAGCTCACATGCGTTACTCTGTGTGGCTCAAAGATAGCACCGTAGGACTGCTGGACAAAGCTGTCGTATTACAAATATCAGGTGCAACGTAATCGACGAGTTTTCTGGTACACTAGGAGCCATACCTATCCAGAGATCTGTCCGACTGTACCATGGGCCCACAATGATGCGGTCCCATGTTGTCAGAGACGGCACGTGCTTCCTCGACCAAGTTCCCCATGGCAGTGACTTCTACTTCAACCTTGACCGCTTCTCCGAGCTCGTTCAAGTCCACCTCAATTGTGGCTGCTACCACGACGACCCTTGACTGATCAAGGACCTTCAAACACCCTGGGATCCTGGCGAGCTCTTCATGATAGCGGCTTGGGGACAAGCCGCATTTCAAGAAGGAAGGGATATTAGGAGCCCTCCTATCATCATATACATGGGCTGGCCCCTTGGACCAGCTAACAGGCCTGGCCCGTTTGGGAACTGTCGAGACGATAAGAACCAGAGACACACGATGAGAGAGGGCATCCAGTGGATCACGAAACCCGGCGGTGGCGGCTATCTTCTTCCCCTTCCTCCTCCTTCCCCAATTCTTGTATCATGTGATTGTAATCCCTAAATTGCTACACGAATTCATGAGAAGAGTACTAGATCGAGAGAAGATATTGTTAGGTTGTAGCCAGTAAATATACCCTCAAAAATTTTCACCACCACCATCTTCCCCAATTTCCACCGCGACGATGCCACGACCACTGTCTTGCCACCGGAGTGGGATACCATGTACGCCAATGAGCAAATGATCTGGTATCTCGCGTCAATGTTAGCCAAGGTTGAAGGCATGACAGCTGAGATCGTTGTTGCTACCGCGCGACTCGACTCGGCTGCCTCAGCTACGACAACATCAGACCTGGTTGTGCCCAGCACTGACCTCGCGACTACCATGCTGGAGTCATCCACGCCCATCAGCCAGACCCTCACGGACGGCGACGACAATTTCATCCATGTCACCACTGCCCCTGCTCCGCCCACCGTGGTCGAGGAGATCCACGACGCGGCCTCCGTCTTCTGCCTCGAGCCTACAGTCGACCTCACCATCGACAACACGGTCACCGCAGCCGCCACCGACGTCCCCTCCTCCACCACCAAGGCCGCGGAGGTCCTCGAGGTTGTCCATGATGCGTCCCCTGCCTGCGTCGAGTGGGTGCCTGGCACATGTTCGACGGAATGCTTGCACCATGTCACCACCACCGACATCGTCAACAAGGGCCATGGCACACCTGCTGCCATCTTCCTCGAGCCCGTGGTCGACTTTAATGACATCACACCCACCGCTACAGTGGCCGAGCCGGAAGACTGGAAGGACTACCAGGTTGTGGCGACGACGTCCCGGGCTGTCGACATCATCAAGGATGTCAAACTTGCCACCCCTGTACCTCCCATGCTCTCGAGGTACGGACCTGACATCGCCAACAGCTATGCCGACGTTCCTGTTGCGTCTCTGATTTCAGTGGTCACACGCCCAGCAGAATCGGTGCCTTCGGTTGCCATCTTGAACCTCTCACTGCTTCTTGCCATTGTTCATCAGTCAGACGTTTTGCCGCACGTGAGGTGTTCGACAGATTACAACGTCGATGGCAACGACCCAGTTCACTCAAATGCACACACCGCGCATCAACCAGGGCTGCCTCCTATCCAAGTGCAGATTGTTCAGGTTGGTGTTGTTCTGTCCCATGGCAGTCCTCATGGAGGTTTCGCTAGTTATTTTAGCTCTGAGTGGTGGCCACCTGATCACCAATCAGGGATGAAAAACAAGTTCCCTTGGATGTTCAGGAAGTATCCACTTCTGAATACCCAAGTGCATGATAAGGGATTGACTAGTAGTTACTTTTCTATGAATTGGTTCCATCTTGGAGATCCTGTGTCCAATACATGGGGATAGTGGCTCTACTTGGACACGCCATGAGGATACTTCCAGGTCAGCTCATGGTTATGTTGCCGATGACTAATGCGAGAATACTCCCCGGTCAACAGTCTTTCTGGAACCTGCATAGTAGTATTTTGTTACAGGGAATAGCTCATGGCTGTGTAGCTGATGACTCTAGCTATACTTGGTGGCCACCGTACCATCAACAAAGAATGAGGAACAATATGCAACAATTGTTACATCACACTCCCCTGCAAGTTTTTCTGGTCTCCTCGATTGAGCAACAACCATGGCCTTTCTGGGCAGCTCGCTTCCTTGGTTTATATTGAGCTGATCAATTGTAGCGAGGCCGGAACAGAGAGAACGAAATTCATCACTCCATATATTTTCTCTATTTGTTCTGAACAATTTCAGTGGAAAGTTGCATGGTCACTCAGTGCTGAGAGGAAAACAACTGCTAGTAAGCCTTGCCTTCGGCATAATCTTCAGTTTCTGTTACCACCCGACAATTCTCGAACTGTACATGTTTGGTCTGAACAACAAATTGTGCAATTTATTGAGCATCAGTTTACTATTCCTGTGCACATCTGCGAGTTGGTTAGTGCCTTTTGTCCCGAGAAATTGTGGAACACGAGCGAGTGGTCTGTACTGGTGCTTGCTGCTGTTGGGGGCATTCCTATTAATAAAATATTGATGGGGATAATACAGATTATGAGTATCTCGGTGCTTTGGCGAATTTGGTGTCACGGGGAATTTAAAGGGAGCGTACATTTTGGTAAGGAATGCAAATCTGAACAAATAGTTTGTGGTTCAAGAATTGGAGTTCAGCTACCTGTACGGGTCACCTTGAACTGTTGCTCTCCATTTGGTGCTACAATGCTTGGTGGCAACACTCATGGCTTGCTTATGGTACAGATCATCGCAACATTCCTAAGCACTCGATCAGGGAAAAATTTGAGAACACAAGTTTTGACACTTCCTCCAATGCATATGAGGATGGTACATGCCGTGGAAATATTCAAGGAGCTCTTTGAGAAGTTGTGGCCTGGTGGGACTCAAGAAGAAAAATTCCATCATAGACAGTCTACACCTTTATCCAGTGTTGTTCGTCGACACTGGAATCCAGGTGATGAGCAGCGGTATTCAGTGGACATTTCTGGATATTCTAGCAACCTCTTGGTCTTTCTGGTGTGTTTGGCGGTTCAACCAATTTGTGGCTGTGAACTGATTCTCATGGAGGACTGAGGGAGTCCTGGACTAGGGGGTGTCCGGATAGCCGAACTATCATCATTGGCCGGACTTCAAGACTATGAAGATACAAGATTGAAGACTTCGTCCCATGTTCGGATGGGACTTTTCTTGGCGTGGAAGGCAAGCTTGGCGATACGGATATGTAGATCTCCTACCATTGTAACCGACTCTGTGTAACCCTAGCCCTCTCCGGTGTCTATATAAACCGGATGGCTTTAGTCCGTAGGACGAACAACAATCATACCATAGGCTAGCTTCTAAGGTTTAGCCTCCTTGATCTCGTGGTAGATCTACTCTTATAACACACATCATCAATATTAATCAAGCAAGATGTAGGGTTTTACCTCCATCAAGAGGGCCCGAACCTGGGTAAAACATCGTGTCCCTTGTCTCCTGTTACCATCCGCCTAGACGCACAGTTCGGGACCCCCTACCCGAGATCCGCCGGTTTTGACGCCGACATTGGTGCTTTCATTGAGAGTTCCTCTGTGCCGTCGCAATCAGGAAGGATGCCTTTTCCCGTCTTTAAAGACGGCGCCGTCGTCAAGGGAGCTTTGGCCGCCGACCAAACTATCCGGCTAGGTGGTTTTCTTATGACCGCCTGTTCGGCCACCGCTCCGACAATGACCTCTCAGGTCATCAAAAGCGATCTTCACGTCAGCTCGGAATTCGCCGTGCAGCTAGATCCGATGGAGCTCTCCTCCGTAAACGAGCTCTTGGATCGCATCGCTGCCCTGGGAGTCGCTACAGACTATGATCAGATTGGGCTTAAAACCGATCTGAGAGAAATTAACTCTCCTCAGGCTACCCACCACGTTGTTGTGGTAGAGGAACAATGCGGCGACTCTTCTTCTATGTTAAAAACCAGCTATGTACGGATTCCCGATCCCTCCATGCCGGATTCCCGCGGAGTGACGGACGTCAATCAAATACTGAACCTAAAGTCAGGCATCAGACCAGATTTGTTGGAAAACATCCAACAAACCAAGCTTCCAAATCCGGAAACTTCTTGGCCTTTGAGCCTCAGATCGGGCGGGGTTCCGAATTTAATTCTACCCGCCCACCCAAACATAAGCGATCTATCTCAAATACGGCAAGAGCCCGATGAAATAGTACATCATTACTGGGCCAGATTCCTCCTGGTTATGAACAGGATAAAGGACTGTCGTGAAGAAAGCGTGATTTCAATTTTCTGCAACAATTGCACGGACAAGGGAATCATGAACACCATAAGTCGTCGCGAAGTTACACGCTTCGCCGACCTAGCGACCATTGTACAAAAATACTGTGCGATGGAGAGCGCCTGGAAAACCAAAACCAGGTTTTGGGACAATCCGGCCCTGAATACAACCCCAGTCCGAAATAAAAGGGTGCGTCATACTCAAGCACCTGGGTTAAAAACTAAAAAGCAAAAAACCCCTAAAGGGCACGGAAACGTACTGGAGGGATGGCTCAACGGACCCTGCAAAATCCACAGTACGGAGGGCGCCACTCCAACACATAGCCTTCGAGCATGTTGGATACTACGGCAGGTGGCCAAAAGTGGCGAAGGCTTTCTAGCCCCGGGCAACCAGCCTAGCAGTACCAGTACGGTATTAACAGTCTTCGAGACTTTCGCATCAAAATAACATACGGAAGCGAACAATCCGCAGCCTCGCCGAAGTCCACCAAGTAGCAACAACAAATCCATGGAGCGACACGGCTATCACCTTCAATGCCAGCGATGAACCTAAATTTCGAACAGCTTGAGCACCAGCCGCATTGGTCCTCAGTCCGATAGTGGACGGCTTTCGTCTTACCAAGGTACTCATGGATGGCGGCAGCAGATTAAACCTCATCTACGAGGAAACCCTTCAAAAAATGGAAATTGACCAGAGCCGCATTGAGCGAAGCAGCACAACCTTCAGGGGAATAATCCCTAGTCAAGAAGTACGCTGCACAGGAAAAATCACACTAGACGTAGTGTTCGGCTCGCTGGACAATTACAGGTCCGAAGAGGTCACGTTCCAAGTGGCCCCATTCGGCAGCGGATATCACGCCTTGTTAGGGCGAGAGGCATTCACAATCTTCCAAGCTATACCTCATTACAGGTACATGAAGCTCAAAATGCCCGGGCCCAATGGAATAATCACTGTTGTCAGTGATTCAGATATAGCACTCCGCACTGAAAATAAGACAGCCGCACTGGCCCTAGAGGCATTATCCGAAGCCCTAGCGGCAGAGGAACTCAGTGCGCTGCGCTCCACGGTGGATAGGGACGATGTGATACTCGATAAGAGGTCTAAGTCCACCTCTTTTAAACCAGCAGACGAAATAGTCAAATTCCAGGTCCATCCAACGGACCCCACAAAGACGGCCTCCATTGGGGCACAATTAAATCCTGATGTAGAAGCCGCACTATGAGAATTCCTTCGGGAAAATTGGGACATTTTCGCCTGGCACCCTTCAGATATGCCAGGAATCCCACGCAGGCTGGCAGAGCACAGCCTAAATATCCTAAAAGGATTCAAGCCAGTCAAACAGGCTCTTCGGCGATTTTCCGAACCCAAAAGACAGGAATGGGAGAGGAGCTAGCCAAACTCTTAGAAGCCGGATTCATCAGAGATATAAAACATCTGGACTGGCTAGCCAACCTGGTAATGGTACCAAAAAAGGACAAATCCTGGCGCCTTTGTGTCGATTTCAAAGACCTTAACAAGGCATGTCCAAAGGACCCTTTCCCTCTCCCTCGCACCGACCAAATCATCGACGCCACCGCAGGGCACGATTCATTGTGCTTCCTCGACGCATACTCCGGATACCATCAAATCAAGATGGCGGAAAAATACCAGGCCGCAACGGCATTCATTACTCCATACGGACCATTCTGCTTCAACACAATGCCCTTCGGACTCAAAAACGCCGGCGCAACATATCAGCGCATGATTCAGACATGTCTGGCTACCCAGATAGGCAAAACAGTGGAGGCATACGTAGACGATGTAGTCGTTAAGACCAAACACGTCGAAACTCTAGTAGACGATTTGAGGCTTACATTTGACAACCTCCGAGCATACGACATTAAGCTCAACCCGGAAAAATGTGTTTTTGGCGTACCAGCCGGAAAGCTCTTGGGCTTCATTGTATCCGGCAGAGGAATTGAAGCAAACCCAACCAAGATCCGGGCTCTGTCGCAATTGGATATCCCAAAAAACCTCAAGCAAATACAAAAACTAACTGGATGCATGGCAGCTCTAAGCCGCTTCATCTCCCGATTGGGAGAAAAGGCGCTGCCCCTCTATCGCCTCCTCCGGCGCACCGAACACTTTGAATGGACGGATGCTGCCACGGCCGGACTCGAAGAAATTAAGACCATATTGGCAACAAATCCGGTCCTGGCCGCGCCCAACCTGGGCGAACCTATGTTATTATACATTGCGGCAACACATCAAGTTGTGAGCGCCGCACTCGTCGTCGAACGAGAAACAGAAGGGCACAAATTCCCTCTTCAAAAACCAGTGTACTACGTATCCACTGTCTTAACTCCATGCAAGTCCAGGTACCTACATTATCAAAAGATAGCGTATGCGGTGTTCATGGCATCCCGGAAGCTGCGACACTACTTTCAAGAGTGTTCCATAACGGTGGCCTCTGAAGTACCTCTCAACGATATTATAAATAATCGCGACACGACGGGCAGGATTGCAAAATGGGCCATTGAGCTCTTACCATTTGATATAACCTACAAACCACAGCGAGCTATAAAGTCGCAAGTTTTGGCTGACTTCATCGCCGAATGGACCGAAGCCGAACTCCCTAAAGAGTACGATGCATACTCCAATTGGATCATGCATTTCGACGGCTCCAAAATGTTGGCTGGCTTGGGGGCTGGCGTCGTCTTGACGTCCCCAACCGGAGACACAGTCCAATACGTACTTCAAATAATGTACATGGACTCCAACAATGCAGCCGAATACGAGGCCCTTCTACATGGCCTCCGGATGGCAATCTCCATGGGTATTCAACGCCTAGAGGTGCGCGGGGATTCAAACCTCGCAATATCCCAAATAAATGGAGACTTTGACGCCAAGGATCCGAAAATGGCAGCCTACCGTAACGATGTGCTAAAAATGTCAGCCCGGTTCAAGGGACTCGAATTCCATCATGTAGCCCGGGATAATAACCAGGCAGCAGCCGTGTTGGCACGAATCGGCGCAAAACGCGACGCCGTCCCTCCAAACATCTTCCTGGAACAGCTCTTTAAGCCATCCGTATTATGGGAAGAGGAGTCCGGTAATAACAACCCGGAACCAATTGCACCACCCAACACAGAACATTCTGACACAATCGGTGGCTCAGCCAATGAAATAACACCTTCAGCCCACGAAATAATGGCAGTAATTGCCCCGTGGACGGAACCATTCCTAGCCTACTTAATCAGGCAGGAACTTCCCGAAGACCAAAATGAGGCCCGCTGCATAGTTCGGCGATCTAAAGCCTACAAGGTCCATGAGGGAGAACTTTATAAGAAAAGCACAACCGGAGTTCTTCAAAGGTGTATCTTCGAAGAGGAAGGGCGAAATCTCCTGGCTGAAATTCACGCCGGACTCGGCGGGCACCACGCTGCAGCCCGGGCCCTTGTAGGCAAGGCCTTCCGTACAGGATTTTATTGGCCGACAGCCCGGGCAGATGCTCAGGACTTAGTCCAATGATGCGTTGGTTGCCAGATCTTTGCTAATCAAAGCCACATGCTACCCACCGCCCTCAAAACTATACCCATCACTTGGCCGTTCGCGGTCTGGGGGCTTGACATGGTTGGACCCCTTAAAGGGGGAACCTACAAGCACAAATACTTATTGGTCATGGTGGACAAATTCACCAAATGGATAGAGGCCAAGCCGGTTAAAACGGCAGAATCCGGACCTGTGATAGACTTCATATCCGGGGTAGTACACCATTTTGGCATCCCCCACAGCATCATCACTGATAAAGGCACGAATTTCACGGCCGACGAGGTTAAACTCTGGTGCAAAAACATGGGCATTAAGCTCGACTACGCCTCAGTCTACCACCCTCAAACTAACGGTCAAGTGGAACGAGCAAATGGTCTAATAATGTGCGGCATTAAACCCAGATTAGTGCGGTCCCTCACGGAATATAACATGCACTGGGTAGAGGAGCTTGACTCCGTACTCTGGGGGCTGCGGACCACGCCAAACCGCACTACCGGATTCACACATTTTTTATGGTATACGACGCTGAGGCAGTCTTACCCTGCGATATAATTCATGACTCACCTCGCGTGCGCATGTACGAGGAAAGAGAAGCCGAGTTGGATCGGCAGGACAGTTTGGACGCTTTAGAGGAGGAGCGCGACGTGGCAAAATCCCGTTCTGCATTCTATCAGCAGCAGGCTCGAAGATATCAAAGCAGAGAAGTACGGGCCAAAACTTACAATGTTGGCGAGCTAGTTCTACGCCCGCCGGACAAGAAAAAGGACAAACTTAAGCCCAAATGGGAAAGTCCCTTCATCATCGACCAAGTCCTTACCAGTGGTGCATACCGTCTACGCAACTCATTTGACAACCGACTCGAGCCAAACCCATGGAACGCAGCCCGTCTCCGAAGATTTTACGCCTAGCGCCGGACTCAGGGTTCGTCTCCTTCCTCCGTCCACCTTTCATATTTTTTCGCTGTCTTTGTTTTCCCTCCCCCCCTTTCAGTACAAGCCTCTTGAGGGCTGATCTGCGCTTTGTTCGCACTCACTCGATGTGCTACTCGCACTCGTTATACCTGGGGCTTTTTAACAGAAGCTTATTTATACGGGCTTCATGCCCAACACATGTGTCATACTTCCGCATGTACCTTTTAATGACCATTATATGCATCGATATTACTTAAGTTTTGCGCCAAGCCGGGTTGCCTAGCTCCTGTGCTTACCCATACGTTCCCGATTGTTCGGCTAGGAGGTAAAGGGAGCACCTCTGCGATTGTTACTGCCGGGTCAGCCGGATGTGTACCTCAGACTGGGTGAAGCCGAAGGCTAGCGTTCTTAAGGGAATATTCGATCGGTGACCTAAAAGATGATTTATTACTTATTTATTTATCTGCCCCCAGATGCTTTTTCTGCTCTTTTCGCAGTCCGGACATGCACTTTAGGGCATGCCCCCCAGGGAAAGGAACCCTTAACGGAACTATTCTCCCTGGAAGATGTTTCTTACTAACCATGTAATATAACATAGCTAGTTGGGCACTTGTCTGATAAAGCAATTATGACCCCTACGCCTTGTCTCCATGCATGCCCCGGTTCTTTTATAACCGTAAGGGTATTCGAACACACTCTGGACTGTTGGGTCCCGAGGTTGAAGCGAAAAGGTCCGCAAAGACAAACGATCTACAATCCGGCTAGAAGGCATTTTACATGTCATTTTAAAATTACATCGTCAAACTGACTGATTGTACTCCTCTTCAATCCCATCTAACAGGCTGTCTAATTTACAGTCCTGTTGGGAATATTTCGCGGCCAACTCTACTTGGCCGTACATCAGGCTCACAGGGATCTCCTTCCCATCAGGCCCCACAGGTCCGACCTCGGCCATGTGGTTTGGGTCAGCCTTCGGGTACCGCGTCTTCACCATGGCCCAGGCCTCCCTAGCACCTTGACGGCAGGCCGATATCTTCCACAGACAAAAACGCCGCCGTACTCCCTGAAGCTTCTCAGCAAGCCCTCCAAGACCCTCAGGTAGGGAGATGGAAGGCCATAAGGCCTGAACGACGCTGCTCATCGCCTGCCGAACACGTTCGTGCAGTTGCAGCAGCTCGGGAAGAGGGTCTCCCGTGGAACCAGGCATCTCTTCCGCCGGACGACCCGTGAGCACACCTACAGACACATTTCTGTCAATCGACTTCCTCGCCGAACTCTTCTTTTCAAAAGAGTTTGCTCAAGCACTTACTATAAATGCCGTGACGAAGCCGCCGATTCTCCTTTATGGAGTTAGACAGCTGGACCCGAACATCTTTTAGTTCTTCGCCCAGCTGGGTGTTGGCATCTTGGAGTTTGTTCCTCTCCTGCTGCACCCTCATAAGCACCTTCTCGCCGGCCTTCAACTGGCGCAACAGATGTTGCTTGTATGAATCTAGTCCGGCACCCTCTGCAATATTATTGTCAGACTATACACACACGCCGCACTTCATAAACTACTTCTCTTTTCAAAATATGAATTACCAGAGGGGGTCTCCGTGGCTCCCCCGGCAGCGGCTAGTGCGGCCTCAAGTTGGGCCTTGCATTCTTGAAGCTCCTGGGACAGGTGGGTATTCTTCTCGGTAAGATCCTGCATAACAAATGATCCTTAAATCAGTTAGTTTAACTATTTTAAGTCTCGGGGGCTACTGGCATATATAACTATTAAATTCATCAACCGTATGTCTTTTACATACTGCTCCGTGGCTCTGGTTAAACCATCTTGAGAAGCACGGAGGTGCGCGTCTCCCGCATTAAAGGCATTCAACGCCTCTGGGGAGAAACACGCGTCGCGAAGAACTGTTCGACGGCGCCTGTGATTCATGGCGCTCTCCACCTCAGACCTGGTGGCGGACAACCTGTCGGCATCCTCCGTCGGAGGAGCATCCAGCTCGCGCCTTGCGCTCGCCTCCCCCTCCGGACCAGGCGTTGGAGCCTGGCTGGCGGAGGCTTGGTTGGCACCCTCTCCGGACTCAGTCCGGCGAGCGCTCTTTCTCCTGGAAGAATCATGAGCATTAATATACCTCCCAAGAGTCTTTCCCTTAAAAGACAATGGTGCACCATACCTTTGCAGCGACGTTTCGATACACGTCGCACTCCTCTTCCGCCTACTAGGCCGCACTGACCTCGTTTGGTCAGTCGCCGCGGGCTCGGCTTCCCGCCGTAAAGGCACCTCCTGCGAAGCACCATTGGTACACGGTGGTCAGAAATAAGCATTAAAAAAGTAATGGTGTCAGGACTTCGGTCGTACTCACCTGGGAAGCCGGACATAAACCGGGGTAGTCAGCCGTAATGGTGACTAAAACATTATCTATGCTGAGCTGGTGGAACACCCCGTCAATCAATTCCACCTTTATGTCCGGATCCTCCTCGGAGGCCGGATCAAGGGATCTTCCCGGATCCTTGGGTTGTGGAGTTGGGCTTTCTATGCCCTCCACATCCCGGCGCAGTTCCTGCGTCGAAATCATAAAGTAAGACACTTATCTTTGAAAGCACGGATCGGATATATAAACATTCGCTTACCCAGCTCCGAGGGTTATTCATGGAGAATCCATTCAATGGACTCGTGCGGAGGAAGTCCTCCTTCTCCCCCTTGTACAAGCTGGACCGGATCTTCACTAGATCGGCGGCCGATCCCGGCCCCGTGCGGCCATGACGGGTGGCGTCATTCTCCCCGTTGAAATCCCACATGGGGTGGCCCCTTTATTGGAGCGGCTGCACCCCTAGCATAATCCATGTGGCCATGACTCCAATCATGGTTAATCCGGAATGGGCTAGTAACCATATCCGGCCCATCAGATAGTGGACGCTCCTGTCATCTTCCCGTTGAGGGCTCCGTGGGCGCCAACTCAGGCGTTTCTTCAGAGGAGCGTTGCTAAACTCCGGGAGGCCAATCCGAACTGGATCCGGTAGCGGGGCATCTTCCACATAGAACCACTCCGAAGGCCAGTCTTCGGACGCCTTCTTCACGGTTCCGGATAGATATCCGGTCCCGGCGATGCGCCATATTTCGGCTCCGCCCACTTGATATATCGACCCCTCGTGAGAACGGGGTACGAGGAAAAACAACCTCTTCCACAGCGCAAAATGGTGCTCGATGCCCAAGAACAGCTCGCAAAGAGCTACAAAGCCCGCGATGTGCAAAATGGAGGCAGGCGTGAGGTGGTGAAGTTGGAGTCCATAGAACTCCAGGAGCCCCCGGAGAAACGGATGTATGGGAAATCCGAGTCCCCTTATTAAGTAGGGGACGAAGCATACCCGCTCTCCTTTGGAGGGATTGGGGACGCTCTCCGCCTGCTTCCCACCCTTGTAGGTGGCCAGTCCGGCTCGAACCAGAACCATAAAGGCTGGGGGAAGGTATCCCTCTGCTTGGAGCGTCACTAACTCGCTATGCGGGACTAAACATCTCCTCCAATCTCCTGGCTGAGGACTGTGAGCGCGAGAAGAGGAGCCGCGTCGGCTATCCATGTTGGAATGGATTTTTTGTCAGATGCGCCTCGATGAGTACTTGCGGAAGGAGGATGGTGTGATTTGGATCTGGATCCTCGCCTCTCTTATAGGCAGCTTATTCGCGCAACTAGGGGGTAAAACGTAAGAATACCCTGCCTTTTTGCATTCGCACAACACGCGGAAGAAGGCCATTATTTGATCTGGAAGCCAAGGAGCGCAACATTTATGAAGCAACCGGACACTATCCGGCAAACACATGGAACATGAAGGAGAACCCGCCTTGCAAATGCCGAAGACAACATACGCGCTGGACTCGTCGTCATTGAAGCCTGGTTCGGGGGCTACTGAGGGAGCCCTAGACTAGGGGGTGTCCGGATAGCCAAACTATCATCATTGGCCGGACTCCAAGACTATGAAGATACAAGATTGAAGACTTCGTCCCGTGTCCGGATGGGACTTTCCTTGGCGTGGAAGGCAAGCTTGGCGATACGGATATGTAGATCTCCTACCATTGTAACCGACTCTGTGTAACCCTAGCTCTCCCCGGTGTCTATATAAACCGGATGGCTTTCGTCCGTAGGATGAACAACAATCATACCATAGGCTAGCTTCTAGGGTTTAGCCTCCTTGATCTCGTGGTAGATCTACTCTTGTAACACACATCATCAATATTAATCAAGCAGGACGTAGGGTTTTACCTCCATCAAGAGGGCCCGAACCTGGGTAAAACATCGTGTCCCTTGTCTCCTGTTACCATCCGCCTAGACGCACAGTTCGGGACCCCCTACCCAAGATCCGCCGGTTTTGACACCGACAAGGACCCCTTAAGTTATCTGGAAAGTGCACAACAATAGTTTTTGGGTCCATGGGATTGAGTAACAGATAGGGCTGACCATGCAAAGAAGGGTTCCGAATTAATACATGCGAAGGAAGCAAATTACAAGGTCGTGCAATCTAATTCCTGCTATATGGAAGGCATATGAATGGCTACGAATTTCAGAATGATGAAACTACAGATGCCCAACATTGAAGCTTCAGAAACTTTTTGTGCTTCTGTCGTTAGCATCTTCGAGTGGGGAACCTTTCAGAACTAGGAGTTGGGGCTCTATCTCAATCATCTACCGCCTCTTGCATATTTGAGAATGGTGAACTCCAACCCAGCCAGTCTGTATATTGGTGCTATCTATATAGATGATTTAGTGCAGCAGTGGGTGATTCACACCTATGCAAGCATACAGATTGGTGATGCTCAATACAAGTGTTTCCTTTTTCCTCCTTGCTCTGCTATATGTATATGGGAGTTCGACCTGGGCACCTACCAGATGGGCATGTCTTGGGACCCCGGAGGACCGGCGGTGTTCCTCCTGCTGGAATTGACTCGACAAGCGCAACCATGGGAAGAGTTCCTTGTTGCGTGTGCAGCTATGCCACTTTCTATTGCCGCTCTTATGTGCAAGCCCCGACTACAACATCCAACAAGATGCTTGCCATGCCGTTCAGTCCTGGTGATTGGACTTTATGTCACACACAACTTCTACATGATATCAGCTGGTGTACAAGTAGCTCTTCAAGAAGGGAGGGATGTCAGAGATGGCACGGGCTTCCTCGACCAAGTTCCCCATGGCAGCGGCTTCTACTTCAACCTTGACCGCTTCTCCGAGCTCGTTCAAGTCCACCTCAATTGTGGTTGCTACCACGACGACCCTTGCCTGATCAAGGACCTTCAAACACCCTGGGATCCTGGCGAGCTCTTCATGATAGCAGCTTGGGGGCAAGCCGCATTTCAAGAAGGGAGGGATATTAGGAGCCCTCCTATCATCATATACATGGGCTGGCCCCTTGGACCAGCTAACAGGCCTGGCCCATTTGGGAACTGTCGAGACGATAAGAACCAGAGACACGCGATGAGAGAGGGCATCTAGTGGATCACGAAACCCAACGGCGGCGGCTATCTTCTTCCCCATCCTCCTCCTTCCCAATTCTTGTATCCTGTGTTTGTAATCCCTAAATTGCTACATGAATTCATGAGAAGAGTACTAGATCGAGAGTAGATATTGTTAGGTTGCTAACACACGTGCAAGTCGGGGTGGGTGAGGGATTCATGCTGGGGAAGGATGCCTATGGTTCCGCATGCCTTAGCATGGCTGCCACTGATTGTAAAAAAAACTTGGCTGCCACCGGATCCTTTTTAAAAAGATGGCTCTGATCGCCGGGCTCGATCCCTTTGTTCACTTGTTTTTTTGTCAAAAAAAGTGCGGGCAAGTGGAACTAGTGGCCCCGAATGCTGAATTCTGGGTTTGGGAGACACAAGACAACACAAGATCTAGTATAATCGCAGGAGTAGGTGGCAGGAGTAGGCGCCGAATGCCAAATGAAGGTTTGTATGTTTTTTCCCCGAAACCTAGAAGCGCTCTTGGTGGCGACTAGGGTTTCGACGTGGAACTTCACGGCGGCCGTAGATTTCATCGCTGGAGCGCTTGGGGAGTTCATGGGGGGGCTGATGGCAACGTCCGCCTCCTCCGACAGCGGGCAGAAAGAGCAAGGGGCCTTGTCCCCTAGATCAGCAAGGGCAAGACTCGAGGAAGCGCTAGGGAAACTGGACATATATGAAGAAGAAGCTACTCCACTGATCTTGGATGATCGTGTGGAAGAGGGGACGGAGAAGTGGTTACTAGTTGGTAAAATCCTTCACAGGAACCAATTCCACATCCATACCATTACCAATGCGCTCCTGAAAGTGCGTTATATCGACTAGAGGGGGGTGAATAGGCGATTTTTATGAATTCTTCACTGAGGAAGTTGTTGGTGAGGAAATTCCTAAATGAAGAACTACTTGCAGCAGAATAAGTACTCAGAAAGGAACATAACAGAACACAAGCATAGTCATCATAATGAAATGAAGACAAGCACAGAGTACAGAAAGCGTAAACACAGGATACCACAAGGAAGAAGACGAACAGACTGAAGAAACAGAACTAAGGAAATTGAGAAAGTCTTCAGTCAATGTCTTCAAACAGATATGAACAAACACACAACAACATACATGAGGAAATGAAAGAGTTGAGGAGATAGAACCAGTTAGCTCGGTGAAGACAATGATTTGGTAGACCAGTTCCAACTGCTGTCTCAGTTGTACATCTGGTTGGAGCGGCTGAGTATTTAAACTCGAGGACACCCAATCCCGGACACACAGTCCTCACTGTATTCTCCTTGAGCTAAGGTCACACAGACCTCGCCCAATCACTCGTGGTAAGTCTTCAGGTGACTTCCGAACCTTCACAAACTCGGTCACTCGGCAATCCACAATTCCTCTTGGATGCTCTAGACCTTGACGCCTAACCGTCTGGAAGAAGCACAGTCTTCAAAGGAAACAAGCGTCGGATCCACGCAGGATCAATCTCTTCAGTGATGCTCAATCATTTTGGGGTTTTGTAGGTTTGGGTTTGGGATTTCCTCACTTGATGATTTTCACTCAAAGTCCTTGAAGGATGGGTTGCTCTCAAATGACAAGTGTCAGTTTCTCTCGGAGCAGCCAACCAGCTAGTGGTTGTAGGGGGCGGCTATTTGTAGCCGGGGAGCAGCCCGACATGATAAGACATAAATGCCCTTGTCTGATATGACCGTTAGGTGGGTAGATATTTTGGGACAGCTGGCGCGTAGCACAACAACGGTCGGAATATTTGAGGTTTGAATTCCTCAGG
Organism: Triticum dicoccoides; assembly: GCF_002162155.2. Lineage (NCBI taxonomy): Eukaryota > Viridiplantae > Streptophyta > Magnoliopsida > Poales > Poaceae > Triticum > Triticum dicoccoides. The sequence goes on along the minus strand of NC_041391.1, from coordinate 667,109,393 downwards.
GCTATCATGTTCCTCACTTTGTAGGCAATCCGCACTGGCGAATTCCTAACTCTTCAGTCAGAACAATTCCTCAGAGACCAGAAGAACTTCGTCTCTGTCAGTGAAGAATATGACTGAACTGTGCGAGATTTCCAATGGCTTCACTCGAAAGGATTGGTAGGTGTAGGATTTTGAGTTGAGCATCACATGGAAATTTTTCCTTAGTATTTCCTCGACCCCCTTTAACAGTACGGTGTTTCCTATGACTCAAGAAAGAGAAAATGAAACTATAAAAACAAAAGTCTTAATGCTTCATGTTTCCCGAATGAATACCAAGTCTTCAAGGTCACACCAACTTCTTCACTTTCAAAGTCTTCAGAAGGTCTTCAGAAATCCAAAGTCTTCAGTTGAAGAACTTCATTTTTAGGGGTCGACATTCTCTGTAAATATCAAACTCCTCATAGACTTATAGACCTGTGTACACTCACAAACGCATCAGTCCCTTAACCTATAAGTCTTCAATACACCAAAATCACTAAGGGGCACTAGATGCACTTACAGCTCCGTCCAGCATGGGGGAATCCGAGAGGGCTTCACTTTCGCTCGGTTGGACACAATATGTTCGTCGCTAAGTTTGAGAACCAGAGGGACAGAGATCGTGTCTGGGGAGGATCACCGTGGCATCTGAATAAAAACATGGTGATTCTCGCTGAATTTGAGGAACACATGAGAACAGATGAGCTGAAGTTCAACCGGCTACAGGTTTGGGCTAGGATATTAAACTTGCCATATAATCTGAGAAATGATGCTTAGGCACTACCTATCGCTCGATAGCTTGACAAGAACGTACAAATTGCCAAGTTTGATCATGTTGGAGGTTATCTCCGAGCAAGGGTTACAATTGAGGTAGATAAACCTTTGAGGAGGTGCATCCTTATTGATTCGGCTAGGAGGAAGAAGGTTGACCCATATGATATTCAATATGAACAGATTTCGTACTTCTGTTTCTCCTGTGACCGACTAGGGCATTCAGATATCTACTGCCCAACGCCTGGCACCCGAGATGCTAATGGTGATCTCTCTTTTGGGTCCAAACTTAGGGCACCTGAAGATTACAAGTATGCAACGTCTGGCCAAGGTTCTACCAAGGAACAGTTCTCGGAACCGAACAATAAGAATGCAACAAAGAACTCGAGCAGCAAGACGGATGCTGTGGATGAAGTCACATCCCCGATCAAGCCTAGGAATCAGTCCAAGCGCAAGGAAGCGCCGAATCAAGTCTACAGGCCGGTGGCAACAACTCTCCTGCTAACCTCGGGTAAGTATGGGGACATCATCGGCACTAGCGAGAACCCTGTTGCAGATGATGGCACTGATGGGGAAGGACATGTGCTTGAACGTGAGCTGAAGAAGAAGAGGCCTACACTAGAGAATTCGGCAGAGACCGCGCCGCGGTCCTGCCCGACCCAATGAGTTGTATCTGCTGGAACTGTCGGGGGCTTGGGAACCCCGAGACAGTTCGAGAGCTTCGCAGCATTGTGAAGCAAGAAGGACCCTCCCTACACTTCGTTATGGAGACGAAGATTAGAGGAAAACGTGTGGAGAAATTACAGCATAACCTTGGCTTTAATGGTTGTTTTGCCATTGATAGCGTAGGTCTGAGTGGTGGAATTGGCCTTTTTTTGTCAAGAGATGTTACAGTTGAACTCAAGAACTACAATGTTAATCACATTGATGTACTAGTGCATAATTTGGATCAAAACTCTCTTGAGTGGAGATTTACTGGTTTTTACGGTGCGCCAAGAGCAGAGGACAGAACCCATAGCTGGACTGTACTGCGTACTCTTCATGCTCTTCCGCACTCGATGTGGCTCTGTATGGGAGACTTCAATGAAACCTTGTACGCTTCTGAACACTTTAGTAATCATGCTAGACATGGGTCGAATGCGTGCGTTTTGTGAGGTTACCGATGAGTGTTCTTTTCAAGATTTGGGGTGGTCCGGGTGTGCCTACACCTGGGACAACCGCCAATTTGGTGATTCTAATGTAAAGGCGAGATTGGATCGCGCTTTTGCTAATGAAGAATTCCGGCAACGTTATGAATATACCCAAGTGAAACCTCTAACTTCTGTGGAATCTGACCATTGTTTTGTTGTTGCGGAAATAAGATCAACATTGACAGGGAGGAGCCGTCCGGCGAAGCAGTTCAGATATGAGAATGTATGGCAACCCCATGTTGATTATGACAGTATTGTGGCGGAGGCCTGGCGTGGCCGACAGCACAGACCGGGCATGCAGGGAGTGGCTAACTCCCTTGATCACATTCGGCGCACTCTAGCTCCATGGGGCACAAAGGAGTTTGGGTGCCTAACTCGAAGGGTACACCAACTACAGAAAAAATTGAATAAAATTAGAAGTTTGTCCTTGGGACGCGGTCCTGGTGAGGAGGAAAGACGAATTGTTAATCAGTTAAGAGAAGCCCTTCACCAAGAGGAGATTTGGTTGCAGCAACGTTCACGTGTGCCCTGGCTACGAGAAGGGGATCGCAATACCTCCTATTTTCAAGCACAAGCAACCCAGCGCAAACGTATAAATCGGATCGTTGGACTCCGGCGACAAGATGGGTCTGTTTGTGCGGATGCAAGTGAGGATAAGTATGAGGTGCAATCTTTCTACCAAAATCTGTATGAATCAGATGGATTTCATGATCCTAGTGGTCTATTACATTATGTCCCGGTTAGAGTCACTCTCGGACATGAATGTTTTTCTTGATAAACCTTTTGTTGCGGCGGAGGTTAAGGAGGCTCTATTTCAAATGGCACCTTCCAAAGCTCATGGTGTCGATGGCTTCACCGCGGGGTTTTATCAATGTCATTGGGATGTTCTGAAAGATGATGTTACAGCAGCCATTCTGGATTTTCTGAATGGAGGGGAGCTGCCTGCGGGTATCAATGATACTTCCATTACATTAATTCCAAAGGTACGACATCCCCAGTCTATTTCTCAATATCACCCAATCGCTCTCTGTCCCGTATTACACAAGATTGCTGCTAAAGTGATTACTAACCAAATGAGATGCCATATGGAGTCGATAATCAGCAAGGAACAAAGTGCATTTGTGCCAAACCGTTTGATCATAGATAATGTCTTAGTTGCATATGAAAGTGTGCACACTATGAGATGACGTAAGTAGGGGAAGAATTTCTCTTGTGCGGTGAAGCTAGACATGATGAAGGCTTATGACCGGGCCGAATGGCATTATTTGGAGGCCATAATGATAAAACCGGGTTTTAGTATCAGCTTTGTTAGACTTATTATGAAGTGTGTTTCGTCGGTCAGATTCTCAGTGAAGGTGAATGGGGAGCTTTTACCCTATTTCACACCTTCTAAAGGATTGCGACAGGGCGACCCAGTATCCCCATACTTATTTCTGCTATGTGCAGAAGGTTTTTCCTCTCTACTCAAGTATTATGATGGTGGCTTTGTGGATAGAGGGATTCAAGTCAGCTATAAATCACCCTGGGTGAGTCATCTTTTGTTTGCCGATGATAGCCTTATTTTCATCAGTGCGACGAAACAAAGTGCAGCAAGATTAAATGCAATCCTTGAGATTTATGGGAGTGCCTCCAGACAGCGTATAAACAGAGATAAAAGTGATATTTATTTTAGCACTAACACAATGGAGCCGGTGCGGCAACTTTTGAAAACTACCTTAGACATTTATGTCGAGGCGTTTAGCGAGAGGTATCTTGGTCTTCCGACAGTTATGGTCCGTATAACTAGTGGCACCTTTGTTCACATTGGAGATAGAGCTCGAGGTAAGATGCAAGGATGGTCAGAAAGGTTGCTGGCATGCGCGGGTAGAGATGCTTTGATGAAGTCTGTAGTTCAAGCACTTCCAACATACATCATGACAACCTTCCTGTTAAACAAAAAAGTATGCAAGAGCATTACTTCACCAATGGCAAAATTCTTCTGGAGTAGCTCTTTGGACAAGAAAGAATTGGGTTGCTTGGGATAAGCTTGCGACGCCGAAGTGCAAAGGGGGCATGGGATATCGAGACATGCACCTGTTTAACTTGGCTCTGTTGGGGAAGCATGGCTGGCAATTTTTAACCACGCCGGACTCCTTGTGTGCTCAAGTCTTGAAGGGCCGTTACTTCCCGAACGTGGACATCATGCAGGTAGTTATCCCAAAAACTGCGTCAGCTACATGGCGAGCGATTATTGCAGGAAGGGAAGCACTACGGGCTGGTTTGATCAAACGAGTTGGTGATAGTTCATCAATCTCGATTTGGGATGATATGTGGATTCCTGGAACCACAACCATGAAACCAATGCTGAACCAGAAAATACATTGATTGAAAATGTCTCCGAGCTCATTGATCAGGAGAACTGGACATGGAATCAGCAGTTGATAAGAGAAACCTTCATCTTGACAAACGCAAATGCTATATTAAATATCCCACTTCGACATGGTGGAGGTGATGATTTTCTAGCTTGGGCTTTTGAGAAGACAGGCAACTACACTATTAAATCGGCGTACCATGCTCTCGTGAATCAAAAAGAGTGTATAGCTCTAGATGAAGGGACGGCTACCGGCACCTCAACGAGCGATCAACATATATGGAGTGCACTTTGGAAGCTGAACGTCGTACCCAAGGTGAGAGTGTTCTGGTGGAGGGTTTTGCGTGGCATACTCCCGGACGAACACACTCTAAGGACACGACATATTAGCGAGTTGAGCAGATGCAAAATCTGCCACGTGCTGGAGGAAGACCTCAAGCACGCCTTGATTCATTGTGTTCATGCTAATCGTTTGATGAGGCTTTGCGTTGGTTTGACCTCTGGCTACCTCAACTTCACCCAGTTTCATGGGCCAAAGAAATTCTGTGTGACCCTCGCTTCTCGGACAAGGACATGCCACTGATCATCACCATCATGTGGTCCATTTGGCACTCTCGTAACAAGTTAAAGCACGAGGAGGAGGGGTCAGATCCTACAACTTGTATGCGTCTGAATAGGGAGGCGCTTGCACTACTCAAGTTACCATGGAAACATACATTGGTCATGCCGGGTCATGGCTGGAGACCACCCAAAGCGGGGTTTGTAAAGATCAATACAGATGGTGCAATATCTATTGACACAACTACTGCTGGTGCAGGTGGAGTTGCAAGGTCTAATAATAGACTGTTGGGTGCATGGTGCAAACCATACACTGGTATTACGGATCCTCTTATCGCTGAGGCAATGGCGTTGCGTGATGGTGTGCTTTTTGCCAAACTTCGAGGTTACACACATGCAATAATGGAGGTGGACTGCCTGGAGATGGTTAATCTCTGGAACACTCGCCACAACTCTCGTTCGATTGTGGCTCCTATCTTCGTTGAAATTGGAGAGATTGCTAGTGATTTCTCTATTTTTGTAATCCAACATGTAATAAGGTCAGCAAATGTTCCAGCGCATCTATGTGCCAAGTGTTCTTGCACAGTGAATGTGACGGAAAGCTGGCTCGAAGACAACCCAGTTTTCTCTTGACCAGCCTACTGGCTGATTGTCGGGGGAACGCCTTTGTTTGAATAAAGCTCTCTATATTGCCCGCAAAAAAACTAAAGATTATAACATAAAAAAATAGGCGCCCTTCACCATTACAAGATGTTTTCAACTTTTTTCTGAATTGATTCAGTTTGTACATGGTCTATATCAAAATACTACCTCCGTCGCAAATAGATGGCACAAATTCAGTCAAAAAGTTGACGTTTCTAAGTTTGACCAAATTAATGCACAAATATTAAGATAAACAATATCAAATCAATATCAGTATAGCCACCATTAAATGTATTTTTATACTGATATTGATGGTACACCAAGCACAAATAAATCGATATCGTACTTGTTGATACTTCGAGCCATCATCTTCCTCTCAACGCATCCCCTTTTCCCATATTGTTTTTTCCTTAGCTGGTGTCTGTGAAACCAACAGGGCTTGTGAGGGCCATGGGGCGGCTAAAGTTGCTCGGGGTAGTGAGCTTGGGGTCGAGGGGGAGGCTAGACGGGTGCAAAGGAGCTGTTGTCGGTGGTGCGAGACAATACCCGAGACCCATCAAGGCAAGGGGAATGGCCGTGGGTGGCGCG
>NC_041391.1:667079099-667103129 GCF_002162155.2 Triticum dicoccoides | reverse complement strand
AGAGAGAGAGAGAGAGAGAGAGAGAGAGAGACGAGAGGACATGGAAGGGAGGGAGAAGACGAGTGACATGGGGCGACAGGGATCTCCGGTGTATCATCACCATACTCTGTTGTAGTTCATGTGGAACACATACAATTTGACTAGACCCAATGTAACATGTGGTCCACGAAAGAAAACAAAGTAATGTACTATAAGAAAACAAAAAAGATATGTACAAAGCCATCACAGAGCAACGCCCCGATTTCCGTGCTACGCTCCTGTCCCTAAATGTCAGGCATCGCCGCAAGAACTCCAGCCATGCCTTGCCTGAACCTTGCCCACGACATTCGGGGAGCACGGTTGTCACAAATAAACCACCCGAATGCTAGACCTGGCTGAAAAGTATGGAGAAGAACTTGAACAATCTACCAGCCGACCTGGGAAACAACTCGCTGCAAGGGATCATTCCAGACAGATACTCTCACGAACTGCTTCAAGCTAATGGACTTTGACCGTCTTCCAAACAACCGTGTCACCGCTAGAGTTCTTCATCGGAATTTTGCCGCTTCTTCTACTATACAAGGCTCTTGAGGTGTGTTTGGTTCCAGTTTGCAACAGTAGTTGCATTGCATGTTCATCTTCAGCCAGCCTGATTCTTCATATGCAACCTCATATGCAGCAGATGCAACCTATTTGGTTGCCTGCATCGCATGAAGTGACACTTACCCTCCTGCTGTTTGGTTGTCTTTTTGTGCTTAGGGTGTGAGCAGATGCAAACTTCAGCTGTTTGGTTGCAAACAACGTTTGTGTTCTGCTCACCCCATCCAAATGTGATGGCCTTACCACCACATAATCAGCACAACAGCAAGCACATATGAGATCAAACAAAGCAAGCAACCAAATGAGATCAAACAAAGCAAGCAAAGAAATGACAGCAAACTACTTAGATTAACAACAGGGGCATCCTCCTTCCCTGCTCCACGCCAGGGTGCTGCTCCTGGCCAAAATATTAAGAAGTTCCCAGCACAAGTACCATAAGTCTAGCCACACACCATAAAAATTCAACACTAACACCGTAAAAGTGAACTACATTGCATGCTCAATGTCACCAACGCAGTTGTGCCTGCTGCAACGGAACCTGCACATGACCGAGGAGTCGTGGTTGTAGATTTGGACCTTGAGGCCGAGTCCTGAGATGTGCACAACGGCGAGGTCACTGGGGACGATCTAGTGGCGGCGGCAGAAGTAGTTCCAACCTCGGCCAAGCACCATGTGCCCCTCAAAGTTGTGGACCTGCACCCAGAAGACGCACCGCTTGTTCGCCGACAGCCTGACCACGCGCGGGATGACCATCCAGGTGTCCATCACCTCCATGAACTTGCGAGGGATGACGAGCATGGCGAGGTCCTCGTTGTCCTTGATCTGCTGGTAGAAGCGCAGCGGCTCCCGGGCCCCCTCCTCGTGGCCCTGCCTCAGAGATCGTCCCTCTTGAACGAGGCAGGCTCATGAAGGCGATCCTGCCAGGCAGGTCCACTGTCCCGAGCCACCTATTCGCTGGGATGAAATCCTCGGCGCCCTTAGCTCCGGCCACCACCTGAGCTCCTCCACCTGCCACATCCCAGTCACTCTTCAATATGTTGTCAGGTAAGATGACAAGTATTAGTGCACAAACTCTTTGCCAGATGCCACTTATCAAATGCCACCGATTAGTTGCACTAGCACTACAGCAAATGACACTGATCAGAGACATTTGCCCAAGAGCAAATGCCACTGATCAGTGCACAAACTCTTTGCCAAATGCCACTTGCTCTTGGGGAAATGCCACTAAGCAGTGCCACTGAACTGGGTACTTGCCCAACAGCAAGTGCCATTGATCAGTGGTAGTTGTCCATGAGCAAATTCCACTGATCAGTGGCATATGGTTTTCTGCAATTGCCACTCATCAGTGCATTATCCTAAGCATGAAAACATCTAAAAAGAGCAACAGCAAGTGCCACTCATCAATAGCACCCATTTGCACCCATGCAAATTTGGTAGCATCCTAAAATGGTCCTACTACATGCACATATAACAATCTAGAGCATGCAACACAAACCCTAGCTTCAACATGTATAACAATCTAGAGCATGCAACATGAACATGATCCTAGCTTGAACATGAACATGCCATTTGCATGAACACAGATCCTAGCAAAACCCTACCATGAACACAGATCCTAGCAAAGCACACTAGCATTAGGGATTCTAGCTTGAACACAGGTCCTAGCATGAACACAGATCCTAGGACAGCACTAGCAGAAGAACATTATCCTAGAACACACACTGTAGCACACAAAAACAGATCGGTCGGATTGGATTCGATTGGGATCACATCCAATCAGATCTACTCGAATCCTATCTAATCCTATCAAATCCACTAAGTACTAGCACATGCCTAAGAAATAAACCCCTAATCTACATCTACGAGCAAGCATTCGGGGGTTTGACTTACCGGAGCTTGCGCAGTCGCAGTGAACCGAGGCCGGGGTGAAAACCCCGGCGGGAAGGAGAGAGGTGGCGGAGCAGAGGAGGAGCCAGCCCTGGAAATGGCTTGTGGCATCGCCCCCGTGGCCACACCAGAGGTCGAGGAGGACGGTGCCCGATAGGAGAAAACCCTTGGACGGGGGTCAAGAAAACCCCCTACCCAATGGGGTCCCAAGAAGCAGCGGCTCCATGGACGGTGTCGGTGCCGAGCCCAGGACCATGAGGTCCGAAATCGGCGGCGGAGCAGGAATAACCGGCACCGCATTGGCTGGCGCTCGTGGTGGCCGGCAGCAGATGGGGGACGGCGCTCGCAGCACCGACGCCAAGTCCCTGCCCGAGTTCTGGAGCCTGGCCAGCCAGCGCTCCTAGATGCTGGCGATGCACTAGTCGATGGGGGTCAGAGGACGACACAATGGTGGGTGAGGCGGAGCCATCGGAGAATAGGAGAGGGAGGGGCGGTGAGGCAGAAGGGAGCGGTGGGAACAAAGCGGGCGGGGCGGTGATAGGGGAGTGGGGGGGAGTTATGAGCCTTCTCGTCCGTCTCCCATGCTGTCCGAGGCGTGCAACCCCCTCGCATGCGTGGCCGCGCCGAGCCAGGCTTGCGAGAAATTGCCGATTCGGCAGTTTTCGCTGGGCCAGGCTCAGGCCTGCTTTAAGGTCCATGCCGGCCACAAAACGCATGCAGCCCAGGCAACCAAACAGGCCACGCACATCCCGCACGGGCCTGGTTGGGCTGCATGCGGGCAACCAAACACGCCCTTTGTCGGTGTCAAAACCGGCGGATCTCGGGTAGGGGGTCCCGAACTGTGCGTCTGAGGTCGGATGGTAACAGGAGGTGGGCGACACGATGTTTACCCAGGTTCGGGCCCTCTCTATGGAGGTAATACCCTACTTCCCACTTGATTGATCTTGATGAATATGAGTATTACAAGAGTTGATCTACCACGAGATCGTAATGGCTAAACCCTAGAAGTCTAGCTTGTATGATTATCATTATCTCTACGGACTAAACCCTCTGGTTTATATAGACACCGAAGGGGACTAGGGTTATACAAAGTCGGTTACAGAGAAAGGAATCTACATATATGAATCACCAAGCTTGCCATCCACGCAAAGGAGAGTCCCATCCGGACACGAGAAGAAGTCTTCTGTCTTGTATCTTCATAGTCCAACAGTCCAGCCCATGTAAATAGTCCGGACGCCCGAGGACCCCTCAATCCGGGACTCCCTTAGTAGCCCCTGAACTAGGCTTCAATGACGAGGTATCCGGCTCACAGATTGTCTTCGGCATTGCAAGGCGGGTTCCTCCTCCGAATACCCCAAAATAGTCCTTGAACACAAGAAACGTGTCCGGTTCTGCAAAACAAATACCACGCACAACCATAGAGAGCACACTATTTCACGAGTCCAATATGCTAACAACTTTTTGTAGCATGACATCACGCCGTCGCTCGGTCATTACGAACCGTTTTTAGCCTACCGCTCCATATTTCAAGATGCGGTTTCATTGGCACGTCTTGTCAAAGCAGAGATTGTGTTCCTTTTATTGCGGGATCCTCATCAACATGGGCGTGGATAACCCAACCGTTCTGATGGCATGATTCCTCGGGAATAGGCATGTTTTAAGGCCTAGGAGGGGTGTTTGATATTCATCGCCTTTATAAAGGGGCCAAGACTCATCCTTTTTCCTTTACGCCAAGCCCTTCCTCAACCTCTCCCACCTCGAGTTCCAGCACCCAAGGTTCGAGTTAATTGCTTCACGCTTCCCAGTCATGTCCGGACCCGGCCCTCAAGGCCCATGGGTGTCCTCCTCCGTCACAGAGGAGGATATCGCGAAGCTCCGAGAGGCAAGATACCTGACTGCGGAAATCCTCCACAGGCTTCCTGCTCAAGGGTAGATTATTCCTACTCCCAGATCCGACGAGAGGGTAGTATTTATCTCCCACTTACTTCGGGGGCTAGGGTTCGCTCTTCATCCCTTCGTTCGAGGGCTCATGTTCTATTACGGGCTAGATTTTCATGATCTAGCTCCAGACTCCTTTCTTCATGTCTCGGCGTTTATTATCGTGTGTGAGGCCTTCCTCCGTATTCCCCCACACTTCGGCTTGTGGCTCAAGACCTTCGATGTGAAGCCAAAGGTAGTCGACGGGAAACAAGCGGAGTGCGGTGGTGCTGCGGTGAGCAAACTCGCCAACACTACTTGGCCAAAGGGCTCCTTCACAGAAACTTCTGACCTATGGCACCGGGAGTGGTTTTATATTACTGAACCCTGTGGTAACAAATGGGCAGCTACACCTGCGTTCTGATCCGGTCCTCTGCTACAGCTTGCATCATGGATTAATAAGGGGATGGACTGGAATCAATTGATGAAGTGCAGACGTTGCAAAGCCGCATTCGAAGCCTTATTAAAAAGGACACCAGTCTGATACGTCTCCAACGTATCTATAATTTTTGATTGTTCCATGTTATTATATTACCCCTTTTGGATGTTTATGGGCTTTATTTTACACATTTATATCGTTTTTGGGACAAACCTACTAACCGGAGGCCCAGCCCGTATTGCTGTTTTTTTTGCCTATTTCAGTATTTCGAAGAAAAGGAATATCAAACGGAGTCCAAACGGAATGAAACCTTTGGGAGTGTGATTTTTGGAACGAACGTGATCCAAAGGACTTGGAGTGCAAGTCAAGAAGCAATCGAGGCGTCTGCGAGGGTGGAGGGCGCGCCCACCCCCCCAGGCACGCCCCCCTATCTCGTGGGCCCCTCGGGTAGCCACCGACATACTTCTTCCTCCTATATATACCCACGTACCCCGAAAACATCCAGGGAGCCAACGAAAAACAATTTCCACCACCGTAACCTTCTGTATCCGTGAGATCCCATCTTGGAGCCTTCGCCGGCGCTCCGCCGGAGGGGGAATCGACCATGGAGGGCTTCTACATCAACACCATAGCCCTTCCGATGAGTTGTGAGTAGTTTACCACAGACCTTCGGGTCCATAGCTATTAGCTAGATGGCTTCTTCTCTCTTTTTGGATCTCAATACCATGTTCTCCCCCTCTCTTGTGGAGATCTATTCGATGTAACTCTTTTTGCGGTGTGTTTGTCGAGATCCGATGAATTGTGGGTTTATGATCAAGTTTATATATGAGAAATATTTGAATCTCCTCTGAATTCTTTTATGTATGATTGAGTTATCTTTGCAAGTCTCTTCGAATTATCAGTTTGGTTTGGCCTACTAGATTGATCTTTCTTGCCATGGGAGAGGTGCTTAGCTTTGGGTTCAATCTTGTGGTGTCCTTTCCCAGTGACAGCAGGAGTAGCAAGGCACATATTTTATTGTTGCCATCGAGGATAAAAAGATGGGGTTTATATCATATTGCATGATTTTATCCCTCTACATCATGTCATCTTTCTTAAAGCGTTACTCTGTTTTTATGAACTTAATGCTCTAGATGCATGCTGGATAGCGGTCGATGTGTGGAGCAATAGTAGTAGATGCAAGCAGGAGTCGGTCTACTTGTCGTGAACATTAATGCCTATATACATGATTATGCCTAGATAATCTCATAATTATTCGCTTTTCTATCAATTGCTCGATGGTAATTTGTTCACCCACCGTAATACTTATGCTATCTTGAGAGAAGCCACTAGTGAAACCTATGGCCCCCGGGTCTATCTTTTATCATATAAGCTTTCAATCTACTTTTATTTGCATCTTTACTTTTCCAATCTATATGATAAAATACCAAAAACATATTTATCTTATCATACTATCTCAATCAGATCTCACTTTCGCAAGTGGTTGCGAAGGGATTGACAACCCCTTTGCGTTGGTTGCGAGTTTTTTGTTTATTTGTGTAGGTGTGTGGTACTTTTGAGGAGCCTCCTACTGGATTGATACCTTGGTTCTCAAAAACTGAGGGAAATACTTACGCTACTATAGCTGCATCACCCTTTCCTCTTCAAGGAAAACCAATGCAAGCTCAAGATGTAGCAAGAAGGATTTCTGGCGCCGTTGCCGGGGAGGTCTTCGCTCAAGTCAAGACATACCAAGTACCCATCACCAACTCATCTCCCTCGCATTTACATTATTTGCTATTTGCCTCTCGTTTTCCTCTCCCCCACTTCACCCTTGCCGTTTTATTCCCCCTCTCTTTCCCAATCTTCTCCTCTCTCTTCCATTTGCCTTCCCGTTTCCATGGCCGAGTCAAAAAGAATTAAGGGTCCTTTCCAGGGTTCTAGTGCCTTGGATAGTCCCACTATCCTCTCTAAGCTCATGAATAAAGATGCTATAGGAAGACCCACCGGGGTCACCAATGAGAGCTTAAATTATTTTGATGAAGATGACTCTGGAATTTTTCGTTATTTACTTGATGAGTCTTTAAAAGATGCTTGGGATAGGTTATTAAGGATTCGGGCTAGCTTTGTTCCACAATACCAAATTGAGGTTTACTTAAAAAGTTTTTATGTTGGCTTGCCCGCTTCTTTAAGCAAGTTCTGGATTCTATTTTTGAAGAAGGTTTTCTTAAGGGGGATGCAATAGGTACTTATGAAAAAAAAGGAAAACCATTTTTGGGCACCCTATGAATGATAAGGTTGAATCGACTACTCTCTTGTGCTTTTATCAAAATGAAATTATCAAAGAGATGAAGTCTAGCTTAGATGCAAATTTCCGTAACGTGCTTAACCTTACTTCATCTATTAATAGCAATGTTCTTACCCTAAATATAATAATGAATTCCATTGAAAGGAGATCTTCTTTTTCCTTTCCGAGTGCCAAAGATGGCACTACTTAGATCTATCTTCGCTTTTATGCCTAGCTAGGGGCGTTAAACGATAGCGCTAGTTGGGAGGCAACCCAATTTTATTTGTGTTTTTTGTTTTTGTTTCTGTTTAGTAATAAATTTTGCATCTACCTTCTGTTTACATGTGTTTTTATGTTTTAATTAGTGTTTGTGCCAAGTACAACCTATAGGATAACCTATGGTGATAGTTAATTTGATTCTGCTGAAAAACAGAAACTTTGCGCGCACGAATTTAGTTTTGTTAAATCACAGAAACGCGCTTTTGTGTTGATTCTTTTTGCTGCTGATCAATAGACAAATTGTCCAGGACTTCCTATTTTCTTAGGATTTTTAGAGTTCTAGAAGTTTTCGTTAGTTACAGATTACTACAGACTTTTCTGTTTTTGACTGATTCTGTTTTCCGTGTGTTGTTTGCTTATTTTGATGCATCTATTGCTAGTATTAAGTGGTATGAACCATAGAGAACTTGGAATACAGTAGGTTTAACATCAATATAAATAAATAATGAGTTAATTACAGTACCTTATGTGGTGGTTTTGCTTTCTTTCACTAACAGAGCTTATGAGATTTCCTGTTGAGTTTTGTGTTGTGAAGTTTTCAAGTTTTGGGTAAAGATTTTATGGACTATGGAATAAGGAGTGGCAAAATCCTAAGCTTGGAGATGCCCATGGCACCCCAGGATATTCAAGAATAACCAAAAGCATAAGCTTGGGGATGCCCCGGGAAGGCATCCCCTCTTTCGTCTTCGTTCATTGGTAACTTTACTTGGAGCTATATTTTTATTCACCACATGATATGTGTTTTTCTTGGAGCGTCGTGTATGATATTAGTATTTGCTTTTTAGTTTTCCACAATCATCCTTTCTATACACACCTTTTGGGAGAAGCCCACTTGATTGAAATTTATTAGAATACTCTATGTGCTTCACTTATATCTTTTGAGTTAGATAGTTTTTGCTCTAGTGCTTCACTTATATCTTTTGAGTTAGATAGTTTTTGCTCTAGTGCTTCACTTATATCTTTTAGAGCATGGCGGTGGCTTAATTTTGTAGAAATTGCAAGTCTCTCATGCTTCACTTATATTATTTTGAGAGTCTTTTAGAACAGCATGGTATTTGCTATGGTTATAAAATTGGTCCTATAATGGTAGGCATCCAAGTTGGGTATAATAAAAACTATCATAGAAAGTGAATTGGATGCTATGATCAATTTGATACTTGATAATTATTTTGAGATATGGAGGTAGTGATATTAAAGTCATGCTAGTTGGGTGATTATGAATTTAAAGAATGCTTGTGTTGAAGTTAGCAAGTCCCGTAGCATGCACGTATGGTTAAAGTTATGTAACAAATTTGAAACATGAAGTGTCTTTGGATTGTGCATCCTTATGAGTGGCGGTCGGGGATGAGCGATGGTCTTTTCCTACCAATCTATACCTCTAGGAGCATGTGCGTAGTGCTTGGTTTTTGATGACTTTTAAATTTTTGCAATAAGTATATGAGTTCTTTTGACTAATGTTGAGTCCATGGATTATACGCACTTTTACCTTTCCATCATTGCTAGCCTCTTCGGTACCGTGCATTGCCCTTTCTCACCTTGAGAGTTGGTGCAAACTTCGCCGATGCATCCAAACCCCGTGATACGATACACTCTATCACACATAAACCTCCTTATATATTCCTCAAAACAGCCACCATACCTACCTATTATGGCATTTCCATAGCCATTCCGAGATATATTGCCATGCAACTTTCCACCGTTCCGTTTATCATCATGACACGCATTACTTTTGTCATATTGCCATTGCATGATCATGTAGTTGACATCGTATTTGTGGCAAAGCCACCATGCATAATTTTCCATACATGTCACTCTTGATTCATTGCACCATCCCGGTACACCGTCGGAGGCATTCATATAGAGTCATACCTTGTTCTAGTTTCAAGTTGTAATTTATGTGTTGTAATCAATAAAATTGTGGTGATCATCATTATTAGAGCATTGTCCCCAAGAAAAAAAAGGCCAAAGAAAAAAAAGAAAAAAAGAAGAAAAGAAAAAAAAGAAAGAAAAAAGAAGAAAAAAATAAAAAAAATAAAAAGGGGCAATGTTACTATCTCTTTTTCCACACTTGTGCTTCAAAGTAGCACCATGTTCTTCATATAGTGAGTCTCATATTTTGTGCTTCAAAGTAGCACCATGTTCTTCATGTAGAGAGTCTCATATGTTGTCACTTTCATATACTAGTGGGAATTTTTCATTATAGAACTTGGCTTGTATATTCCTACAATGGGTTTCCTCAAATGCCCTAGGTCTTCATGAGCAAGCAAGTTGGATGCACACCCACTAGTTTTCTTTTGTTGAGCTTTCATTCATTTATAGCTCTAGTGCATCCGTTGCATGGCAATCCCTACTCCTCATGTTGACATCAATTGATGGGCATCTCCATAGCCCGTTGATTATCCTCGTCAATTGAGACTTTCTCCTTTTTTTGTCTTCTCCACACAATCCCCATCATCATATTCTATTCCACCCATAGTGCTATATCCATGGCTCACGCTCATGTATTGCGTGAAGCTTGAAAAAGTTTTAGATTATTTAAGTACGAAACAATTGCTTGGCTTGTCATCGGGGGTGTAGAATTTGGGAACATTTTTGTGTGACGAAAATGAAGCATAGCCTAACTATATGATTTTGTAGGGATGAACTTTCTTTATCCATGTTATTTTGAGAAGACATGATTGCTTTGATTAGTATGCTTGAAGTATTACTATTTCTTATGTCAATATGAACTTTTATTTTGAATCATTTGGATCTGAACATTCATGCCACAACAAAGAAAAATACATTGAGAAATATGCTAGGTAGCATTCCACATCAAAAATTCTGTTTTTATCATTTACCTACTCGAGGACAAGCAGGAATTAAGCTTGGGGATGCTTGATATGTGTCCAACGTATCTATAATTTTTGATTGTTCCATGCTATTATATTACCCCTTTTGGATGTTTATGGGCTTTATTGTACACATTTATATCATTTTTGGGACTGACCTACTAACCGGAGGCCAAGCCCATATTGCTGTTTTTTTGCCTATTTTAGTATTTCGAAGAAAAGGAATATCAAACGGAGTCCAAACGGAATGAAACCTTCGGGAGCATGATTTTTGGAACGAACGTGATCCAGAGGACTTGGAGTGCAAGTCAAGAAGCGATCGAGGCGGCCACGAGGGTGGAAAGCGCGCCCACCTCCCCGGGCACGCCCCCTATCTCGTGGACCCCTCGGGCAGCCACCGACGTACTTCTTCCTCCTATATATACCCAGGTACCCCGAAAACATCTAGGGAGCCAACGAAAAACAATTTCCACCACCGTAACCTTTTGTATCCGCGAGATCCCATCTTGGAGCCTTCGCCGGTGCTCCGCCAGAGGGGGAATCGACCATGGAGGTCTTCTACATCAACACCATAGCCCTTCCGATGAGTTGTGAGTAGTTTACTACAGACCTTCGGGTCCATAGTTATTAGATAGATGGCTTCTTCTCTCTTTTTGGATCTCAATACCATGTTCTCCCCCTCTCTTGTGGAGATCTATTCGATGTAACTCTTTTTGCGGTGTGTTTGTCGAGATCCGATGAATTGTGGGTTTATGATCAAGTTTATCTATGAGAAATATTTGAATCTCCTCTGAATTATTTTATGTATGATTGAGTTATATTTGTAAGTCTCTTCGAATTATCGGTTTGGTTTGGCCTACTAGATTGATCTTTCTTGCCATGGGAGAAGTGCTTAGCTTTGGGTTCAATCTTGCAGTGTCCTTTCCCAGTGACAGCAGGGGCAGCAAGGCACGTATTGTATTGTTGCCATCGAGGATAAAAAGATGGGGTTTATATCATATTGCATGAGTTTATCCCTCTACAGCATGTCATGTTTCTTAAAGGTTACTCTGTTCTTATGAACTTAATACTCTAGATGCATGCTGGATAGCGGTCGATGTGTGGAGTAATAGTAGTAGATGCAGGCAGGAGTCGGTCTACTTGTCGCGGGCGTGATGCCTATATACATGATCATGCCTAGATAATCTCATAATTATTCGCCTTTCTATCAATTGCTCGACAGTAATTTGTTCACCCACCTTAATACTTATGCTATCTTGAGAGAAGCCACTAGTGAAACCTATGGCCCCCGGGTCTATCTTTTATCATATAAGCTTTCAATCTACTTTTATTTTCATCTTTATTTTTCCAATCTATATCATAAAATACCAAAAACATATTTATCTTATCATACTATATCTCTATCAGATTTCACTTTCGCAAGTGGCCGTGAAGGGATTGAGAACCCCTTTATTGTGTTGGTTGCGAGTTCTTTGTTTGTTTGTGTAGGTGCATGGGACTTTTGAGGAGCCTCCTACTGGATTGATACCTTGGTTCTCAAAAACTGAGGGAATTACTTACGCTACTATTGCTGCATCACCCTTTCCTCTTCAAGGAAAACCAACACAAGCTCAAGACGTAGCACAGTCTTATCAATCTAATCCAAGTAATGCTGGTCCGTCAGGTCCTATCATGCCAGCGACGGCCTCTCCGCATGTGGGAGTTCAATCTGGAAGGACCACGAACCCTACAGCACTTCTCCGGCATGACACTCAGAGGAATGTGGAAATTATTCTTCGGGGCACGAAAAAAGTGGTCAGATACTACAGAGGACATCGGCCTTGACTGCAAACATCCAGATACCCCGGTAAGCGCTCGACTCCCGAACACAACTTAGTTAAATTTCTCATAACAATATTTTGAGAAAACCATACTTGACCAGGGTTGGACAAAGAAGGCAGAGAGAATTAGGTGTTCGTCCCCTCTTCCCGAAGACTCAGCTGATCCGGTACTAACAAGGATGTTGACTCCGACGCCATACCAGGTGCCAGCATAGATTGGGACTCCCTCTTCCGAATATGAAAGGGAAGGAGAAACTGACATCCTCTCTCCCCATGGGAAGAAGAGGATCGCCTCCGAAGACTTGGAGACAAAGGCTTCTAAGTGGGGGAAGATATCCCTGTCAGGGGGTTTTGGTTCCGGAGGTGGCGTTGACACGCAGTTCCTCCGTAAAGATAGGCCTTTAGCTGAATCGTAAGTGAACAAGGGTGTTTTAAACACATCCCGTTCTTTCCTGGTTGCAAAGCTAACATTTAAAATATATGTTTGCAGTCCGGCAGGCCGCCTTCCTCAACAGTCCTCCTCGTCGGGGGATCTTCTTCCGGAGATGATGGAGAGCAAGACGCTTCCACAGATCTCCCTGCCCGATAAGGCAGACGACGCCGAGGTGTCGTCCCGGAGGATCTCTCCCGATCAACAAGCGGGGCAAGGGACAGTGAAGACCGGGCCCGAAGGTGACACTTCGGCCGTCCAGGGTCCGGGGTGTGCGACCCCTAGAGGGACCATCATTAAAGGCCCTGGACTATCTGATTTCCGAGGGACGGCGTATTCTGCTCCGGATTCGGGGGCGTCGGATACCTTGATGGATGCATTGAGTCATGCATCCGTCTCAAAAGATCATCGTCCTTTGATGGGTACGGTGGTTGAGGGGGTTCGGTCTGCGAAAAGCGGATTTAATGAAGCCTTTACGAGCCTGCTAAGGGGCTTTGAGGTACGTAATGTAATAATTTTTAATTGTGCTATAAGCGCAAAATGTGCATGTGTATAGATAGTAGCCCCTGAGACTCTGGTTGGCGTCCAAAGGGAGGCAATCATAGGATCAAGAAAGATATGCCCAGGAAATAATCTGATTAATTGCAACACAGGTTGTTAGATCCATGGCGACTTCCCAAGCTACAGAGATTGCAGATCTGAAGCAGAAATTTGATGTGGCGGGTGATGATATCACGCTTATTAACAAGCGGCTCGACGAGGCACAAGATATGTACTCAGTATATTGAAGTACTATAGTATGAGCATGACAGTGAGAACTGTATACTGAGATATGCATAACTGCAGATAGTGCCGCCATAGTTGAGACTCTTCGGGCTGAGCTTGCCCAGGCCAAAGAGCAGGCTAGAATGAGCAATGCGGCTGCCAAAAAGGCAGCTACTGAATTAAAGGCCGAACAGGCTGCTCGGCGCCAGTGCAAGGAGAGAATATCTACTATGGCGCTTGAGCTAAAGGATGCCGCTAGCCGATGTGACCTTCTCGAGAGAGATAACAAGACCAAGATGACTGATCTTGACAAGGCCTTACAAGAGGCGCGGGAAGCACGGTCCGAGTCTAGAGCGGCTCGGGAGGAGATCTGACAAGCTGGGGAGATCGCGCTGGTAAGCCCTTATTATTGCAAACTAAATTTGGCCGAAGTATGCCCTGCTGAATCAGATGTGGAGTTCCCCAGACGCATTATTGGACTTGTCGAAGAGTTTCTCCGATGCAACGCAATTTTTCCATACGCAAGAAGGACATGCAACGAAAAAGCTTTTCTGGTCGCCATGCAGCATGCCAAAGCGTCCATTGTTGCTGAACGAACAAATAGCCCTGTGGGCCGAGCTCCACAAGCTACCCGGATCTGCCATGAAGGACGTCGTAGTCCGGTTGTGGCCGACTGAGCCAATTCCGAATAGTTATTTCAGTTTGGTGCGGCGACTTGTTAATGCGGTGCCGCGTATCGACGCTGTGAAGCGGTCAACGTGCATGGAAGGTGCACGGATGGCCTTTGCCCGCGTCAAGATGTACTGGACAAAGATGAAGGCCACCGATATTGCAGCAAAAAGTCCACCCGAGGGCAAGGACTATTACTCACCAGAGCATTATTTTGAGGATGTCCTAGGGGGTGCCTGCTTGATAGAGGGTCAGTGCTCGAAAGATATAATGTTCGAGTGAGGTAGTTCAAAATTGTACAAACAATATTATGATATATTTAAGGCTATGTTTTTATACTTTTGCCTAAAAAGTTTTTGGTGCCTCCTGTGCGGCCGTTTTTTGTATAATCTGAAAGTTTGCCAGTCGTCGGGTTCTGCCCCCTCACGTATAACGCGGGGGTGTTTGGAAAAGCACTTGATCACTCTTCACCCAATGTCTTGGTCCATTAAGGAGGTGTCAATGCGGCGAACCAGGCAACCAGACTATAGGGCTTTAACACTTTCACTTAGCCATAGGAGTTTGACGGCGGGTCTATGATATAGCCCCTGGTATGTACGCGGTTATCAGAATACGGTGCGTTGCCATACGTGACCAGAAGAATGGTCCTTCGTGTAATACGAGAGGAATCGCAAAGATTCCGATGAGTCATCGAGTGGTTGACCAGCTCTCGCCGCATCATGACAGTCAGTTTTCGGCTTTCTCTACTAAGGTGCTCATCCGGACGAATCAGGACACAATCGCAGTAGTTCTTCCTTTACTACCTTAGCTAATAGAGCGGAACGTAAGGTGGTAAGCACAAGAGCCGGGCAACCCAACTATTGACCAAAGACATGATTCGGAGCAGATACATACAAGGCCAAACTCGTGACGCTGAACACTCCCTATAGGTGTTTGGACTTTTCAAAGTGTACCGGGCCGAATACAGCCCCTGGTAATGGACCCTGGTGTCAAGGCACATGTGGCAATCTAACATGGGGATAGAATGCAGGTGGTGAGAGAATAAAACTCCAAACATAATATGAACCAAGATGCTTCTATACTATCCCTTTCTAGTATGGCGAGCCATGTTCTTGTAGATAATGCTGGTAACTTCCTTGGACATTTTACATGCCAGAAAAGTGTAAAACAAAAGGAGATAAAAAGGTTTACACAGGGTATTAATCTAAAAATAAACCTTAGTGCGGAGCCCTGCTGCGCGTCTGCGCCGTTTTCTCCTTTGTGATGTGTCCTTGAAGGGGGGAGTGCAATGGCCATCTGTAAAAAAAAGAAAAAAACATGAAAAAGGAAATCCAGTGTGGACGTAGACAAGGCTGGTTCATTTATTGAACCTTGAAAGATAACTATAGAGTCCAAATGGGGTCAAGCCGATCTATGGACTATTTTGTGTGCAGTGCCCCCAGCGCTGCCCAAGGAATTTTGAGGGTATGCTTGTGTACACGAGGCACGTATGCTATCACCTTATGGGACAGTTGATGGGGGCGTAACTGCTAACCGAGCTCAGGTTTATCTGAGCTGCCGCACTGAGGCGTACGCCGGACACGTTTAGCTGTGTTCGCGGTCTTAACGACAGATGAGCTATTTGGCTTGAATAGGCCATTTTGGACTTCGGCTGCTAGGGCTGCAGTGTATTTCTCCGTACAAAGAGAGCGCTCCATATTTCCATTGACCGTAATGACGCCACATGGTCCGGGCATTCTGAGCTTTAAATAGGCATAATGCGGGACTACATTAAAGCGGGCGAAGGCCATTCTTTCGAGTAGTGCATGATAGCCACTTCGGAATGGAGCTATGTCGAAGATTAGCTCTTCGCTTCGAAAGTTATCGGGAGAGCCGAATACGACCTCCAGTGTTAAAGAGCCCGTGCAGCGGGCTTCTACGCCTGATATAACTCCTTTAAAGGTCGTGTTTCTTGGCTTGATTCTTGATAGGTCAATCCCCATTTTGCAGACAGTGTCCTGATATATCAGATTGAGACTGCTGCCGCCGTCCATAAGGACTCGAGTAAGATGGTATCCATTGATTATTGGATCGAGCACTAGGGCAGCCGAACCCCCATGACGGATACTAGCCGGATGATCCTTGCGATCAAAGGTGATCGGACAGGCCGACCATAGGTTGAATTTGGGGGCGACAGGCTCAATGGTGTAGACATCTCGGAGTGCGCGTTTGCACTCCCTCTTTGGGATATGAGTGGCATAGATCATGTTCACTGTTTTGATCTCCGGTGGAAATTTCTTCTGTCCCCCTGTGTTCGGCTGGCGAGATTCATCCACATCTTCGCTCTGAGGTCCCTTCCCCTTGTGTTCGGCGGTGAGCTTGCCAGCCTGCTTGAAGACCCAACAACTGCGGTTGGTATGGTTCGCAGGTTTAGCAGGGGTGCCATGAATCTGACAGGGCCTATCTAATATTTTGTCCAGGCTGGATGGACCGTCCTTATTGCCTTTAAATGGCTTCTTCCTTGACCTGGTTTGGGGCCACTGAATCCGGCGTTTACCGCTGTATCATCTGGGCTTCCATCATTGTTTTGACGTTTGTTTTTGTTACGTCATGGCTTTCCATTACCATCCCTGACTTCGGATGTGCCAGGCTCGCTGGTGCTGCTATGGGCTAACCAGCTATCCTCGCCCGCACAAAAACGGGTCATGAGTGTAGTTAGGGCTGCCATTGTCCTTGGCTTTTCTTGGCTGAGGTGTCTAGCTAGCCATTTGTTCCGGACACTTTGCCTGAAAGCTGCTAAGGCTTCGGCGTCTGGACAGTCGACGATTTGGTTCTTCTTAGTGAGAAACCGATTCCAAAGCTTACGGGCTGATTCCCCGGGTTGTTGGATTATGTGACTCAGATCGTCAGCATCCGGGGGACGGACATAGGTCCCTTGAAACTTGGCCCAAAAAGCATCCTCAAATTCTTCCCAACTTCCAATGGAGTTTTCTAGGAGGCTTTTCAGCCAGTGCCGAGCTGGTCCTTTCAGCTTGAGGGGTAGATATTTGATGGCGTGGAGATCATCTCCGCGAGCCATGTGGATGTGAATAATAAAGACTTATATCCAGACCGCAGGATCCATCGTTCCATCATATGTCTCGATATTTACGGGTTTAAACCCTTTTGGAAATTCATGATCCAGCACCTCATCGGTGAAGCACAGGGGTGCGCGGCACCCCTGTATTTGGCTACGTCATGGCGTAGTCCGACGGTTGTAATGTTCGGTATCGGCTCCGAATTGGTATATGACCGGCATA
The DNA here is from genome assembly GCF_002162155.2 of Triticum dicoccoides. Classification (NCBI taxonomy): domain Eukaryota; kingdom Viridiplantae; phylum Streptophyta; class Magnoliopsida; order Poales; family Poaceae; genus Triticum; species Triticum dicoccoides. Next base: position 667,085,969 of record NC_041391.1, on the reverse strand, counting down.
TTTAGCTTGATAACCACGGTCTCGCATGGGGGCACAGTCCCTGGATCCGTAGATGGATCTGGTCTTGCCAGCCTTTATGTTCAGTCCTTATGTAGGTCGTGTTTCTGGCCCTGAGCCGCGACCTTCCTTCCTTTACGGGGAGGGGGTGCAGGCTTGTGTACGCCGTTGCTAGCCACTCTATCCCGTCCACGAGGTGGTCGGTCCGGCTTGTCGGCGATATTGTTTTTTGATGGTATGGGTGCAATGGCCTCGTCGTCGAACTTGGGCAGCAGTTTACGCTTAGGATAGCCCTTTGTTTGGCGATTACAGCCATATTTTTCCTCAGCTTCTAGCACTTCATTCCATCTATCATTGAGCGTATCCTGTGCGGCTTTAAGCCGCTACTTCTGCTTCTTCAGGCTTCTTGCGGTGGCGATAAGCCTTCGATGGAGGCACTCTTGTTCTAATGGTTATTCTGGGATGACGAATTCGTCGTCGCCCAGGCTGGTCTCCTCTTCGGGGACAGGTTGATAATTGCTATCTTCAGCATCGCTGTGGTCAGACAACGTCCCCAAACTATGTTCGCCGTCCTCTCGCTCGTCCTGCTCCAATGCTGGATCTGCGGGGTCATCAGCTTGGTCCGGATTATCACCGTCGTCGGTGACAATGTTGCTGTTTTTCCCTTTGCCAGATCGAGATCAGCGCTTCTGACGCCGATACTTGGGAGGTTCATCGACAGGCTTATCATTATCGTCGTTGGCCTCCTTCTCTTTAAGTGTGTCCACCATGTATATATCGTATGAGGATGTAGCCTTCCACCGCCCTATGAGCGGTGGTTTTTGTGCCTGCTCCTCTCCGGCATCGTCGTCCATACCGTCGATGTCTTCGGAGCCATAATCGAGCGTGTCAGTTAAGTCTTCGACAGTGGCTATGAAGTGGGTGGTGGGTGGGAAGCGAAATTCTCCGTCATGAACTTCCAATTCAAACCGGATATAGTTCGGCTGTGAGTCCCCTGACAAGGAGAGGGCTTTTAACAAATTTAGCACATCACCTAAAGGTGAGTGCCGGAAGAAGTCCGTGGAGCTGAACTCAACGATCGGTGTCGTGGTTCTAAGTCTGACAGTAGTGTATGGGGGTAGGAATGGAGAGGCAAGATCCTAGCTATGGAGTAGTTGTATACGCAAGAGATTTACGAGTTCAGGCCCTTCTCGGAGGAAGTAATAGCCCTACGTCTCGGAACCCGGAGGCGGTCGACTGTATTATGTGTGTATGAGTTACAGGGGTGCGAACCCTTTACACTAAGGAGGGGGGCGGCTTATATAGAGTTCGCCAGACCCCTCCGGCCCTCAGTTATGTAGGGTTTAAGGTACATTAAGATCATGCATTACTGGTAACGCCACAAATAAAGTGCTATGATGACCATAAAGGCTACTTAATGACCGGCCGATTGTATGCAGAGCGACTTTAGATCTCCTGGCTGTCGAGTGGTTGGCTTCATGGTCGAGTGTCTTCGAGTCTGTCGAGTGGAACACTTCTGAGTCGATTGAAAGGTGGTTTCTTCTAGAGATGTCCTTGGAGAGGGTAGTTTGGACAGGTCCGTGACCCTACCCTAAGTACATAGCTTCATCATTAGCCCCTGAATGGATCGAGGTTTGAGTGGGTAAGGAGTTGAGAACTCTTCTGACCCATTTTTCATGCTATGAGTGTATCTTGTTCTGGATCCATGAACTTAAGTAATGACACCAACTTCTTTTTCGGTTGCCTTGATCCATTCTTGGTTTCAGTCGAGTGAATTTCTTTACTTGAAAAGTTCTGAGTGACGGTTTGGAGGAGATCCTCCGTTTGACAAGTTGTTCTGCTGCTCGCGGATTTTGCGGGATTCGAATTTTGGGAAGCGCGCGGGGCGGAGGAGGCCGCAGTAATCGGACGGGACAGGGCGGAGACGCCTCGATCTTTGCGCCACCTTTTTCGCCACATATCGCGCGCGCGACTGTTGCGGGATTTGACAGGATTGTCTGGGCCTACAGGTCAGTCACTCGGAAGCAACTCCATATAAGCCGCTGGCCCATGGCTTTTGAATAGTGTGCCTTCATTTTTTTCTTTCTTCTCGAATTCCTCCGCCACCTCTGCTCTCGTCCCGGTGCTGTCGGTCCATTCGAGCTTTGTCTGCGGCGACGGTGAAGGATAAGACGGCGGCCCTGGAAGGCGCGAAGAAGGCAACGATGCAGGCGAAGGCAAAGAAGTCCGGTCGGGGCGGATCTTCCTCGAGGTCTGCCTTGCCGCGGGGCTGGATCCAGGGCGATTGGATGCCCTCGGCGATTCGTCATGAAGACATTGATGACCTGGTCGAGGGGGGATTCATTCCTCACGAATCTGCGCGCCACCCGGGGAACGAGATCGAGCCGCAGCCGCTCGAGGGTGAGTGTGTCCTTATCACCACTCACGTCGACCGCGGATTCTCCCTGCCCCCTCATCCTTTTTTCAGGAGTTTCTTGAACTTTTTCGAAGCGCAAGTCCATCACTTTACTCCAAATTCCATCGTGTATCTTGCTACCTTCGTGTCTTTGTGCGAGAATTTCTTGGGTTGCCGTCCTCATTGGGGCCTCTTCAAGCACATTTTCACTTGTCGTTCTCAGTCGGTTAAGAAAGCCAAGTTGAGTGACAATAAGACGCAAGTGATTCAGATGTGCGGGGGTCTTGGGATCCATATGAGAAGCAAAAGTTCTTTTCCAACTATGACTCTTCCTGACTCAGTCCGCGGGTGGCAGTCGACCTGGTTCTACTGCAGAGACCAGCCGACCCCAGGACAGGCGATGGGTCTTCCCCCTTTCTCCCTGAACCGAGCAGAAAAGCCTTCTTCTCTGAAAGTGACACCAGAAGAGAAGGCGCAAGTCAAAGTGTTGGTTGGTCGAGTGGTTCAGCTTGTCCGCGACGGGGTGACTGGTATGGATTTGCTAGAGGTCTTCCTCCGGAGACGTATCCAACCTCTCCAAGCTCGTGACCATCCGATGTAGATGTATTCGGGTCTCGATGACACCACTCGGATTCACCCGGAGGAGGTCGACGAGGCTACATTGGAGGGGTGGTTGTCAAGTATCACAGGGAACAAAGACAACCCCCGAGGAGCCAAGAGGATTCCTCCACTCGACCAATCGCATGAATTAGATCAGGTCGAATTCTGCATCTCTGACCGTGGCCTTGCTTTCTTCATTCTGTTTGCTTAAAATCAATCGACTGACTTTTGTCTTGTTTGTTGTCTTCTAGACCATTACTGAGATGTACTCAATGCCCAACGGGGCGCAAGAACAGACCGAGGAGGAGGAGGCGAGCGGAGGTGAACGTGAGGAGGAGTGGCAATCTTATGGTGAGGGGTAAGAGGATGACGACGGCTCCAGTGGAGAGGAGGAGGAGGAAGTCGATCCTCCTCGCACGGAAAGGCGATCCAAGCTTACCCACGACCCCGCGAGCGAGCGTGGCAAAGCGGTTGCGCCTGTTGGGCAGTCATCAAAACGCCCTCGGACGGCTTCTCTGGCGCCGACTGAAAAAGCGCCGAAGCATCCGCGGGCGGCGTCATCAAAGCCGCTGAAGGCCTTGCCCAAGATGAGAATGACCATTCCTACCATTTCCGGGTAACAGCAGAACTTGTGTTTTCTCGTTTAGCATGGACAGACTCTTGGTCGACTCATTGACTAACCGACTGGTTTCTGAAATCTGCAGTGCTGCTACCTCCGAGACCTCCGCCAGGAACGAAGACCAGGAAATGGAAGACGCTGTCACCTCCAACCTTGGTACGATTTCTGTAGTTTCACTTTTGGTCGATTGGATTTCCGTTTTTAACTTTGGATTTTTCCTGTAGCTCCTCCTCATGTCATTGATCTCCCTAATGATGACGACAAGGTGTCACTGAGGTCGAGGAGGAATAGAAAGGCGCCGGCTGGCAAGACTACTCAGATTGCATCAGTGCCTGAGACATTGGTTCAAGAGGGTGGCAATATCACTCAGAATTCCGTGTCCTTCGTTGTGCCACTGACGAGTGTTCGGCCTTCGTCGTCGACTGCAGAACCGCCCTCCATTTTCGCCACACACCACGTCCCAGAGGACCAAGTGGGTGCTGCTAAGGAGGCTATACGCCAGGCGGGGATCATGATGGAGCAGGTGAAGGCGATCCGGGAAGCCAGCCAAGCGGCCTATGATGCTAGCTCAGCCCTTCAGAGCAACGTCCAGGTTAGTTGGTCACCGCTTGTTCTGTTAGGATATGCTATCTAAAGACTTTCTTTCCGAAGATCTTTGTATCTGTACACCCACTGGGTGTATCGATAGAATTTCTGGATTGGTGGGGGCACGCTGAGTGCACCCACTGGGTGTAGTCCCTGAGACTATGGTGGACTGCTGGCAGTCGATTGTAGTCTTTGTATTTTGAATTTCTTCACTCTAACTTCTTCACTCGGTCTGGTCGGACCATGTCGAATGGAATCTTGGAACCAGTAGGGGCACGCTGAGTGCACCCACTGGGTGTGGTCCCCGAGACCATGGTTGACTGCTGGCAGTCGACTAAGGTCTGAAGAACCTATGTTTTTTGGTAGATCATGATGAGACCATGGCTGACTGCTGGCAGTTAGCTATGGTTTTAGGATCACAACCTTTTTGTCTCTTTCGGTCGACTGATCGGACCAAGTCGGTAGAACCAGTGGGAGCACGCTATGTGCACCCACTGGGTGTAGTCCCCGAGACTACTGTTGAATATTTTGATTCGGCTGTAGTCTTAGAAATGTTACGATTTTTCTCTTAGTCACTGGGAAGCAACCTATCTTTGATGTCTGTCGACTGACCCTTCACAGAAATCTTGCGATCTTGTGACTCGCTATACTGAATTGGAAAACAAACAGATCCAGCTCGACCTTGACTTGAAGCTTGTTCAGGAGAACTTTCAGAAGGCGAAAGACGAAGCAAAAGGTATGGCTGGTGAGAACTTGATGACTGTCTTTATCTTTCTGCCCATTCTTGATTCTGATCTCATTGTCATTTTGCAGATAAAATGAAGGAGGCTCTGAAGAAGAAGGACCATGACCTTGCCGAGGCGTAGAAGGCGGCTTTGGACAAAACGAAGCTTGCGGAAGAAAAACTGGCTGCAGTCGGTAAACTTGAAGAGGAGAACGCCAATCTGAAAGCTGCTCTCGACACGGCCAACAAGGAGGTCAACTGTCTGAAGAATGATAACATAGCTCTGAGTGACAAGTCTAGTGAACTGGTGGGGAAGAGGAATGATCTGGAGGCTTATCTGGGAGGGGTGGGGCTCGCCAAGAAGTTATTCATCATGCTTGAGGGTAATCTCTCCTACCCGACTGACTTGTTATCATCGACTTATTGTAGAAGTGCTAGTTTATCTTTGAATTGTATTTACAAAATTCTGTCAAAACTTCAAGGAGGAGACTAGTTGAGTGGAGACAAGCTTGGACCCCATTAACTCTCCTGTGAAGGATGAAACTGCTATGAACATGCTCTGACTGGAGTCTCGTGTTGCTGGTGTGGTTGACTACCTTGCTCGACTGAAGGTTGCGGCGTCGTGAATCGACACGACACTCTGGCCAGGAGCGACGCTTCAAAATGATCTCGAGTCTCTAATGACTCGACTGAATGAAGTTCTAGGTCGAGTGCAAGAATGAAAGAAGTCTTCTGCCAGGTGCGGCGCTGGCGTTGCCCTGTCCCTTGTCCGTGTTCACTGCAAGGATGCGCGAGAGGAAAAGCTGGTGTCCATCAAAGTTGCCAATACCAAGAAGCACGACTTCTAATCTTTCATGGAGACCTTCATGCTGCTGCCACTCGGATTGCTGACGGAATTGACTTGGACCAGTTTGTCGCGCCCTCCAGTCCTCCACCTGAGGAGTAAGAAAAACTTCTATGCTTCGCCTTAAATTTGCCTCAGAATGCCGAGTGGTTTTGTAACCGATAAAGTTTTACAGGCTTGACGCCTGAGCACTTCTGAATCTGTAGGATGTTATCTGAACTTGGCTTATCGTTGAATATGCTTGCATTTGCCTTCAAGCGAACCTTGTTCTTCACTCAAAATATATTTTAGTGCTTGAGACGCAGCTCTGAGGTGGAAAATCCAGTCGACCTGCACTTCATCGCTCTTGCAGGTAGGGATGGAGCACAGATTGCAGTCGACCTGCATCCTTGCGGATCGGGATGGAGCGCATGTTGTATTTGTGGCATAGCTCTGAAGGAGAAGGTAGCAGTCGACCTGCACTTCGTCGTACTTGCTGAGCGCATGTTGTATTTGTGGTGTAGCTCCGAAGGAGAAGGTAGCCGTCGACCTGCACCTCGTCGTCCTTGCAGAACGCACGTTGTATTTGTGGCCTAGCTCCGAAGGAGAAGGTAGCAGTCGACCTGCACCTTGTCATCCTTGCAGAGCGCATGTTGTATTGTGGCGTAGCTCCGAAGGAGAAGGTAGCAGTCGACCTGCACCTCGTCGTCCTTGCGGATCGGAATGGATTTCATACTTAGGCGAGTACTTGGATTGCAACTAAGCCCCTGAGTGGGAGGATTGCTCTCCACTCGGTAGGATTTTTAAAAACTTAGGCGAGTACTAGACTGCAGCTAAGCCCCCGAGTGGGAGGGTTGCTCTCCACTCGGTAGGATTTTCAAATACTTAGGCGAGTATTGGATTGCAGCTAAGCCCCCGAGTGAGAGAGTTGCTCTCCACTCGGTACGATTTTCAAATACTTAGGCAAGTACTGGACTGCAGCTAAGCCCCCGAGTGGGAGAGTTGTTCTCCACTCGGTAGGATTTTCAAATACTTAGGCGAGTACTGGACTGCACCTAAGCCCCCGAGTGGGAGAGTTGCTCTCCACTCGGTAGGATTTTCAAATACTTAGGCGAGTACTGGACTGC
>NC_041391.1:667077063-667078353 GCF_002162155.2 Triticum dicoccoides | reverse complement strand
ATTTTCAAATACTTAGGTGAGTACTGGACTGCAGCTAAGCCCCCGAGTGGGAGAGTTGCTCTCCACTCGGTAGGATTTTCAAATACTTAGGCGAGTACTGGACTGCAGCTAAGCCCCCGAGTGGGAGGTTTGCTCTCCACTCGGTAGGATTTTTAAATACTTAGGCGAGACTGGACTGCAGCTAAGCCCCCGAGTGGGAGAGTTGCTCTCCACTGGTAGGATTTTCAAATACTTAGGCGAGTACTTGACTGCTGCTAAGCCCCCGAGTGAGAGGCTTGCTCGTCACTTGGTAGGATTTTCAAATACTTAGGCGAAACGGATTCACAGCTAAGCCCTCGAGTGAGAGGCGTGCTCGTCACTTGGTAGGATTTTTTTTACAAACTTAGGTGAAATGGATTCGCAGCTAAGCCACCCACCGGGGGATTTCTCACGTAAACAAAAGCAACAACAATCACTGGGAAAATTATAACACTCTTGTCTTTGATAAACAAACTACAGAGGTACTTTTTATTACATCTCATCCGAGTGAGTACTTAAGTATAAAAGGGGCGGAGCAGCTCTGCATTCCAAGCTCGTGGCTCATCAATCTGGCGATCGACATTGTAAAGATGGTACGCTCCATTGTGGAGAACTTTGGTGACGATGAAGGGGCCTTCCCAAGTAGGGGCGAGTTTGTGTGGCTTCTGTTGATCAACTCGGAGGACCAAGTCTCCTTCTTGGAAGGCTCGACTCTTCACGTTTTTGGTATGGAATCGACGCAAGTCCTGCTGATAGCACTACAAAAAAAAGACACATTCGTGACATTTTGGGCCAAACGAATTTTTTTCCTGTCATACATATGACACTTCTATGACGATAATTGTGACAAAACCCGGTATCGTCAAAGATGTGGTGGGCTCCTACTTCTATGACAAAAAATCATGACAGAAAATGTGCTTTTCGTCCTGGGCAGGCCGGAGACGCAGCTGCATGACATTCTTTGGGTCGTCCATGACGGAAAAAACCATGGAAGAAGCAAGGGGGAGGAAAATTTCAGGGAGTTGCCGGTTACGGTGGGAGGTCGGGGGCGGAGCGATGCGCGTTTCTCTCGTACGTATGCGCGTGTGTGCGAGGCGTTGGCTCTAACTGAACCCGAGCGAGGCGTTGGGCTCTAACTGAACCCGAGCGATTGCACTGCAGGCTACACGTTACTGAACCCGAGCGATCGATCGATGGCTGTTAACTGAACCCGATGGAGCGATTCCTTCGCTACTGCTGCTAACTGAAGCCGATATATGCTGCCTCTGGGAT
>NC_041391.1:667072516-667076496 GCF_002162155.2 Triticum dicoccoides | reverse complement strand
TTCGACCGTAGCGCTCCAACACAAGTCCGTTTCGTCCGTTTTGCGGTACGCCACACCCCTCCCTATCAACAGGACCCCCGTTTCGACCGTAGGAGGTCCGTTTCCTCCATTTTGTGGTATGCCAGGCCCCTCCTGATCAACAGTACCTTGTTTCGACCGTAGGAGGTCCGTTTCCTCCGTTTTGCGGTATGCCAGGCCCCTCCCGATGAACAGGATCCTGTTTCGAACGTGGCTGGTCCAACACAAGGCAGTTTCCTCCATTGTGCGGTACACCAGGCCTCGTTTCCATCACCTGTTCCGTCCAAGCCCTCCTGATGAACACGACCCGCATTCCATTCCGACCCAGCCGGTTGGCTCCCACACATTCTGTTGCCTCCCGATGAACACGACGCATTCCGTTGGCTCCTCATGAACACGACGACAACGCTGTTTCTCCGTTCCGACCCAGCCATGTACATATGCGCGAGTAGGCGTTCGAGACCCTGCCCGTATATATGTACGTGGCCGTATTTTCTTTCTTGCACCCTCACTGTTGTACGTACATGTACGTGCGCGCCTCTACTACGACCAGTATGTACGTACACGTTCGCGACCAGAATGACAACACTACGTACGCTTCGACCAGGTGGGTCCCGACTATCAGGCACTTCCTTGCCTGCGAAGATGTAGCTGGTGGGTCCCAGCAGTCAGGGGGGCAAATCGTTTTTTTTACCCGGACGCACTTCTTTGCGTGCGAAGATGTAGCTGGTGGGTCCCAGCAGTCAGGGGGGCGAATCGGTTTTTTTGCCCGGACGCACTTCCTTGCATGCGAAGATGTAGCTGGTGGGTCCCAGCAGTCAGGGGAAACATTTTTTTTGCAAAATACGGTGGCCCGTCCGGTGGGTCCCCGCTGTCAGGTGGAGGAATAATTATTTTGCGCATAATAAGGAGGCACTTCCTTGCGGCCGCCGTGGACCCAGCTGTCAGCCTCTCCACGCACAGTACTCTTCCGATGGAAGTCGGTCGTTGACCACATTGACCACGCCGCGCTGAGAGCACCACGGCGGTGGATGACAGCGAGGCCTAGGAAGGGGACGACGCGGAGCCGGGGAAGATGCGGCAGTGGATGCCCACGCGAAGAGGTGTACGAGGGTGAGGCTGCCGTCGCCGCAGAATAACAGGGGGTGTGGGTGAGTAGAGGGATGGCCTGGCCAGCGGTGGGAGTAGTAGGGGGCGGTGAGGCCTCCGCGGCATCACAGCCGGCCACGGGAGGCAGGAGCACGGGGCACGACCGGCGCTGCTTTGGGCGGCTCGAGCACGAAGACCAGAGGTTCAAGAAGAACTATGGCCGTTGGATGGACATCGTACGGTCACTGGAGCTAGAGTCGTTCATATTGACTAAGTTGACAAAGCCCTCCGTCCCCGTAAACTTAGTAGGCCCACAAGTCAGCCTCCCACCAAGGTGAGTCCCAGCTAGCAGGGGGAGTATTCATTTTTTTTGTGCGTAATAAGGAGGCATTTCCGGTGGGTCCGAGCTGACAGCGGGGGGAACATTTTTTCGCGAAATACAGAGACCCTTCCGGTTGGTCCCAGGTATCAGGTGGAGGAATCATTATTTTGCGCATAATAAGGAGGCATTTTCCTGTGTGGGCCCCTACTATCAGCCTCTTCCGATGGCTGTTGTTTGTTGACCATGTTGACCTTGCCGTGCCGAGAGCACAAACGCGGTGGACGAGGGCGGGGCCCAGGAAGAGAACCACCCGGAGCCGGCGAAGCCACCGCAGCGGATGCCCACGCTGAGGGGAGAACAAGCTCTGACTAGTCGGCTGCGGGGTGAGGCTGACGTCGCCGGAAAATAACAGGATGTGTGGGTGGTTAGAGGGATGGCCTGGCGGCAGCACAGCCAGCCACGGGAGGAGGGAGCAGGCAGTCCCGCCGGCGCTGGTTTGGGCGGCTAGAGCAGGAAGATCAGAGATTGAAGAAGCACGACAACCGTTGGATGGACATCCAGCAGTCACTGCTATGCGTTGACTAAGTTGACAAAGCCTTGCGTACGCGTAAAAAAAATTTAGGACAGCGTCATCGTCAACCTAGTAGGCCCAGAAGTCAGCCTCCAAATCTGTGGAAAACAGCATACAGCCCATTAGCCATTATTTTCAATAATTTTTAGCCCATTTGCTAATTCTTAAGGATATTTGAAGCTCATATTATTTTTGTTAGCATTACAGACCATATATTCTGGGCACTGCTAAAAAATTCAACAAAATTTTGCATATTTCCGTGGGGTCCGAACTCTTTTAGTCACGAAATTTCGAGTCACATTAAAAATAGTTTTCAAAAAATTATATCAAAATAAAATTCAAAAAACAATTCTCCGCAAAAAAAATGAATGAAATTTAGAATCTTAACTAGCAAGATGCCCGTTCGTTGCACGGAACATGAAGATGCATTTGTATGAGTAGTTTATCTTGTGGGTGAAAAGATGATATTTTAATGTAATTGCCAGTTGGCTTTGGTTTTTATAAGAGTAGAGAGTAGAGAAATCCTGAAAAAATGATATTTTAATGTAACTGCTGGTTGGCTTTGGTTTAAAAATTTACAGCCCATTTCTTACAACTTATAGCCCGTTTTCTGGGGAAGCCCATTTCTTATCCCTCCTCGTCTTGAAAGATTTGCAGCCCAGCAGGGCTGAGAAAAGCAAGTAGGCCTCGGTTTTGGTATTCTCCCAAAAAAAGAACTGTGCTAGCCAATTTCAGAAAGAAAAAAAATATCAACTGGGCTCGTCATGTGCTTAATAAAAGCGTAAGCGTGGGCTAGACGGGCCATAGCCCCCGCACAGCGCGCAGTTGAGCTCCGTCTCTGAAACTGAAAAACAACTGGGCGAGCTGCTGGGTCCCTGGTGTTATCCTCTCGTTGTGTAATTTTCTCGTTTATTGACAACATTGACAATGGCGTGGAACCTAGTTGTCAAACAATTAGGAGGAAGTATTGTTTTGGCTTGTAATAACGAGGCACCTGCTTGCGAAATGCAATGACCCTGGTGGGTCCCTACTGTCAGCCTCTCCACGTACAGTCATCTCCTGATTCCTCTTGGTTGTTGACCATGTTGACCACACCAGACGGCGGCGAGCACAGCGAGCTAACCAAGACGGAGAACGTCGGCAAGGCCTCGGACGGGAACGAACATCAGCCATGAAAGATGCGGCAGTGTAGTGGCAGGTCACGAATTACACCCAAGGTCTCCAGTTTGGGTGCAGAGATGACAATTATTTCTAAAGGTGTATAACAATTATGAAGGAGCAACCTTTCAAGTGAAGGGGCATCTTCGATGATGAGCTGCTGTCCTTCAAAACAAATTCCAATGCTTTTAAGGTGAGGCGACTTTATTTGGAGACAACTGATACCGATTTCTATTCCCAAAACAATCAGCAAGTGCTCCAGGGCAGGGCAACTAGAGTGGATGATGCTGTGCAGTGAGGCCTCCCATAGATAAACCACCACGAGCAAAAGTTTTTTTAGCAGTGGGAGTCGAAGCATTTGTACCAGATCATCTGGTAGATGGCACCGAGCGAAGGTGGCGGTGTGGAGAGAGGAGGAAAACCACGAGATGGACAACGGTGGTGTGGGCACGAATTCTTGGTATGTTCATGGTATGAAACTTTCGTGGTAATGGTAGAACTCAAACTGCTGGAGTTTTCTGAATTCAGGGGATGTCAGCCAAGCGTCCACCTTGCCGAGTATGGAGAGCAGGTAGCTTGTCGGGATGCAGAGGCATTGAACGGGGCCCTGCTAGTGAGAAGAGACGATGGCTCTAACGAGATCAAATTCAGGAAGGACAGATATCTGACGACAGTCGAGATTGAGGGGCGCGGTGCGCCATAGAGGGCGCCACCGAGTTGAGAGGACTTGTGTGCGGCAGCAATCCTTGCTGGGGAGAAGCGAGATGATCTCCTCAAGGATGACGTCTGGGAGATCGCTGATGCGGTCCACCGGAGATTCTA
>NC_041391.1:667062288-667072021 GCF_002162155.2 Triticum dicoccoides | reverse complement strand
GCTACCGGGTGCGGGATCTACAACCGGCGTCACCGCTGGTGGGAGCCTCATCTTCTTGGCGCTAGGGCCAGCCGACTCCATTTTCCTTGTGGGCGTCGCGCCGAGCTCACGGGTTTGAGCAGAGTAGCCAGAGACGAGCCTAGTGGCAGTGCGAGTGGGGAAGAAGGAGGGCTGGGGATTTCTGTAGGAGTGGAAGAAGAGGAGCAGACGTTTTTTGTATGAGTGAGGAAGAAGGTGAGCGGGGTTTTCTGGACGAGTGAGGAAGATTGGGGAGCGGGGGCAATTGGGTGGGGAGACACAAGCGGGAGAGCGAGTTGTTCATGTTTATAAGGCACGCTGCACTAACTACTCACTTTTTCCCAAGAACCGCTCCCTTCTTTTGCGTTGCTGCATGACTGGCCATGCATGCAGGATGCATGTGCCCGCCAGCCACTGCATGCGCCTGGTTTGTTACTAGGCCTATTTAATAGGGTGGTTATGGAGTAAATTAAGGAGATTTATTTTCTCTGTGTGCATCCACCAAATTAGAGGATGCGGTACTAGATGCAGACACTCACATTAAACTAACATTCAGAAGAACAAAAGTTCAGCATGTCTATGCATCTCAATGATTCACCATACAAAACTGTGAGAAGGTGTGGAAATAAAGAAAATCGATCGATGCTTCTCTGAGCAAAGGGCCTCCCCGCGCACGCATTAATTTCCTGGGCATGCTTGTTTCTTCTCAATGTTGCGAGCACTTTGAGTTTGGCATCTCCACAGCTATCTAGCTGCCTCATCTTGCAATTGATGCTGACACATTTGCAGCAAACACATGAGGCAATAGAGATAACTCAACATGGGTCCATATTGTGCAGTTCCCCTGATATCCTATTCATTGTCCTAAATCTGAAAAGATAGGAAAACAGTAGCTATACTTAAACGGTGTTGCAAAATAGTACCACATATCAATAGCTCGGCATGACAAAACACGATCATCTGGACGAACGGGATACTGACCTGCCTGAGGAAGATTACATATAATTTCATAAGTCCTTGGTTGATTTCCACCTTCGGCTGCACTGCTTGTTTGCTCCTCCAGACATGACAGGATCGTTCCGCACTGCATTCAGCAAGTCAACGTACGAATAAGCTAATTTCATCTTGCGGTGGTCATTGTACCTAGTTATGAATGTAGGAATACCTGGAGCACCATGAGGTTAGCTGACAGCAGGTAGATGCAGCCATATAAATTTTGTGTGGTGCTACCAAAATTGAGGTTTGTATCCCTTCCCGTTATGAGAATTCTTCTTGAAGTTGGTAGAATGTGACGGCTTGTTCTTTGCATCAAACTTGCCTTTCCCCTGAGATTTGTTCTTGTTGTTTTGGGGCTGGTTGGGCTGGAAGTTCTTCTCGTGTACCATGTGGGCACTAGAAGCTCCCTCGGCGACCTGAGCACGTGTGTCTTTTGCTCTCGCCTTCTCCTCAAAATCAAGAGTCCTAATGAGATCCAAAACAGAAAACTCATGTCTCTTGTTTTTCAGAGAAGTAGCAAAATCGTTCCACGATGGTGGAAGCTTGGCAATGATGGTCCCAGCAACAAATTTGTCCGGCAACACACACTTAAAGTACTCAAGTTCCTTAGAGAGTGACTTTATCTCATGAGTCTGCTGAACAACAGAGCGCTCATCAGTCATCTTGTAGTCACAGAATTGCTCCATGACGTACAACTCGTTGCCAGCGCCCGAGGGCCCAAACGTGGCCTCGAGCGCAGCCCACATGTCTTTGCCGCTGTCAAACAACATATACGAATCCATAATGGAATCGTCAAGAACACTCAGCAGGGCGGCTTTGAAGAGGGTATCCATGTTCTGAAAAGCTTCCTGCTGTGTAGGATTATGATCGCCCTCAGGCTTACCCTTAGTGGCGTCATAGCAGCACATGATCTGAAACCAACATACTGCTCTTGTGAGCCACATTTTATATTGCACCCCCTTAAAAGTAGGCGGCTTCAAAAGCGTAGCAAAACAACTCGGAGTAAATTGCCTGTGATCAGGTTTTTGGATTGGATTGTTGAATATATGAGCAATTTAGTATGAGATTTAATCCGAATCAGCAGTAAATAGATCATGACGACAATTGCAAACATCAAAGTAGTGATGCGGACTAAACTAGGAGGACAGAATCACATACTGTACAGCGGGAGCAGAACCGATGTGGTTGATGTTGTCACTCATGTTGTTGATGAAGAGGTTACCGAGGTCGGGGAAGAAGGCTGTCGTTGAGGAAGTCGTCGCTGGCAGCAGCCACAGGAGTGTGCTCCCCAAAAACCTGATCGCCCCTCTCCCGTACAGGATCACGAAAGGCGGGGTTCGAAGGACTGCTGTCCCTTCTCGTGGTGCAAGCCGGAAGGAGGGCTGGAGAAGAATTGCATGGCGGCGCTAAGATCTGGAATGGTGCGAAACCATATGATACAGCGGCGGCTAGGGTAGAGCATGTCAGGTCGGAGTATAATAGTAGGCCTTTGGCCCCCAAACCCCACGTCCAAGTCAATAATAGCTCAAAAAAAGTCAATAATAGCCCCACCAAGGTTTGTCTAAAAAACAGAGTAATTAAGGCGTCCGTTAGTCCCTTTAGTATAAATACAATATCATTAATAATGGCCCCACCTTTTGTCTCACAAAGTAGAGTATGTTGGAGTACAACCGGCTACACGTTTACAATCCGCTTCTCTTCTCTCTCCTCTTCTCTCTCCTTCAACTAAGCACAAATATTATATTTAAATCCTTATATCCTGCTTATGTCATCTAATTATAGTAGTACTTGCTATAAAAGTTACTATCCACTCTGTAGTCTGAAATGCCGGGCGTGCAGCGGGCGGTGCCCTCGGTCGGTGTGCCGCTTCAACGGCGGAAGCAGTGAGAGGTCGCGTAGCCCTGACTTGCCATCAATGTGGAGCAGCGGGCTCAGCTGGCGCCGGGCGAGAAGCGCGCACGGGAGGGGGGAGGGGTTTTTGTTGGGCGAAGAAGGTGAGAAGCCAACTTGGGATCGGTCCGCACGGGGAAATATCATGTGCTCCCATACTCTACATATGACACTAGTGTATGTTACTACTCCTCCTTTCCGGTTTATAGAGATGTTTAGAGTAACATAGTAATATGTTACAGTACAAGTTACTCCCCACTATGACCAGCCTTGGCATCTCCCAGTGCTCCACCATGTATAGCTGCTAAGCCTGCCATGTAGGCATAAAATATGATGTGGCACCAATAAACTAAGCACCTATGCATTGAACACTTGAGTTACTAAGCCATTTAATGCACTTAGCACCTCATCTAAAGAGCATTAATAGCATAGCCAGCTGCTAGCTATAAGCCTACAGCCCATCTTATAGTCAACATGTACTACAAAGTGCCTAGGAGCACGTGCTAGAGCTGGCTCTTCACGAAGAGCCTGCTTACCTTCTCTCTCCTCTTCTCTTTCCTCCAACTAAGCAGTAATATACTACTGTTTACTCCCTCCCTTCCAGTTTATGGAGTTCAAATCTCAAATCTCATCAACCAAGGCATTTTGTGAGTGGAGGAATGTATCTCGTACATTACAAAACTACCCAATTAAACTCATGCATTAATTTGGATTAATTACAGTGCATGCATGCTTGGCCACTAGATGAGTAGGAACATTACATGCATTGGTGTGTTCCTTTTTAATTCCTGCATACAAAGATTTAATGCGCATTGGAAACTAAAAATGAGATGGAGATGAGCCCTCTAAATTGGAAAAACAAAAAAGTTGAGATAAGCCTTATAAACCGGAAAGGAGGGAGTATTCCTTATAGCCCGTTGACTCAGCTCTATTGTACTTGCTCTAAGCACATCTAAGCACTTGCTAGCACCCCCTTGACCGTGCACCTTGACGGTGTACGTCACCTTGTGTCTCATAATTTTCCTCGTCATCATCTGAGTCCTAGAATATCTCACCCACATCATCATTAGCATGCAACCGCCTTGATAGACAACGTGCGCAGAAGGAGTAGAGGCGACTGGGGACGCACCACCACCACGTCGTGGGCACTTCGTATGTGCTCATGTGCGTGCAGCGTGCGTGTTTTTCCATCGGTGCTAGCTCTAAGGCCGAGGCTGCGGTCGTCTTCGTATCTGACTAGTAGTTGAGCAACGATGGCAAAGAGGTGCTGCAAGAGATGCGTATGTGCCGTTGTGTGCGAGCTTCGCCGTAGCACGACGAACCGGACATCACCGCGGATGGCGCACGCCTCCATGCAGCCGAGTGTGTGCGCATGCATGTGTTATTCACGTGCATTCTTCAGCCGAGCGTGTGTGCATGCATGTCTTGTGTACGTGCGTTGTGTGCTCCATGCTGTGCGCGTATGTGCATGAGTTGGATCGGATGGAGTTAGTGCGTTCGCTTGTGTACATATTTTAGAGTGTAGATTGACTCATTTTGTTTCGTATGTACTCCCTTATTGAAATATCTAAAAAGACTTATATTTGGGAACGGAGGGAGTATAAAACATCTTCAACTTAGCATCCTCATGTACCGTTTCTAGTGGTTAGCGAAAAGTTCATGTTATTTTAGTTGTTTATAGGTGGGCAGGCGGCAAAAAACAGGGGAAAATGCGCATGGTTCCTTGCAGACGCTCCACCGCGAGGTTCCTTGCTCCTCCTCGGTCATCGGGAATCTATGCTCTTCAACTCTTTTCTTTTACGTGAGCTTTGTTCATCCTTTTCCCAACACGCGAGACATCTAGCATCAAGGTGCACGTGTCATGCAAGAAAATGGAGATAATCAGATAAGCAGTGCGTAAGTGAGTCGTGTGGGGGGGGGAGGGGGAAGCGGGGGAAAACCCTTTTCTGTAAGTGAGTCGTGCACTTCGATGGCACCTACGCAATATTTTTTCTCCTCGATGGCACGTGAATGGCAGGTGAATAGTGCACGTACTCAACGACGGAGCACCGGATGGTAGCAATGACATGGTCAGCCCTTTTTGGAGAGAGTACATACTACTAGTAAATAACTTTGATGTGTCCCGTCAACTCGCAGAACGACGCGAAACTTGATTACGCATTCTCCCTCGCCAACGCGTGCGCGGTGGCTCGCAGCACGAGGAGAAACTTTTGCTTACAAGTGGTGGACGTGCAACAGTTCATTTGGTGTCAGATTGCCAGAAGCACTACTGTAGAACCATCGACTTCTGGAAGAGGCGAAGAGCCAAGCGCAAGGTCACCTACTAACCTTAGGCTAGGCGTAGTGGGAGTGACATAAGTAGAGGTACCTCCTTTTTTATTCTAGAAACAACCACACGCGAATATCAAGGTGCTGGTTACGTAGAACAAATTTCCTGCAGTCTGTGCTCAGCACTCCTCTATCTCTCTTCTCAGCCAGTCAGCGGACGCGCGGAGCCCATCGTCTGTTTTCTCACATGCGGCCCCACATGTCAGTGAAAACGCAAGAGGACCCACTGAACCTGCACATCTTTCACCTTGACATGCTGGTGATGAAAAACAAATCCAAGAAATATCTTTGGTGGTCGCTTTTGGAGTTACTCAAGAGTAGTAAGATTCTATTTACAGTTTAACCCAAGATGCACATCTCGTGGCTTCAACTTATCAACTACCACTCTATTTTCTTTCATGACACGACCTGGATGCTGGATGTCCCACGTGTCGGCAAAAGGAGGAAGAACCCGACCAAATCTTCGGTTGTGCTCTCGGAATAGACTAGTTGTGCTAACTTAATATTTTTATTGTGTACTCCCTCCGTTCCAAAATACTTGACTTCCATTTGTCCAAAAATGGATGTGCCTATATACTAAAACATGTCTAGATACATATATATTTTGACATCCATATATCAATAAGAGTACATCCATATATTGATAGAGCGTTGGAGTTGGCCTTACAAGTGGGATCGCAGTTGAGGAAACCGACTATCGGCATACCCCCACCTCGCCCGCCGCGTGATGGCTGAGTTAGAGAAACGATGAGGTTGAAGAGATTGCTGTAGCACGGACTCCAAGAAATATGGTGTCAGATGGAAGTCGTGCTGGTGGCGTGTGCCGTACACCTGGATGTGAATGCTTGTTCTGGCCCATGCCACCCTACTACTCCTACTACTTACTATATATTACTACTAGTATCGAGGATTCGAGGTGCTGGTTACATAGTACAGTATGGCTACAGTAAAAACACCCGCACGACGCGCGAAGCATGTGAAGCTAGTACAAATAGTGTACTACTATTGTTGATGATTGGCCTCATCCGATAACCTATTGCAATGCACGTTTCATCGGAATTAGTTGCCAAGCGCCAACGAGTATATGGGTGTTGCTCGTCCTCATGCTCGTGATCATCACCATCGTCATCTCCCCCTTGGTTATAAAATTTTTCAAGTATAGGTGGTGGAATTTTCACAGGACCTTGGAAACACAAGAAGAAGGTTAATTAGTAAAGGGAAACTTGCTAACCCGCATGCATGTGGATGAAACAATTATAATTACGGTGGAAGACAAACATACCGAAATCATAACGATTCCATGCAAAAACAGTGCCACGAGTGGTGGCAGCAAACACAAGGCCCTCGTATTCAATTGCATCACAGTACTCATCCGTGTACAGAAACTGATTTTTGAGCAATGTCTATCGAGTCAAACTAGCAACGACGGCAACAAGCTTGTCGAAGATAGCAACAACTTCATAGTTGTTGTAATTCCAAGAGCGGGTCGGAACTCGAGAAATTGCTATCTTCTATAGAAGATAGTCACCATGATTGTATTTGAACGTGCGTACAATACCGGTGTGCTCAACCTCTGGGCAGTCTGCTGAGATTTTTGGAAGTGGAACCCGGTCACGAGTGTACACATTCACAAGTTCCCACTCGCAGTTGGACCCAATGTAAACAACCCAATCTCCATTTGCGCCTGCCCAGGCCTTGCCCTCAAGCGATGGCATCTTAACATCATACGTATCATTATCAAGCGGCATCAACTTGCACAGGACGAGTCCTCCGTCGTGACGGCGCCGGTCATCAGGGTCACGACGAAGAAGATAGGGGAGATCAAACCATTCCTTGACTCTTGGGTTCCTTGTAATGATGTTATTAGTTGAGTCAAGAATGGGCTTGAATGAACCTGCCATGCTAGCCGAGGTGATGACGTTGCACCGATCAATGAGTTCCTCCACCACGTCATCTTTCAGATCAGGGCAAGAATAACGGGGTCATTTCCGTCCTGTTTCCTCCATGGAGAAGACGATCGAACAATGGCAGAAGAAAGCGTGAAGGGCTGAAGGAAAATGGAGGAGGGAGAGGAAGAGCGTGCGGCAGCAGTTCCAAATCGAGAGGGAAAGGCGAAGCATCGGTGGATGGTTGCCAGTTTGCCACGGTTTACGAAGGGGCGCCCCGGCCTACACGTAGGTTCGGAAATACTCCTACTACTCGCCATCGTCTCACTGATATGTTGGAACGGGACCACATGTCAACGAAACATGGTGTGTAATTTCTCGTGCAAAATGCGATATGGCCGTGTTGGCCCGAAGTGCCGCATTAGTTTTTTTTTGAAAGTTTGCCGCATTAGTTATCGACATTTATTTTTTTTAACATGCAATCTGAATGGATAGCTCCTGTGGTCATCACACATGAGCGGATATAGTGATGGTTGATTCGCCCGAGCAACTTTACTGTGGGAATATGGGAGTACCAGTGGATTCAAGGAACAGAGAAATGATGGTTGCTTCGTCCGAGCAACTTACTGTGGCGAAGGTGGGGCTCTGTGATTTGACTGCTCACTAGTCATTACTACTGCGGCGCAACGACCGGGGTGAATCTTTCCCTGAAGTTGTGTTGTGCACTCAATATTGCTGCATGGCAGGTGGAGCCGGATGAAGGATGTCCAACATGTCAGCGAAACGAAGTTGAATTGTTTCTAGCATTGCTATCAATCCTTCAGGATTTGTTTATATGTACGCATAATTTTGATGAAATTGTACTGTGATGCTATGAAGGTTTCAACTCTGGTTCCCGTAGGAAAAAAAAGGTTTCAACTTAGGATTCATGTGTCTTGCCTCGAGATTTTCTCGTTACAACATTCCATCAAATACAAATGAAACTACCAAGGCTAATGCATCTCAATGGTTCGCAGATTGGCGCAAATATTCACATCACAACTGAAGACAAAGTTGTGAGAAGGTGTAAAAATAAAGAAAAAATATAATTAATCGATGCTGTTCGTAGGCATGGCTTCATTTCCTTGGCAAAGTGTTCATTGCTTGGCAGCTAGTTTCACCCAGCTCTGTAGCCAAAAAAGAGGTGTATGAAGGACACCACAATCTGATCATTTTGTGCAGCTCCACTAAAATCGGGCGGACCATCCCTGTTTGCAAAGATATCCAGTCAGTGTGATTACAATAATAGTGGAACTAGATGATGAAAGATAACACACATAAATAGAAGCCGATCACCTCTACGATCTCTCTTTAGGACTAACTTCTTGTCGGAGAAGATTAGGCACGGAGTTGGATGAGGAGGATAGCAAAACCATCTCCCTTTCCGCAGTCCCATAGAAAGGTAAAAACGTTGCCCGTGTGACATTTTGGCGGAACTGCACAAAACATTCTTCAGAAAAGTGATTTGTGCAGTTCACCAAAAGGTCGCAATAGGAACGAGGTGAAAATGGATAGCCCTGTTTGCAAAAGGAGGTCGAAAGGAAACAATTACTGCCCAATAACACGAGTTGAAGACACATACGCTGACAAAAAAGAAGCATGTTCCATGTAAAAAGGGAAAGATAGCACATGGTGGTTTATCAAAAATGGTTTGAGGACGAGATTTCAAGATGGAAAGTACGCCGGCTGAGATACGATTTAAGCAAACAACTAAAGAAGATCCACATACAGCAACATGGGAAGATGGCAAGTGGAGCAAGGCCGGAGGAAGCTGTACCTGAGGGTCGTCGGGATGTTACTAGGAGGGCGCCGGCGGCCGGGATCTGCCCATACTGCGGCAGCGAGCAAGTGGCGAAGGCCCTACCGCGCCAGAGCTTGGTCAGAGAGAACGACGGGTACCACAGATCGGGACGAGCTGCCTCAACACCATCGAACAGAGAGATGATGCACATCCTCCCTTTCCGCCGGTGTACGGGATGCGGCCGTATCACCGACCAACGCTGAGAGAGAGAGGCCACGGCGGCCTTGTGTGAGATTGTGTGACGAGACTCACGAGAGACAAACCCATTTTTCCATTTTCCCCACGGCAATCGTTTTATATTCTAGGCATGGTACTCGACCCTCCTTCAAGTAAACAACCGCTACACGCGTCAAATTATCACGTGGGCTGCCTTTTCGTATAGAAACGAACTCCACCGTGTACCCACGCAGGTGTGGTCGGGAACGAGACGTGAGTACGTTCGTCCTGCGTGCACTTCTTCTTTAGGTACAGGTACATACATGGGTGGGTGTGAGAGAGATGGTTTGTGCGAAACAAAGGCAATGTGTTGATGATATCTCAATCAGAAAAACGTAACATATGCAATGTGTGTGAAATGCAGTCATGGACGTGAGATATCGATAGAATTGAAAACAGGGATGAAGTGTGTGGCTGCGCGATCGATAAAGAGTGCCATCGCATTTGTGTTTGCCCACGTCAAAGATACAGGGCGGCTGGCCTACTGGAATTTGATAGGGCGAGGTGCAGTTCTTCTCCGTGGCATGGGTACCTACCTACAACGTTCGACTATCGGTGT
>NC_041391.1:667015815-667062070 GCF_002162155.2 Triticum dicoccoides | reverse complement strand
GAAGGAGAGAGACCTAGCTATGTATTGAGGGAGATCAATCGACATCCATGGATATGTGTAGCAGAGGAATAAGGTTGGGAAAAATACAAAGGTAGAGCGTCGGAGGGTTGGTGGTGGAGTGGCGTCTCACAAATGGTGGGAGAGCCCTGCTAGAAAAACGGAGGGTATGAGTGCAATATCAATAAGAGAGGGCGGGGGATGTCTGTCTGTCTATGCAGTGCATGTGAGAGACGGGTCGGGAGGTATTCAAGGATGATGAGGGGAGAAGATATGGTTGTGGTAAGCATGCGTAACTACATAGGAAGATCAACCGTCATGTGTCCGAGAAAAGGAGAGACATAACTAGCAAGGTAAGTGTATCGGTGCTTGGTGAAAAAGAATTATAGTCGACCTGGCTATATGTAGGGAGATCAGTTCATATACACGCCTGCATGTGTTAGAAGCAAATAAGGTCTGGAGAGGCAGACAGGGGGAGAGAGTGTGGCTAGGAGGTGGTGCGAGAGGCCTACCATGTCGAGGGAGGAGGAGTGTGCGAGCATGTGACTAATGAAAAGAGGGGCGGGAGTGTGCACCTGCGTGGAATCGTATTGGACATATGGGGGCATGGACGGTGAGAAGAGAAGAGGGGAAGTATATATGTGTTTGTTGTAGGCACACTTGGCTAGAGAGGTATATCGACCGGTGTGTGCCAGAAAGAAGGAGCCGGGGGCCTACACGCACCGCTGGTGGACGACCTAAAGAGAAATAATGAACGTGCGTGATGGAGGGGACGCTAAGGGTGTGTGAGGGGGGCGGGTGTGTGCATGCACGATAGAAAGTTAGCGCTAGCTAGCTACAAATAGAAGAGGGTCGTGAAGGTGTAAAAGACGAACAAAGATCATAATTCATTATAAAAAGGTGGATACGGATACTTGAAGAAGATATCATAATGTAGAACATTGATTATAATTTGGGCTAATGTGTGGCTTTTGCAACTCAAGTCTAAATACTTGTCATAATGTAGGGGGCGGGGCACTATACTTTGTGTGATAAACACGGTGTACGTATGGAACATGGTTTAGATTATGAATATATAGTTAGTACATCAAATGTACTATTATTTGGAATCAACATCAAGTGTATTCAAAAAATAGAATTCGAGTTCATGTACACATAGTTCATATCTATCTCTATAGTAATCATGTGGTGTGTTATTAAGGAAATAAACGAATGATGGTTGAAGTTGGCAACAATCATGATTGTAGATTCTTATTGAAATAGAGAAACGAATTCAAATTTAGTTGGAATTGCAGCGGTAGTATAGACATTTGGAATGCACTAAAATGTTGGTATGAGTAGGTTACATGCATTATACAGCAAAGCGAAGAAATTTAATCGGACATAACATGGATTCATACTCCCTCCTTCCATCTCTATAGGGCGTAATGAGATTTTTAAGACCGCCTTTGACTATTGACAAGATTAATAGTACATGACATGCACAATGTGAAAATTATATCATTGAAAGAACCTTTCACAGACGAAGTTAACGGTGTGCTTTGTGTAAGTTGCATGTCATATATCATTGCTCTAATATTTGGTCAAAGTTAGCATCAAAAAACGCATTAGGCCCTATATAGATGGAAGGAGGGAGTAGCTTTGAATAGCATTTGTATAGTAAAACGGGGCAAGACTCTCTCTTTGTGTGGTGTGAATAGTTTTATTTTTTCATTTTCTTTTTGGTTGAGGGAAGTGCGAATTGATTTGGTACGTACAAGTACAATATTACTACACGTTAGGCTTGTCCCTAGAATTCAACCCGCGTCTTGTTATATCCCGAAAATTCAGATATCGTGCTCTCAAAACTGGCGCCTTCACAACCCGCGCCTTGCTATCCCGAAATTACAACGCGCGTGAAAACTCCCTCCAGCTGCCAAATCCCGACACGCGAAATCCCCCTTCTAACCCTGAGCCGAAAGGGCCGCTAGTTCAAATCGGTGGGGGGTACTTTTGTAACACACCCTACATTTTGGACAAGCGCGTCCCTAAGTCATGCTTCACCCCCTCCCATCGCCCCCTTTTCGCCATTCGAAATCCCAGGCCACCATAACCTCTTCGCTCCAGCCGCGAAACCCCACCCTCATCCGTCCGCCACGTCACCACTGCCCAGCCGGAGCCTCTTCCCCGACGACGTCGTCCACCGCAACAGCTCAACGTCCCTCGTCCACCTCCCCGGATGAGGATCCGTCGTCCATCTCGCCGTCCCGCCAGTTCAGCCGCCCCGTCCTCCACCTCCAAGGAGCTGCTTCGATGATCGCCTCGTCTATCACGGCTGCTCCATCCCCATAGCGCCGCCTTAACCTGCTCCACCGGAACCACAGCATCCTCACCGACTCCTCGGACGAAGCCGAGGCCTACTCAGCGCCACCAAAGAGGTTGTACACTCATCGCATCACACCTTCTCCTTAACTCGACCTCCCGGTGCCGACGGTGCTCCATCCCGCACCGCCATGGAGCGGCTACCTTGAAGCCAGCGCCGCGGGCGACATCTCAATGGCGGATCTGCCCCAGTACGAGGCCCCTTCGGCGGCGGCGTCCATACCAGCCAGATCTGCTGCTGCTGCTCCGGCTCTCGCTCGCTCGCTCGCGCTGCTGCTGCTGCTCCGGCTCTCGCTCGATCGCTCGCTCGCCCAGCTGCTGCTGCTGCTCTCCCCCTCGCTCGTGCTGCTGCTCTGCTCCGATTAAGTCACACTTCATTCGACTGAATCGACTTTTGGGTCAGTCGATTTTCAGGGGTTGGGGGGGCGCTCGCCGGAGTTAAGGAAGAACCACCCGCAGTGGGGACGGGGGCTCGCCGGAGAGGTACCCCACTATCTATCTTAGGGTTCAGGGTGGGGGGCCTAGAGGGCTGGCTGGGGCGGCGGTGGCGAGTTGTTTCGGGGCGGCGAGGCGGCGCTGGGGCCGGCGGTTCGGCCGGTGGTGGCAGGCGGCTCAGGGGTGTGCAGGTTGAAGATGAACTGCAGGCCCTCCCTAAACTACATGTCAAGTGTCTCTCTGCTACCATTGCGTTCAGTTTTGACAGTAGCATTCAGATTCCACAGTTAATTTCAGTTTCGACAGTTAAGTTCAGAGTCAACAGTTTTTACCTCATCTGTTGTAGTCAGGTGGTTTTTGGTGATGTTAATTTTACATCCATTTTTCATCATCTATTGGAGATGCTATTAGAATCCCACTTGAGATTGATGATGTTTGTCTTGTGCTGCTTCAGCCTTGATGTCTTACGGCTCACCGGAGCTGCTCCAATGACAGAACAATCCATCACAACAGAGCAGTGCCCTGGACGCCGTCTACAGATTCCTCAGATCTTCCTCCACACCTCCGACAGCCACCTCTGCCTCAACTGCTTCAGCGACCAACCCAATGATGCTGAGATCGACATGGCTACGGCAAAGAGGTTGTACACTTGTTGCGTCACTTATTACTATACATTCACGTCGATCAATTAGGGCTATTTTGGTTCAACGAAAAAACATAGCAATAGGGAATTTTCCAATGGCACTCTACTATTCAATTATTCATGCATTTTGTTGAAAGGAATGAAGCAAAACATCCACCTGGACCTACTTTTCAAAATCCTATGCATGAAAACAAGACCAAGTGCATTAGTACCAGAATAACATTCTAACTGTACACGCTTTCATATGGTTTCTCTTTATTTTGGCCATGTTTCTTTGCATTCCTCTGCTCTTCCAATTCCTGTAAACCAAACACCCAAGTTGATAGAAATCCTATGTTTACAAATGCTCTGTTTACCATGTGCATTTTCCTATCCTATTTCGGTGTTTTTCCTATCCCTGCATTTTAAGAATCATGCAAGCCAAATGAGCCCTTACAGAATTACTTCAGTTACAGGTACGTGTCGAAGGGAACTTTGTGTGGTTTGTCCTGCTCCTTCCGCGACGTCGTCCACCTCACCTGAGCTGCTCCATCGACAGAAGCATCCACCAAACCAAACATCACGACTCCTGACCATCTTCCGCTGCCTCAGATCTCCTTCCCTGCCGCCGGCACGCACCCCAATGGCATCACCGTCATCGACTCAGCAGATGAACCTGAGGAGTACACAGGTCCACAAGAGAGGTCGCACTCTTTTGTTTTTGCTTATGTTATGCATTGCTTAAACTTACCTGCTACTTTATCATCCTGTTTAGCTCTTGGACTCCCAACTCAGGTCCAAATTCATGTTCAAACTTGAGTTCTAAATTAGTTGTGGGGCACATATCGAGGCAGCAATGAATAGTATGTCTGTCTAATATCTGGTTCACCTAGGGTATGCCTATGTTGTTCATCTTGGGTGGGAAACAAATAGTAAAGCAATCATCATCTGTCTTTTTATTAATTTAAAGCAATCATCAGCCTGCTATCATTATTTTTGGATCCATCCACTGGTTGTTACCATCACTCTAAATTTCTGCATGCTCTCCTTACATAATCTCACCATATTTTTCGTATGCATGTCAGATATTGTACACAGTCATGCTGAACATGTAGAGAAAAACAGAAGAGTTTTGCGTGGCAATACAATTTCATGCAGAAATCGCTCCATGGTGGGTTCAATGGCAAACCCTCCCCACCCCTCTCCAGATTGTAATCCAGAGGAAGATATCTGTTCTGAGGCGGATTCAGACGCCGCTGACCACTCCTATTTACCCCCCCAAGGTGTTTGCTCTACCTTGGCATGATGATGTTAGTCATATCATGCATATGTTGCCTTGCAGTGCCTACTTTTGACATCATATATGTCATCTTCTTAGTTTAGACATGTTCTGTAATGCCAGCTCTTTAGTTTTTATATCATATATGGGAATTATGCAGTCTCATGTCTTTTAGCCAGCCATAATATATGTGAAATGTGCAATGCCATCCTGTTTAACCAGGCATCATATATTTGAATGATATCTTGCCCATCCTTTTCTTCATTACATTTCCATTTGTCGACAATGTTTGTACATTAAACTACTCTTCCTGTGAATCAGCCATTTGGGTGGGAGATGGAAAAATCTGGAGTGAAAACAAGGCCTTCAGAGCAGACAGTGCTACCTGTCGAAGCAGATCTCTTGTTGGGTCCCGATAGCTCCTCAGAGATGGATTCAGAGACAAATGACCAGTCCTATTCCCCTACTGAGGTGTATGCTCTAACTTGGCACGATTATACTGCTCATATCATGCATACGGTGTCTTGCATTGCATAGTTTAGACATCGTATACACAATATTCAACACCATGTTCTTAGTTCAGACATCATAACGAATGCCCTCTGTTTAGCATATAAATCACATATGTGAATTAAATGATGCGATCCTGATTACTTAGATAACATGAAGGTGAATTATGTCATGCGATCCTGTTTTGCTATTCATCATATCTTTGAATTATGTTATGCTATGCTATCCAGTTTAGATAGACATCATATATGTGAAATTATGTCATGCTATCCGTTTTAGTTAAACAATATACATGTCAACTATTTCATGCCCTCTTTTTTCCACACTATCTATTGCATCTATCTCTCATACAATGTATGTACATTTAACTATGTTTCCTGTTTATCGGCCATTTGAATTGGAGCGGGTGATGCCAGTATCTAGCGGAATAAAAACACGGTCTTCAAATAAAATAGTGCTACCTATTGGTGGAGATAGCACCCCGGTTGTACATGCACAAGAACCAGCCCTACCACACATAACCCAAACTCTCGCAGATTGTACCCCTACTACGATGGACAGAGAACTAGCTTCACCCAATTTAACCCCAACCCCAGCCGATAGTAACCCATTTCATGTTGACACAGCACCATCTCCACCACAGAGCTCCCAAACAAGAGCAGTTAGTAAGGAAGCTCCAGTGCCCAAAGGGCCAATACTATCATGGCGAACCCCAGCTCCACCAGTTAGTAAGCCTATTCCCGTGGAGGAAGCACAACCAGCTAGTCGTAGTTTAGCATCTATCGCATTTGATGTTGTTAAATCGTATGTGCGTATCTTCCCATCTTGGAAATATTATACTGAAGATGAAGGAAAATGCCAGTTGCAGGTGTTTTTCCAGGAGTTATGTGTAAGTAATGTTATTCATGGCAATTACTTTGCTTCGTCCCATACATCCTACCTCCATGATGGTTATAATACAGCAAATTTTCCCATTTTTCTCTATAGAGAAGTACCGATTTGGAAACTCAGGATGAGGTAACCTGTGCTAATACCTCTGCTATCTTCAAGAATGCTTGGTGGCAGTATCGGAATTACCTGAAGAAAACATACTTCACCGGCAAAGAAACTCATCAAATTCCCTTACGTTCTCCTGAGACACATTTACTAGACGATGACTGGGAACGCCTTGTTCTGTACTGGTCCCGAACCAAGAATGTGGTAAGGTCTATGAGCTCATTTTCTATTTTTAAGTATTATATTCTTGCATCTTACTGTACTCTGTTCATGTAGAACAAGTGCCTAAACATGAAGAACAACTGTTCTAATTTAAGATTCCATTGCTATCATAGTTCAAAAAAGCGCTAGGCGTTAGTTGTGCGTTTTGCCACCGCCTTGAACTTTACTGACCAAAGCGCATGCTTATGCGCAGTTATGCACAGATTAAGCATAGTTATGCGCAATGCGTTTTGCCAACGCCTAGAGCCTAGGCGCGCTTAAGCGCTCGCTTAGGCGCGCCTTTTTTAACTATGATTGCTTTGCTCTTGTATCATTGTATTTACTCATACAAATTTATTTTTAAATTGAAGGATCCAATTGAAACTCCAATGGCACGACAGGTATGTTCACACATGTTTCTTTAACATGTTTGCTCTTATCAATAGCTCTTTTGATTTCAATTTCAATTGTGTATACAGTTGACTTTCATATCATACACATTACTAGCATCACAACAGAGCCAATAGTGTTGTTGTACATGTAGACCCGTGGTACCCATCTGAAATCTTGTTGTGCCGTGTAGTTTCCCACGCTTTGTATTCGTTCACTGCTGCTTTGTCTTGAACTGATATGATTTGAACCGTGTCTCTATTTTGATTTGGCAAGACAATGCGGTGACCATAGGACATAGATATATGTTTGTTTGATGCTTTTATTATGTACTAGTACTTGGCAATAGAAGACTTGGTAGTTTAATCATGTCCACCTTACTAATGAGATGGTTCACCGAAATGAGTTTCATATACTAGTACATGCTAAACTTGTTATGTGTCTGCTTGTTTCTTCTTTTAGAATGCTGACAGAATATTGGGGTGCCTTATTAAGCAATGGTAAAGGAAGTAATGCAGATAAGGTTCAGGATAGTGACACATCCTTGTTGGTCTTCAACAAAGCTGATAAAACAGCTAAGGAAGACTATCTTGAAGACAGCAAGACAACCCCAAAGTCCTGTCTTGGTTTAGTGTTCGAGTTACTGGCCACTACCGCTTGCACAAGCTATTCAAACTCACTGTCTGAATCAGTTCGGTTTCTTGAGTCTCAACTACAAGCTGAAAGACATCGATCAGCTGTGCTGCGACAAGAAGCGGAAGGACTGCGTTAGTCCCTGGAGCATTCAGATGCATACTTTCTGGTGCAACAGCAAGCGTTGGAGGATTTTAGCGCCAAACAGGAAAAAGCTAATCAACTTGCTAAGCTTATTGCCAGCATGGTGGATACCCAGGATAATGTTTCTTGAGCTCTTCTGAAGTTGTTTCAGTTATGCTCTTGTTTTGCTTCCGCGTTTATTTGCACTGGTGGCCAATTTTGACGGCCAAGTGTATGTAATATGCTGCTTTGTTCCCTATATTTGCACTGGTGGCGAACTTTGATGCCAAGTGGATGTAATATGTGTAATAGCGGTAATAGGCTAGCCTTAATTGCTTGCTTATTTATTTCCTTATTGTCTTGTTTAGTTATTTGCTTGTAGTCACTGTAGTTCTTTTTCTGTGTTTTTCTAGTGGCCACAATAGCCTATTTTTGGTAACTAGGCCAAAATAATCATGGCAACACACGGACTATTGTAACCATGGGCCTCCTGCAGGCCGTATGATCCATGGGCCTTCATTCGGCCATAGGACCATTGGCCTTCTATACGGGCCGTAGGATCCATCAGCCTTCTATACGGGCCTTAGGGATCAATGGGCCTTCTACGGGCCGTAGGGTCCATGGGCCTTCTACGGGCCGTACCATCCATGGGCCTCATACGGGCCGTAGGATCCATGGGCCTTCTATGGGGCGTATCATCATTTCGCCAATCACGGGCCGTACTATTCGTGGACCATAACGGGCCGTTAATAGGCCATATTTGATAACTCTATGAAAACAGCCGAACGGGTTTTTTTGACATGAAAAAGGCCCAACGTATTAATGGTCCGCAAACGGGCCGACTATAACGACGGGCTGAATTTGGCCCACAAGCAGAAAATGACAATAACGGGCCGTATGTAACCGAATGCTGCAAATGAGCCCAAGAATCAATGGGCCCTGAGAAGGCCGAAAGATAACTTGGGTTGGAAACGGCCCAATGGAATAATGGCCCGTTAATGGGTATAAAGTGATACACTGTTCATTACGGGCCAGTTTCACCACGGGCCGTTAATGGGCCAAGAGTTACAAAGGTCCTCATATGGGCCAAAGAAGTCATGGGCCACACACGGGCCAGAAGTTAAAACGGTCTAAATCATATTGGATGGCCCAGATGACGCTACTGGGCCTAATTCAGATAGGGCGTAACGGGCCCTAGGTTAGTGGGATATAAATGGGCTATATGCGAACATGCCGTTAACAGGCTTTCCGTGCACCGGCCCGCCACCTTTTGACAAAGTCAAACGGGCTGGCCTTTTCACAGGAATGGGCCTTTGTTGGGTCGTGCCATGTGTCGCTGTATCATAGGCGCCTTCATGAGCGGATGACATCTGCCCCAATAGTGAGCCGACATGTGTTTCCTCCAGCCAATGATGATTTTACACGTGAAAAATCCCCATTGGTCGGGGCTGTTAACGGGTTATCAAATCCAAAACCCGACCCGATAGCTTAACGACGTTCCGTTATGGTGGATGCCACGTGTCGGTCACCCTTGACGAAAGCAGTTCTGTGACGCGCGATTTATCGTCATGGAAGTGGACACTTCCGTGATGATAATTTTGGTAATGTCATGGAACACTTCTACGACAACACAGGTATGACTATCTTGATTCTATCATAAATTTGTCATGGATGTACATGCATGACAAAAAATGCGACCTACTGTGACAAACACGTATCATCACGGAAGTGTATTTTTTTTGTAGTGTAGATAGTCGATCGGATCATGGCCATCTCTCTTTCTTCTTCTAGAAGGTCGACTGCATCCTGCCGGGCTTGTTCTGCTTCATCTTCAGAGTAGAGCTCGACTCAGGGTGCATTGTGAAGCAGGTCACTCGGCAGAACTGCTTCACCTCCATAGACCAGAAAGAATGGAGTTCGCCTAGTTGACCGATTAGGAGTAGTCCTCAATCCCCAAAGAACTGATGTAAGTTCATCGACCCACATGCCTGCTGCGTGTTTGAGATCACGCATCAACCGGGGGTTCAGTCCTTTGAGAATTAGGCCGTTTTCTCTTTCTTCTTGTCCATTCGACTGGGGGTGAGCGACGGAAGCATAGTCGACTCGCGTGCCTTGAGAAGTGCAAAAGGCTCTGAATTTGTCGGAATCGAAGTTTGACCCATTATGAGTGATGATGCTGTGCGGAACTCCATATCTGAATATCAACTCTCTGATGAAGCTGATAGCAGTGCAGGTATCAAGATTCTTGATAGGCTTGGCTTCAATCCACTTAGTGAACTTGTCGACTGCCACTAGTACATGGGTGAAGCCGCTCCTGCCAGTTCTCAGTGGTCCAACCATATCCAATCCCCAAACGGTGAAGGGCCAGACGAGTGGAATGGTTTTCTAGGCTGAGGTGGGTTTGTGTGACATATTGGAATAGAACTGACATCCTTCACACTTGTCGACTATCTCCTTCGCCATTTCATTTGCTCTTGGCCAGTAAAACCCCGCTCGGTATGCTTTAGCCACAATGGTCCGAGAGGACGCATGATGACCACAGGTCCCCGAGTGGATATCGTTAAGAATTATCTGACCTTCTTCTGGTGTTATACATTTCTGAATGACTCCAGTCGTGCTTTCCCTGTACAATTGTCCCTTTATCACAGTAAAGGCCTTGGATCGACGGACGATCTGTCGAGCCTCTTCTTCATTCTCTGGGAGCTCTTTCCTTAGGATATACGTGATGTACGGCACTGTCCAGTCAGGTGTGATGACCAAAACTTCCATGATCAGGTCGACCACAAGTGGGACCTCAACTTTAGTCGGATCCGTGACACTTTTTAGCTGCGGGGCTTCTTCAGTGAAAGGATCCTCTTGAACTGATGGTGTGTGGATGTGTTCCAAAAACACATTACTGGGAATGGCTTCTCTCTTGGAACCTATTTTTGCTAAATCATCAGCTGCTTGATTTTTCAGTCGGGGTATATGATGAAGCTCTAACCCCTCGAATTTCTTCTCTAGCTTTCTCACTGCATTGCAGTAACCAGTCATGGCCGGACTTCTGACGTCCCACTCCTTCATCACTTGGTTAACCACAAAATCTGAGTCGCCATAGACCATGAGGCGACAGACGCCGAGTGAAATGGCCATACGCAACCCATACAAAAGTGCTTCGTATTCTGCTTCGTTATTGGAGGAATCAAAGTGAATCTGGAGCACATATCTGAGGTTATCTCCTCGGAAGGGGGGGGGGACCAACACTACCCCAGCACCGGAACCATTCAGCATCTTAGAACCATCAAAGAACATGGTCCAGTGCTCCGAGTGAACTTGAGTCGGCAGTTGCTGTTCAATCCACTCGGCGATGAAATCTGTTATTTCTTGGGACTTGATGGCTTTCTTTGCCTCAAATTTGGTATCTAGGGGAAGGAGTTCAATCGCCCATTTTGCCACTCGACCAGTTGCATCTCTGTTGTGCAGAATCTCTGACAATGGAGCGTCGCTGACGACTGTAATGGAATGGTCAGAGAAGTAATGAGCAACCTTCTTCGTGGTCATATAAATCCCATATACAAGCTTCTTATAATGAGGGTATATTTGCTTTGATGGGGTCAAAACTTCAGAAACATAATATACTGGGCGCTGAACTTTAAAGGCTTTTCCTTCTTCTTCCCGCTCGACCGTAAGTACTGTACCGACGACTTGTCCCGTGGCTACAATGTAAAGCAGCAAAGGCTCTTTCCTGATCGGGGCAGCAAGCACCGGCTGGGTGGAGAGCAGGGCTTTTAGCTCTGCAAACG
This sequence comes from Triticum dicoccoides, assembly GCF_002162155.2. NCBI lineage: Eukaryota > Viridiplantae > Streptophyta > Magnoliopsida > Poales > Poaceae > Triticum > Triticum dicoccoides. The sequence goes on along the minus strand of NC_041391.1, from coordinate 667,050,741 downwards.
CTGCAACAGCTTCAGGAGTCCACTCGAACTTGTCTGACTTCTTCATCAGTCGATAAAGAGGCAATGCCTTTTCACCGAGATGAGAGATGAATCGACTTAAAGCAGCCAAGCAACCAGTAAGCTTCTGGACATCGTGCACACGCACAGGACGTTTCATTCGGGTATAGTACCAACTTTTTCTGGATTGGCAGCGATTCCTCGTTCGGAAACGAGAAAATTGAGTAACTTTCCGCCAGGAACTCCGAATGTGCACTTTGATGGATTAAGCTTGATATCATATCTCCTGAGGTTGGCAAATGTCTCAGCAAGGTCAGTCAGCAGGTCAAAACCTTTCCGTGACTTGACCACAATATCATCCATGTATGCTTCCACATTCCGACTGATTTGAGTGAGCAAACACTTCTGAATCATCCTCATGAACGTGGCTCCGGCATTCTTGAGGCCGAATGGCATGGTGACATAACAGAAGCACCCGAATGGAGTGATGAAAGCTATTTTGATCTCATCGGGTCCATACAGACGGATCTGATGGTAACCGGAATAGGCATCTAAAAAAGACAAGCGCTCGCATCCCGCAGTCGAGTCGACTATTTGGTCGATGCGGGGGAGAGAAAAATGATCTTTCGGGCAGGCCCGATTGATATGTTTGAAGTTGATGCACATGCAAAGTGACTTGTCCTTCTTGGGGACCATGACAACATTGGCGAGCCACTCGGAGTGATAAATCTCTCGGATAAACTCCGCTGCTAAGAGCCGAGCCACCTCCTTGCCAATTGCCTTTCTTTTCTGGACGGCGGACCGTCGAAGATGTTCTTTGACAGTTTTCACTTTTGAGTCGACTCACAGACGGTGCTCAGCCAGCCCCCTGGGAACACCCGGCATGTCAAATGGCTTCCATGCGAAGATGTCCCAGTTCTCATGGAGGAACTGGATGAGCGCTTCTTCCTATTTGGAGTCGAGTGTTGTAGAGATATGAGTCGGAACAACACTGGGGTCAGTCGGGTGAATGTGAATCGGTTTTGTCTCACCGGACGACTAAAATGCTGATTCCGTAGCGGGCTTCTTGGCTCGCAACAAATCACTCGGGTCTGTAGTTTTCTGGTATTCCTGCAGCTCTACCACTGCCATCTGAGCATCAGCGATCTTTGAGCCTTTCTGAAAGCACTCTTCCGCCTTCTTCCGATTGCCAGTAATAGTGATCACACCTTTGGGACCAGGCATCTTCAATTTGAGGTACACATAACATGGTCGAGCCATGAAACGTGCATAAGCTGGCCTGCCCAAAATAGCGTGATAAGCACTCTGGAAATCCACAACTTCAAACGCCAACTTTTCTTTGCGGTAATTCTTGGAATCACCAAAAACCACATCAAGAGCAATTTGGCAGAGTGACTCAGCCTTCTTTCCAGGAATGACCCCATGGAAACTCATGTTGCTAGTACTGAGTCTGGACATCGGAATACCCATCCCTTTCAAAGTCTCTGCATATAGTATATTCAGGCACTACCACCATCCATCAAAACTTTAGTCAGTCGAGTGCCTTCGACTACTGGGTCGACCACCGAAGCTTGCCTCCTAGGGGTGGCTATGTGTGTCGGATGATCGGACTGGTCGAATGTGATGGCAGTCTGAGACCATTTCAGATAACTGGGTGTCGCCGGAGCAACCATATTCACTTCTCGGTTGATAACTTTCAATCGGCTTTTGCGTTCAACGTCGGCAAAAATCATTAGGGTGGAATTGACCTGGGGATATCCATCATCACTATCTTCTTTGTCCTCAACTTTGTCCGACTCCTTTTCCTTATCTTTGGGCTGTTTCCCCTGGAATTGCTGGATCAAGAGCCGACACTGTCGAGTGGTATGTTTCGGGTAAATGAGTTTACCCTCCTCATCTTTCTTCGTGTGGATGTGGCACGGCAAATCCATCACGTCATTCCCTTCCTTGTCCTTCACCTTCTTAGGGTTCCAAGACCCTTTGGGCTTCCCTTTAAACTTTCCTTGAGTCACGGCCAAGGCTTCTCCAGGAGCAGCTGGCTCGGCTTTCCGCTTCTGCTTTCGACTGGAGTTCCCTCCTCCGGTTTCGTGGGCGACTGAATTGTGCTTGCCACTCTGGAGCCGATCCTCTTCTTCACCATTGGCATACTTGGTGGCAATCTCCATCATTCGACTCAGAGACATGTCTCCGGTTCGACCGAATTTTAGGTTTAGCTCTCTGTACTTAATGCCTTCCTTGAAGGCATAGACTGCCTGGTGATCAGATACATTCTCTACCGTGTGATGCAACGTGATCCATCGCTGGATGTAATCCCTCAAAGTTTCATTCGACTTTTGCACACAAGATTGCAGCTTTGTCAACCCTGCTGATCGCTTGCAAGTTCCTTCAAATGTTCTGACAAACACTCGAGCAAGATCTTCCCAAGTGTAAATGCTGCTGGGTGCTAACTGATTCAGCCATGCTCTGGCCGATCCCTCCAACATAAGAGGCAGGTGTTTCTTGGCCACTTCATTGTTGCCGCCGCCAATCTGAACAGCCACTCGGTAGTCTTCAAGCCAAGTATCAGGCTTGGACTCACCAGTGAACTTACTGACTCCAGTCGCCAACCTAAAGTTGGGACCCGCGGCCCTGATGGCTCTGCTGAAACACTCTGGTCCTGAGACGTGTACTCTGCTGTTGGTGGGTACATCTCTGTCATGACCTTCTCGGTGGGCTCTGTTCCTGTCGACCAAATCTTGGACGATAATGGATCTCGCATCAAAGTCTAGTTCTCTAGGGTCGACTGGAATCCTTCACCCAACACTGTGATGGCGTCTGTCATCCTGCTGTCGAGGCGTGTACGATGCACTCCTTGGGGGAGGGGCGGGCACTTGACGTCGATCATCACGATCGAGTCGGTGATCATACTGCTCACGGTCCTTGTACTGATCAAGCCGGTCTCCACGTCCCTCACGCCTCGGGGGCGATCTTGGGCTATGGGCCGACTGGACTGTATTTGCAGTGATGGATCTGCTATGAATCCTATTCCGCGACTGCGATACAGCTGAATTTTGATCTCCTGCCGACCGGAGTAATGCTCTGATCTGTAACAAGCCTCTGCCAGCCTCTGACTGGGAAGGCTGAATCAACTCTGCTATACGGGCTGCCGCCGCTAAATTCTGAATCGGAGTTTGATATACCTGAGTCGGTGGTGGAAAGAGTTGACGTCGACTGGATTCTGGAACCTGCTGCCGCGCACGGTCGTCGAGTGCTCGCTGGAGGTTCTCCAGTCAAGTGCGCTCAGCCAAGTTGGCCAAGCGCGCGTCTTCTAAGGCACGAGCCTCGGGGGTTTCTCCAATGATAGGAGTGTGCAGCGCATCCATGTTCCGGCGGCGAAGTTCTTCCTTCTGCAGGGAAGTGAGGGGCTTGGGGAGATACTCTTCATGGGCATGTGACGGATCACCTCCTTCGTTGTCTCCGTCAGTGCGGTGAAAACCGAGAGGACTGCGTGGTCCATTGACCATCAGAACCTCCACCGCTGGATCACTGCTGTCACAGTCGGATGCAGTCTCTACGGAGCCAGTCGACAGGTCGAACAGGCCGTAGAGAGATTCGTCGGGCTCGATCGCCGCGACTTGGGGGGTGGCCGACTGGCGAGCCACCGCGTGCCTCACCCACCGCTGAAGCCTCGACCGACCGGAGCACTTGCGCCGGTGGGAAATAGGGAGGGAGGACGACACAGGAGCCGACCGATACTGGGTCGACGGTTGCCGCAGGAGGACGCCGCGGACGCGCGCGCAAAAGTGTGTCGCCCCGCGGACAGGGAGCGCGTCGATGTCGAGCCGAGCCTCCTGAAGCCAAGCGGAGTCGTCGGCGATGAACGTGAGCGCTCCGAGATGGATCTCGCGGCCCTCAACCAGAGCTCCGCCTGAAACCATCATGAAGGAGATCGGAAAAATCGCAACTTCTCCAATAAGTCGCTAAGATACCTGCCCCAAGGTGGGCACCAACTGTCGTGGTTCTAAGTCTGACAGTAGTGTAGGGAGGTAGGAATGGAGAGGCAAGATCCTAGCTTGGAGTAGTTGTATACGCAAGAGATTTACGAGTTCAGGCCCTTCTTGGAGGAAGTAACAGCCCTACGTCTCGGAGCCCGGAGGCAGTCGACTGTATTATGTGTGTATGAGTTACAGGGGTGCGAACCCTTTACACTGAGGAGGGGGGTAGCTTATATAGAGTTCGCCAGACCCCTCCGACCCTCAGTTATGTAGGGTTTAAGGTACATTAAGATCGGGCGTTACTGGTAACGCCACAAATAAAGTGCTATGATGACCATAAAGGCTACTTAATGACTGGCCGATTGTGTGCAGAGCAACTTTAGATCTCCTGGTTGTCGAGTGGTTGGCTTCATGGTCGAGTGTCTTCGAGTCCGTCGAGTGGAACACTTATGAGTCGATTGAAAGGTGGTTTCTTCTAGAGATGTCCTTGGAGAGGGTAGTTTGGACAGGTCCATGACCCTACCCTAGGTACATAGCTTCATCAATCGGCGCCTGATCAAGTTCGATGGGCGCGGATGCATGCGGTTCAGAACCTATGGCTGGAGACGAATCCGAGGTTCCGTTGACACAGGCCCCGCTCGAGGCTGGATCTGTGTGAGGCTCTAACACCGCGGAGTCTGCGACTTCCGCGACGGGATTGAGCTTCCCGTCCTCGGACAGCGCAATTTGCTCCGGATCTAGGGCCAGAGCAGTTATGGGCCCTATTTCCTGGGCACATTCCGATGACAGATTTAGGTCATGTTCATCGTGATGGTAGGGAGCGGCTGTCGTGGGCTCAAATCCGGCGAAAATCAAGTCTCCGTGGATGTCGGCAACATAATTCAAGCTTCCAAATTTGACCCGATGGCCAGGGGCGTAGCTGTCGATCTGCTCTAGATGGCCAAGTGAGTTGGCCCGCAGTGCGAAGCCGCCGAACACGAAGATCTGTCCGGGGAGGAAAATCTCCCCTGGACTATATTGTTGTAGATGATTGATGGATCCATCAAACCTTTTGATGACGACGCAGCGGAACTCTCAATGTAAGCACCAATGTCGGTGTCAAACCCGGCGGATCTCGGGTAGGGAGTCCCGAACTGTGCGTCTGAGGTCGAATGGTAACATGAGGCGGGGGACACGATGTTTACCTAGGTTCGGGCCCTCTCTATGGAGGTAATACCCTACTTCTTGCTTGATTGAACTTGATGAATATGAGTATTACAATAGTTGATCTACCATGAGATCGTAATGGCTAAACCCTAGAAGTCTAGCCTGTATGATTATCCTTATCTATACGGACTAAACCCTCTGGTTTATATAGACACCAGAGGGGACTAGGGTTGTACAAAGTCGGTTGCAGAGAAAGGAATCTACATATCCGAATCACCAAGCTTGCCATCCACGCAAAGGAGAGTCCCATCCGGACATGGGGAGAAGTCTTCTGTCCTGTATCTTCATAGTCCAATAGTCCGGCCCATGTAAATAGTCCGGACGCCCGAGGATCCCTTAATCCGGGACTCCCTCACCCTTGTTGTTCTTTGGGGAAGGGAAGGGTTCGCTGATATCCTTCTGGCATGACCAGTGGTTGCCCATAGGACGGCTGAGATATGCTCTTCCAACTCTGTTATCTTTTGCTAAGGACCCCTGTGGTTGCCGATAGAAGAAGAGGAGGAGGGGGAGGAGGAGGAGGACGGGGATGGACTTCCAACTAGTTCAACATCAATGAACTTTCCCCAATTGAGCCCTTTGTCTGTTATATTTGTAATGATATTTGTTAGGCCCTGTACAACGGTGGGTGCTTAGCCAGATGCCATAGAAAAAAACCCGGTTTTTTTACTCACATGGGATTGCACCGGTGCTTAAGAAGGGAGGTAGAAGCAAATGTTTGCTTCGGTGCCAGCCGGTGCTTGGAAGGAATAACTGCTCCCTTCAGGCCTCCATCCACAGAAAAAACATTCAGAAAAAAGACCCCAATGCCTCCATCTCAAAAACGAAGCACCTTTGCATGGCACCTCTGCATTGCAAGATGAGGCGCAAAGCTATTTTTTTTCTTTAAGCATCTGTGCATAGGCACCTACCATTGTATAAGGCCTTAGTAGATAGGATGAACTATGATTTTTTTTCTACTTAGGACTGAAACTAAGTTCAGATCATGTGTGGCAAGGTCACCACTAGTAAGAAGTGGTGATAACATCTTATATAGTTTGCAACTAAGCACCGTATAGTTTGTGCGCCCACTACAAACAAGCAACCAAACGGCGGGTCAATATTGGTTCCCTCTTGAGCCAACCTGGATACACACAACTAAATTATTTGCCGATGCTGGTTTTTAGTTCGTTTTATCTCAGCCAGGCCCATCTTTGACACACATGCAAAGAGGAAATAAACTCAACCAAACACGTCCTTGGACATTGACCGTTGCAACTCATAGGCTTTGTACTAGTAGGAGTATAAAATTGGGGAAATACACTTTGGTTTCTTGTTGTATCTGCACCGTATTTGGGATTCTTTTAATAATTACAAAAAAATTCAAAATAGTCTAGAAGTTTTTTTAGAAATAAACTTGACTTTCTTTTGCACTAGTATATAATTTTTCACGACTAAAAATGAGCGTTGACTTCAGGGCAAAAATAACAAATTCATTTTTTATTATAGGGCACTATTTATACTATTTTTTGCCAAAAATTTGTTTTTTATGAAAAGAATTCAAAGGGGATTTTTCTTTTTATGATTTTTTTTCACAAGTTATCATAGGTGCCTCGTAGTCGATGAGAATGTCTCATTCCATTGAACACAGGAAAAATGCAAGATACCTTGCTACTAATTTATTTTCATACATGGTGAGACCAAAAGTCCCCCTCCTATAGAATCGTAGGAGCTTTTTTTTAGATAATAAAATCATTGGCGCTAATTCTGTTTTTTCAGATGTTTATTTTTCTGTCGGTGGGCCGAAGAAGAATGGCCCTACCGCTTAGGATGTTCAGTCAAGTGGCCCAAACGCTTGGGGAGAAAAGAATCAGAAGAACTTTCTCTCAAAAAACAAAATGGTAGCATAAGAGGAAACCATAGCCGATGTTGCGGATACATCCCCTCGGCCGTAGGCGCCGCCGCCCCCTGCGGCACCCCCCTCGGCGCTCCCCCGCCGCCCACCACCACTCTACCCCGTGCCGTCCCCTGCGGCAGCCTCCCTACCCAACCTGCCGTCTTCCGCCGGCCACCCACCACTCTCCTCCACTGCCATCCCCCGTGACAACCCCCGGCCCTGCCGTCCGCCGCCGGCCACCACCTATGCAGCCTGGGTAACTATGCCTGGCTGCGTTCCGGGGGAAATAATCTCGCGGGAGACGGAGGCGGGAGAAGATTTGATTTCCTTGTGTAATCAGGGAAGAGAGAAGGCCGATTTCGGATTGTGCGACGAGGGCAGTCCAAAAGGAGTGATTTTTATTCGGAGAAGCTGTAAATCCGGATCCTCCTCCCTCTCCTCTGAATAATCTCCTCCCTTTTGGAGGAGAGCGGGCCGAGTCGGAGGTGGAGGGGCCGCCTATATCGATCTAATAAATTGGCGTCCCCGATTTGTTTTTCGCCGGCGATTAGTCTGCTTTGTTGCGCCGGCCTAGATAAACAGAGGAGGAGAACGGGGGATTCGAATAAGGCCAGCTCAGGCGTCCTCCGTTGTCACAGATCCAATAAGGTAGATATCCTAAGGTCATTTGTTGATCCTATCAGCCATGAAGAACAAAAGCGGTCGTCCCAGGGTAAGTGCTGATTCTTTTGTGCCTGATATTTGTCCTTCCCTTCGATTCGTCCTCATGGGGAAATCCCCTCATGGCTAGGCTGCTGATCTGTTGTTTTTTCCTGCTAAATGCAATGCAGAAATCAGCTCTCAACGAAGCCGCTGCTGGCAACAAGAATGGTCGTCGCAGGCAGAATGTAAGTGTGCCTGGTGTTTGTACACAACATAAGGTTCATCCTCAAAAGGCTGACTATTTGTTGTTTCAGCTAAAAGCTACTCGCAACGAAGCCGCTGCTAGCAACGCAAGCGAAGACAGGCTTAGCAAGCTGCCCAATGACCTTCTGCTCAACATTCTGGAGAGGGTGGACACACTCGATGCCATAAGGACCTGCATTCTCTCCAAGCAACTGCTGAAGCTTCCTACCATGCTCTCACGCTTCTACCTAACTTTCAGCCGCAAGCAAGTGTTCAGAACCAACCGTGCTGTGGCTCATGTAGCGGATAACATCTTGAGCACAAGGAGCCCGAAGGTTACCATCAGCGAACTCAAAATCAGATTTGTCTTATTGCCTGATGTCTCCCTAACCATTGGAAGATTTGTTGCCCGTGCCATGGCAACCCAGAAGGTTGGCACAGCTGAGTTTGAGATTGTAACGAAAAAGCGTCATGACCTCTGCTCTTCTGATGACCTCCTCCAGTTTGGGAAGCAGTTGAATGATTTATTTGGTGCTTGTCCGCGTGCATTTGCTGGCCTTACGAGTCTGTGGCTGCAAAATATGAGGTTTGGTGAACTAGACATTCCCAACATCCTCAGCACTTGCAAGCGCTTGGAGTATTTGCGTTTAACCCGTTGTGACTCAGGGTTCCATTCTGTGCTGCAAGTAGAACACGATCAACTTGTTGAGATCGAGGTCGACCAAGGGAAGTTTGAGAGAGTTGAGCTGATATGTCTACCAAAACTCCAACGGTTGACCTATGATAATTGGTTCTCTTCTGAGGATCCGTTGTATTTCGGTTTCGTACCACAGCTTTCAAAGCTGAGCCTTGTTAAAACTGGCATCCGTTCGGACAAGACTCTCGAGTTAAGTCAGCTCCTTGCTAATGTTCCTTCCATAGGCGATCTGTGTCTGGATTTTGGAAGTGAAAAGGTATCCATTAGTCATTTGAATCTTATCTGTCCATTCTCACTCTATGATGGTTATATTTGACAATAGTAATTTTGTTAATTTTTTTTTCTATCCCAGATTTGGATTCTACCAGAATGCCCAAAACTGCTCAAGCCCGCGCTCAACAAACTACAGCATGTGAATCTGGAACATCTTCCTGAAGGATGTGATTTAGCTTGGACAATGTTTATTCTTGAAGCTGCACCCTCCCTAAAAGAGCTGTGCATCACAGTGTGGGATCATTGGTGCATAATGATAACAAACAAAGAGTTACGGAAGAAATATTGTTTCTGCGAGAAGGCAGACGTGAAGTGGAAGCCATATGCCCTGATTTCAAGCACAAGAATCTGGCTAAGCTCACCATCTACGGGTTCCAACCCGACGGCAATTTTATGCGATACATTAGGTGTATTGTGGAACATGCGGTTAATATAACAGAGATATCTCTGTACGACAGAAGGTGTGTGGGCGCTGTGATGACTTGGATCCTGAGATCAAGGACAATGTATGTCCATCAAGATATCCACCTACAGCTGAGGAGCGGAAGCAGATAACAGAGGGGTTGGGTTTGGCTTCTGTTGCTGTGGTTCACTTCCGGTCCTAATTGAAAAAATGTAGCAGTTTCCTAGTCATCTCTACTATCATCTTTTTTTTTTGAACTTGGAACTCCATAATTCGGTAGTATTGTGTTTGTACTCTTGCTTTCCTTTCAATTGAAGCTTTTAAACTATTGGGAAGTATTCTGGTGTTTGTGATGTATGGAAATAATAATTGTGAACTATTGAAAACAAGTTGACGTAAGTTCATCTTTATCCATGCCAGTGTTGAAATAATCATTTAACAATGCATTGCAATGGTATGTGCTCTGATGTTCCTTTTGAAGGTAAATTATGCATGAGCAGATATTTGCGTTTACACACATCCACCTCTGAATTAATTTTCTGAAAAATCACAAACAAGCACCATATGCTGAAACAAATACTTGGATATTTTCTGACAAACCAGAACAATAACAACAACAACAAAGCCTTTAGTCCCAAATTAGTTTGGGGCAGGCTAGAGGTGAAGCCCATAAGATCTCACGACCAACTCATGGCTCTAGCACATGGATAGTAAGCTTTCACGCACCCTTAATCATAGCTAGTTGTTTGGTGATACTCCAATCCTTCGGGTCTCTCTTAACGGACCCCTCCCATGTCAAATTCGGTCTACCCCAACCTCTCTTAACATTCTCCGCACGCTTTAGCTGTCCACTATGCATTGGAGCTTCTGGAGGCCTGCGCTGAATATGCCCAAACCATCTCAGACGATATTGGACAAGCTTCTCTTCAATTGGTGCTACCCCAACTCTATCTCGTATATTATCATTCCGGACTCGATCCTTCCTCATATGGTCACACATCCACCTCAACATACGCATATCCGCCACACCTAACTGTTGAACATGTCGCCTTTTAGTTGGCCAACACTCAGCGCCATACACCATTGTGGGTCGAACCGCCGTCCTATAGAACTTGTCTTTTAGCTTTTGTGGCACTCTCTTGTCACAGAGAATGCCAGAAGCTTGGCGCCACTTCATCCATCCGGCTTTGATTCGATGGTTCACAACTTCATCAATACCCCCATCCTCATGCATCATTGACCCCAAATATCGAGAGGTGTCCTTCTGAGGCACCACCTACCCATCAAGGCTAACCTCCTCCTCGCACCTAGTAGTACTGAAACCGCACATCATGTACTCGGTTTTAGTTCTACTAAGCCTAAACCCTTTCGATTTCAAGGTTTGTCTCCATAACTCTAACTTCCTATTTACCCCCGTTCGACTATCATCAACTAGCACCACATCATCCGCAAAGAGCATATGCCATGGGATATCTCCTTGTATATCCCTTGTGACCCCATCCATCATCAAGGCAAAAAGATAAGGGCTCAAAGCTAACCCCTGATGCAGTCCTATCTTAATCGGGAAGTCATCAGTGTCGACATCACATGTTCGAACACTTGTCACAACATTATCGTACATGTCCTTGATGAGGGCAATATATTTTGTTGGGACTTTGTGTTTCTCCAAGGCCTACCGCATGATATTCCGCGGTATCTTATCATAGGCAAGGTTGTCAGAATCGCGATTCTGTTATACGATTCTACGACTTTACGATCCAAACTAAGCTCTCTGATTCTACGATTTTAGTTCATGGAATCTACGTTTCTACGATCTTGATAGTGAAGATTCTACGATTTGCGATCCTACAATCAGAGTTCCGATCCGATTCAAAATCGCGACTCTGACAACCTTGATCATAGGCCTTCTCTAAGTCAACGAATATCATATGCAAGTCCTTTTGCAACCTGCATCTCTCCATAAATTGTCGTACCAAGAAAAATGGCTTCCATTATCGACCTCCCAGGCATAAAACCAAACTGATTTTTGGTCACGCTTGTCATTCTTCTTAAGCGGTGCTCAATGACACTCTCCCATATCTTCATTGTATGGCTCATCAACTAAATTCCACGGTAACTAGTACAACTCTGAACACCCCCCTTGTTCTTGAACATTGGTACTAATATACTCCGTTTCCATTCTTCTGGCATCTTGTTTGCTCGAAAAATGAGGTTGAAAAGCTTGGTTAGCCATACTATCGCTATGTCCCCAAGGCCTTTCCACACCTCAATGTGGATACAATCAGAGCCCATCGCCTTGCCTCCTTTCATCATTTTTAAAGCCTCCTTGACCTCAGACTCCTGGATTCGCCGCATAAAACGCATGTTGGTCTCATCAAAGGAGTCGTCCAGTTCAATGGTAGAACTTTCATTCTCCCCATTGAACATCTTGTCAAAGTACTCCCGCCATCTATGCTTAATCTCCTTGTCCTTCACCAAGAGTTGGTTTGCTCCATCCTTGATGTATTTGACTTGGCCATATCCCTCGTCTTCCTCTCTGGGATATTGGCCATCTTAGAGATGTCCCTTTCGCCTTCCTTCATGCCTAACCGTTGGTAGAGGTCCTCATACGCTCGACCCCTTGCTTCACCGACAGCTCGCTTTGCGACCTTATTCACTATCTTGTACTTCTCTATGTTGTCTGCACTCCTATCCAGGAATAAGCGTCTGAAACAATCTTGTTGGGAAACGTAGCATGCAACTTTAAAAAAATTCCTAAGCTCACGCAAGATCTATCTAGGAGATGTATAGCAACGAGAGGGGGAGAGTGTGTCCACGTACCCTCGTAGACCGAAAGCGGAAGCATTTTGAAAACACAGTTGATGTAGTCAAACTTCTTATCGTTCCGACCGATCAAGCACCGAACGTACGTCACCTCCGAGTTCTGCACACGTTCAGTTCGATGACGTCCCTCGAACTCTTGATCCCGCAAAGTGTCGAGGGAGAGTTGCGTCAGCATGACGGCGTGGTGACAGTGATGGTGAAGTGATCCGTGCAGGGCTTCGTCTAATCACTACGTGAATATGACCGGAGGTGTAAACTGTGGAGGGGGGCGCCGCACACGGCTAGGAATCAATATTGTGTGTTCTAGGCGCCCCCTCCCCACGTATATAAAGGAGGAAGGGGAAGAGAGGCAGCCTAGGGCGCGCCCAAGTAGGAGGAATCCTACTTGGGCCCCTAGTCCAATTCGGCCTCCCCCTTTCCTTTTACCGGAGGGGGAAAAGATGGAAGAGGGAAGGAGGAAGGAAAGGGGGGGGGGCGAACCCCCACCTCCTTCTCCTATTCGGCCTCCTACCATAAGGGGGCACGACACCCCTTGTCGGCTGGTGTGCTCCCCTCTTATGGCCCATATGGCCCATATGGCCCATATCCTCCCCCGGGGGGTTTCGTTAACCGCCCCCCCGGTACTCCGGTATGTACCCGATACACTCCGGAACACTTTCGTATCCGAATACTATCATCCTTTATATCAATATTTACCTCTCAAACATTTCGAGACTCCTCGTCATGTCCTTGATCTCATCTGGGACTCTGAACAACATTCGGTCACCAAATCACATAACTCATATAATACAAAATCGTCATCAAATAATAAGCATGTGGACCCTACGGGTTCGAGAACTGTAGACATGATCGAGACACCTCTCCGGTCAATAACCAATAGCGGAACCTGGATGCTCATATTGGCTCCCACATATTCTACGAAGATCTTTATCGGTCGAACTGTTATGACAACATACGTTATTCCCTTTGTCATCAGTATGTTACTTGCCCGAGATTCGATCGTCGGTATCTTCATACCCAGTTCAATCTCGTTACCGACAAGTCTTTTTACTCGTTCCATAATACATCATCCTGCAACTAACTCATTAGTCACTTTGATTACAAGGCTTCTTATGATGTGTATTACCGAGAGGGCCCAGAGATACCTCTCCGATACTCGGAGTGACAAATCCTAATCTCGATCTATGCCAACCCAACAAACACCTTCAGAGATACCTTTAGAGCATCTTTATAATCACCCAGTTACGTTGTGACGTATGATAGCACACAAGGCATTCCTCCGGCATCCGGGATGGCATAATCTCATAGTCAGAGGAATATGTATTTGACATGAAGAAAGCAATAGCAATAAAACTGAATATCATTATGCTAAGCTAACGAATGGGTCTTGTCCATCACATCATTCTCTAATGATGTGATCCCATTGAGATCAAATGACAACACATGTCTATGTTTAGAGAACTTAACCATGTTTGATTAACGAGCTACTCTAGTAGAGGCTTACTAGGGACACGGTGTTTTGTCTATGTATCCACACATGTATCAAGTTTGCGGTTAATACCATTCTAGCATGAAGAATAAACATTTATCATGATATAAGGAAATATAAAAAACAACTTTAATATTGCCTCTAGGGAATATTTCCTTCAGTCTCCCACTTGTACTAGAGTCAATAATCTAGTTCACATCGTCACGTGATTTGACACCAATAGTTCACATCTTTATGTGATTAACACCCATAGTTCACATCGCCATGTGACCAACACCCAAAGGGTTTACTAGAGTCAATAATGTAGTTCACATCTCTATGTGATTAATACCCAAAGACTACTTAGGTGTCAACATGCAGCAAAGAGTCACTCCAAAGTCATTAATAGCGGAGAACAAACGAAGAGATTATTGTAGGGTACAAAACCACCTCAAAGTTATTCTTTCTGATCGATCTATTCAAGAGTCCGTAGTAAAATAACACGAAGTTATTCTTTCCGTTCGATCTATCATAGAGTTCGTACTAGAATAACACCTCAAGACACAAATCAACCAAAACCCTAATGTCACCTAGATACTCCAATGTCACCTCAAGTATCCGTGGGCATGATTATACGATATGCATCACACAATCTCAGATTCATCTATTCAACCAACACAAAGTACTTCAAAGAGTGCCCCAAAGTTTCTACCGAAGATTCAAGATGAAAACGTGTGCCAACCCCTATGCATAAGTTCACAAGGTCACTGAACCCGCAAGTTGATCACCAAAACATACATCAAGTAGATCACGTGAATATCCCATTGTTACCACAGATAAGCACATGCAAGACATACATTGAGTGTTCTCAAATCCTTAAGGACTCAATCCGGTAAGATAACTTCAAAGGGAAAACTCAATCCATTACAAGAGAGTAGAGGGGGAGAAACATCATAAGATCCAACTATAGTAGCAAAGCTCATGGTACATCAAGATCGTGCCAAATCAAGAACACGAGAGAGAGAGAGAGAGAGAGAGAGAGAGAGAGAGAGAGAGAGAGAGATCAAACACATAGCTACTGGTACATACACTCAGCCCCGAGGGTGAACTACTCCCTCCTCGTCATGGAGAGCGCTGGGATGATGAAGATGGCCACCGGTGAGGGATCCCCCCTTCGGCAGGGTGCCGGAACAGGGTCCCGATTGGTTTTTGGTGGCTACAGAGGCTTGCGGCGGTGGAACTCCCAATCTATTGTGCTCCTATAGGTTTTCGGGGTACGTGAGTATATATAGGCGAAAGAAGTCAGTCAGGGGAGCCATGAGGGGCCCACAAGGGTGGGGGCGCGCCCAGGGGGGTAGGGCACGCCCTGGACCCTCGTGGCCACCTCGTTGCTTCCCCGACGTCCACTCCAAGTCTCCTGGATTGCGTTTGTTCCAAAAATGATTCTCCCGAAGGTTTCATTCCGTTTGGACTCCGTTTGATATTCCTTTTCTGCGAAACACTGATTAGGCAAAAAACAACAACTTGGACTGGGCCTCCGGTTAATAGGTTAGTCCCAAAAATAATATAAAAGTGTATAATAAAGCCCAGTAAACATCCAAAACAGATAATATAATAGCATGAATACTTCAAAAATAATAGATACATTGGAGACGTATCAACATCCCCAAGCTTAATTCCTACTCGTCCTCGAGTAGGTAAATGATAAAAGAAATAATTTATGAAGTGTGAATGCTAGCAGGTGTACAAGTTTGATCAATGATAATTTCAATCACCTTTTCTAGCATCATTATATGTCATAACAGTAGCTCATCTCATAAAACTTCTCATGATCAAGTAACAAGCTATTCACATGTTAAAGCATAGACCATAAACTTTCTTGAAAACTAGTAAACCACATTCCCAGTCATCAAATAATTGCAATTCATCTTATTTTCAGGAAGGGTCTATGTTAGAGCTTTGATTTAGCAAACTCCACATACTCAACTATCATTTAATCTTTCACAATTG
Source organism: Triticum dicoccoides (assembly GCF_002162155.2). Lineage (NCBI taxonomy): Eukaryota > Viridiplantae > Streptophyta > Magnoliopsida > Poales > Poaceae > Triticum > Triticum dicoccoides. The sequence continues at coordinate 667,035,132 of NC_041391.1, read as the reverse complement.
CTAACACTCATGTGATATTTATGGGTTCAAAGTTTTAATCAAACACAAAGAAAGATCGGGGCTTATAGTTTCGCCTCCCAACCTTTTACCTCAAGGGTAATGTCAACAATAATAATTTATGAAAGCCTACATCCAAATGGATATATATATCCAGATCACCCCAACACAAAGTGCTTGCCCAAGGAAAAAATGTAAAAAGGAAAGGTGCTGATCACCATGACTCTTGTATAAGGGTAAAAGATAATAGTAAAAAATAAGCCCTTCGCAGAGGGAAGCAGAATTTGTCATGCGCTTTTATGGTTGGATGTACAAAGTCTTAATGCAAAAGAACGTCACTTTATATTGCCGCTTGTGATAAAGACCTTTATTATGCAGTCCGTCGCTTTTATTTCTTCCCCATCACAAGTTCGTATAAAGCTTATTTTCTTTGCACTAATAGATCATACATATTTAGAGAGCAATTTTTATTGCATGCACCGATGACAACTTACTTGAAGGATTTTACTCAATCCTTTGGTAGGTATGGTGGACTCTCATGGCAAAACTGGTTTAAGGGATGTTTGGAAGCACAAGTAGTATTTCTACTTGGTGCAAAGAATTTGTCTAGTATGAGAGGGAAAGGCAAGCTCAACATGTTGGATGATCCAAGACAATATAATGTTTGAGATATAGGAAAACATAACCCATTAAGTTGTCTTTCTTGTCCAACATAAACTTTTTAGCATGTCATATTTTGATGAGTGCTCACGATTACAAAAGATGTCCAAGATAGTATATTTATATGTGAAATCTCTCTTTCTTCAATATTATTTCATTAATTGTTCAAGTGACCAATACAATTTTTGCTAACCTTCAATAAATTTACCACCTCTACTTCTTATATGTGAAGTCATTACTCACCATGGGATAAGCATATGAAACATATATAATTTCAGATTTATGATATTCAAATCATTTAACCATTTACTCATAGGATATAAGTGAAGCACATGAGTAAATGACAAACTACTCTAAAAATATATAAGTGAAGATCAATGAGTAGTTAAATAATTATGTAGCTATGTGAAGACTCTCTCTCATTTAAGAATTTCAGATCTTGGGATATTATTCAAACAGCAAGCAGAACAAAAATAAACGACATTTCAAGGATAGCACACATCATGTGAAGAAGCAAAAACTTTGGTTCAACCGATACTAACCGATAATTGTTGAAGAAGAAAGGTGGGATGCCTACCGGGGCATCCCCAAGCTTAGATGCTTGAGACTTCTTGGAATGTTATCTTGGGGTGCCTTGGGCATCCCCAATATTGAGCTTTTGTGTCTCCTTGATTTCTCTCATATCACGGTTTCCTAAATCTCGAAAGCTTCATTCACACCAAACTCAACAAGAACTCATGAGATAAGATAGTATAAACCAATGCAAAAACCTTATCATTTTCTACTGCAAATTACTAAAATTATTATTCAACAATGCATACTAAATGCCTCTGCATATTTAATACTCCTATCCTCAAATAGAATCATTAAACAAGCAAACATATGCAAACAATGCAAACATAACAGCAATCTGGCAAAATAGTACAGTCTGTAAAGAATGCAAGATTCATCATACTTCCCTAACTCCAAAAATTATGAGAAAAATACTACACTGTAGAAAATTTATCAGAGCTTATTTTACAAAAAGTTTCAACAATTTATCATATTCTGACTTTTCTAGGGAATTTTTGCAATAGCGGTAAACTTTCTGTTTTGAAACAGCAACATGTATACTTGCAAAATAAGCATGGTAAAGGCTATCCTTGACATTTTTATTGAAAATATAGATGCAAAACATTATTATAAATAACAGAAAGCAAATACTAACAAACGAAAATGACGCTCCAAGCAAAACACATATCATGTGGTGAATAAAAATATAGCTCCAAGTAAAGTTACCGATGAACGAAGACGAAAGAGGGGATGCCTTCCGGGGCATCCCCAAGCTTGGGCTCTTGGTTTTCCTTGAATATTACCTTGGGATGCCTTGGGAATCCCCAAGCTTAGGCTCTTGTCACTCCTTATCCCATAGTCCATCGAATCTTTACCCAAAACTTGAAAACTTCACAACACAAAACTTAACAGAAAACTCGTAAGCTCCGTTAGTATAAGAAAATAAATCACCACTTAGGTACTGTTATGAACTCATTCTAAATTCATATTGGTGTAATATCTACTGTATTCCAACTTATCTATGGTTCATACCCTCCAATATTACGCATAGATTCATCAAAATAAGCAAACAACACATAGAAAACAGAATCTGTCAGAAACAGAACAGTCTGTAGTAATCTGTATCATTCGAATACTTCTGTAAGTCCAAAAATTCTTAAATAAATTGGTGTACGTCAGGAATTTGTCTATTAATCATATGCAAAAATAATCAACCTAAAATCTCTCGCCAGTAAAAAATGGCAGCTAATCTTGTGAGCGCTAAAGTTTCTGTTTTCTACAGCAAGATCATAAAGACTTCACCCAAGTCTTCCCAAAGGTTCTACTTTGCACAAACACTAATTAAAACATAAAACCACATCTAACCAGAGGCTAGATGAATTATTTATTACTAAAAAGGAGCAAAAATGCAAAGAACAGAAATAAAATTGGGTTCCCTCCCAACAAGCACTAACGTTTAACGCCCCTAGCTAGGCATGATGATTTCAATGATGCTCACATAAAAGATAAGAATTGAAACATAAAGTGAGCATCATGAAGAATATGACTAGCACACTTAAGTCTAACCCACTTCCTATGCATAGGGATTTTGTGAGCAAACAACTTATGGGAACAATAATCAACTAGCATAGGAAGGTAAAACAAGCAAATACTCAAGATTTTGAACACATAGAGAGGAAACTTGATATTATTGCAATATGTAGAAGCATATGATACTCTCTCATAATAATTTTCAGTAGCATCATGAATGAATTCAACCATATAACCAGCACCTAAAGCATTCTTTTCATGATCTACTTGCATAGAAATTTTACTACTCTCCACATAAGCAAATTTCTTCTCATGAATACTAGTGGGAGAAAACTCAACATAATAATTATCATGTGAGGCATAATCCAATTGAAAACTAAAATCATGATGACAACTTTCATGGTTATCATTATTCTTAATATCATACAAGTCATCACAATAATCATCATAGATAGCAACTTTGTTCTCATAATCAATTGGAACCTCTTCTGAAATAGTGGATTCATCACTAGTCATGGCCTCTCCAAGTCCACTTTCATCAATATAATCATCATAAATAGGAGGCATGCTTTCATCATAATAAATATTCTCATCATAACTTGGGGTACAAAAAACATCATATTCATCAAACATAGGATCCCCAAGCTTGTGGCTTTGCATATCATTAGCATCATGTGTATTCAAAGAATTCATAGTAATAACATTGCAATCATGCTCCTCATTCAAAGATTTAGTGCCAAACATTTTATAGACTTCTTATTCTAGCACTTGGGCACAATTTTCCTTACCATCATTCTCACGAAAGGTATTAAAAAGATGAAGCGTATGAGGCAAACTCAATTCCATTTTTTTATAGTTTTCTTTTATAAACTAAACTAGTGATAAAACAAGAAACTAAAAGATTCGATTGCAAGATTAAAGATATACCTTCAAGCACTCACCTCCCCGGCAACGGCGCTAGAAAATAGCTTGATATCTACTACGCAACCTTCTTCTTGTAGACGTTTTTGGGCCTCCAAGTGCAGAGGTTTGTAGGACAGTAGCAAATTTCCCACAAGTGGATGACCTAAGGTTTATCAATCCGCGGGAGGCGTAGGATGAAGATGGTCTCTCTCAAACAACCCTGCAACCAAATAACAAAGAGTCTCTTGTGTCCCCAACACACCCAATACAATGGTAAATTGTATAGGTGCACTAGTTCGGCGAAGAGATGGTGATACAAGTGCAGTATGGATTGTAGATATAGGTTTTTGTAATCTGAAAATATAAAAACAGCAAGGTAACTAATGATAAAAGTGAGCACAAACGGTATTGCAATGCTAGGAAACAAGGCCTAGGGTTCATACTTTCACTAGTGCAAGTTCTCTCAACTATAATAACATAATTGGATCATATAACAATCCTTCAACATGCAACAAAGAGTCACTACAAAGTCACTAATACCGGAGAATAAATGAAGAGATTATTGTCGGGTACGAAACCACATCATAGTTATTCTTTCTGATCGATCTATTCAAGAGTCCGTAGTAAAATAACACGAAGTTATTCTTTCCGTTCGATCTACCATAGAGTTCGTACTAGAATAACACCTTAAGACAAAAATCAACCAAAACCCTAATGTCACCTAGATACTCCAATGTCACCTCAAGTATCCGTGGGCATTATTATACGATATGCATCACATAATCTCAGATTCATCTATTCAACCAACACAAAGTACTTCGAAGAGTGCCCCAAAGTTTCTACCGAAGAGTCAAGACGAAAACGTGTGCCAACCCCTATGCATAAGTTCACAAGGTCATTGAACCCGCAAGTTGATCACCAAAACATACATCAAGTAGATCACGTGAATATCCCATTGTCACCACAGATAAGCACATGCAAGACATACATCAAGTGTTCTCAAATTCTTAAAGACTCAATCCGATAAGATAACTTCAAAGGGAAAACTCAACCCATTACAAGAGAGTAGAGGGGGAGAAACATCATAAGATCCAACTATAGTAGCAAAGCTCGCGGTACATCAAGATCGTGCCAAATCAAGAACACGAGAGAGAGAGAGAGAGATCAAACACATAGCTACTGGTACATACCCTCAGCCCCGAGGGTGAACTACTCCCTCCTCGTCATGGCGAGCGCCGGGATGATGAAGATGGCCACCGGTGAGGGATCCCCCCTCTGGCAGGGTGCCGGAACATGGTCTCGATTGGTTTTTGGTGGCTATAGAGGCTTGCGACGGCGGAACTACCGATCTATTGTGCTCCTGGAGGTTTTTGGGGTACGTGGGTATATATAGGCGAAATAAGTCGGCCAGGGGAGCCACGAGGGGCCCACGAGGGTTAGTGGCGTGCCCAGGGGGGGTAGGGCGCGCCCTGGACCCTCGTGGCCACCTCGTTGCTTCCATGACGTCCACTCCAAGTCTCCTGGATTGCGTTTTTTCCAAAAACGATTCTCCCGAAGGTTTCATTCCGTTTGGACTTCAATGTCACCTCAAGTATCCATGGGCATGATTATATGATATGCATCACATAATCTCAGATTCATCTATTCAACCAACACAAAGTACTTCAAATAGTGCCCCAAAGTTTCTATTGAAGAGTCAAGACGAAAACGTGTGCCAACCCCTATGCATAAGTTCACAAGGTCACTGAACCCGCAAGTTGATCACCAAAATATACATCAAGTAGATCACGTGAATATCCCATTGTCACCACAGGTAAGCACATGCAAGACATACATCAAGTGTTCTCAAATCCTTAAAGACTCAATCCGATAAGATAACTTCAAAGGGAAAACTCAATCTATTACAAGAGAGTAGAGGGGGAGAAACATCATAAGATCCAACTATAGTAGCAAAGCTCGCGGTACATCAAGATCATGCCAAATCAAGAACACGAGAGAGAGAGAGAGAGATCAAACACATAGCTACTGGTACATACCCTCAGCCCCGAGGGTGAACTACTCCCTCCTCATCATGGAGAGCACCGGGATGAGAAGATGGCCACCGGTGAGGGATCCCCCCTCCGACAGGGTGCCGGCACAGGGCCCCGATTGGTTTTGGTGGCTATAGAGGCTTGCGGCGGCGGAACTCCTGATCTATTGTGCTCCTGGAGGGTTTCGGGGTACGTGAGTATATATAGGCGAAAGAAGTCGGCCAGGGGAGCCACGAGGGGCCCACGAGGGTGGGGGGCGCGCCCTGGACCCTCGTGACCACCTCGTTGCTTCCTTGATGTCCACTCCAAGTCTCCTGGATTGTGTTTGTTCCAAAAACGATTCCCCCGAAGGTTTCATTCCGTTTGGACTCCGTTTGATATTCCTTTTCTGCGAAACACTGAAATAGGCAAAAACATCAACTTGGACTGAGCCTCCGGTTAATAGGTTAGTCCCAAAAATAATATAAAAGTGTATAATAAAGCCCATTAAACATCCAAAACAGATAATATAATAGCATGAATACTTCATAAATTATAGATACGTTGGAGACGTATCAGCATCCCCAAGCTTAATTCCTACTCGTCCTCGAGTAGGTAAATGATAAAAAGAAATAATTTATGAAGTGTGAATGCTAGCAGGTGTACAAGTTTGATCAATGATAATTTAAATCACCTTTTCTAGCATAATTATATGTCATAACAGTAGCTCATCTCATAAAACTTCTCATGATCAATTAACAAGCTATTCACATGTTAAAGCATAGACCATAAACTTTCTTGAAAACTAGCAAACCACATTCTCAGTCATCAAACAATTGCAATTCATCTTATTTTCAGGAAGGGTCTATGTCAGAGCTTTGATTTAGCAAACTCCACATACTCAACTATCATTTAATCTTTCACAATTGCTAACACTCACGTGATATTTATGGGTTCAAAGTTTTAATCGAACACAGAGAAAGATAGGGGCTTATAGTTTTTCCTCCCAACCTTTTACCTCAAGGGTAATGTCAACAATAATAATTTATGAAAGCCTACATCCAAGTGGATATATATATCTAGATCACCCCAACACAAAGTGCTTGCCCAAGGAAAAAATGTAAAAAGGAAAGGTGGTGATCACCATGACTCTTGTATAAGGGTAGAAGATTGTCAGTGTACTAAAGCAGGGGCACTACTTTGTACCCCTTACTAAGTGCACGGGAAGTCAGAGCCGCGCCCACGACCGTACTAAGCAGGGCAGAGGGAGGAGTTAAAACCGCAGGACGGTTAGAGCAATACCAAGACCAGGAGGGCAAGGAGGCGAGGTGGTTCTCCCCGGCAAGATCCTTGCCGGGGCAGCCTCCGCAGCCCAGGCAAGAGCCTTGCCGGGGCAACTTGCCCAATCCCACACCAGCAGAACGCGCCATCTCTGGGCCCAAGGTTACCAAACACCGTCAACCTCATTGGAACCAGGGCTCGGGAGGCACTTCTGTGGTGGCATGCAGATCTTTGTGAAGACAAAGAATAGAAGACGATGACCCTTGGCGAGATCCTTGCCAAGGAAACCCACAAGATCTCCGGCAACATCCTTGCCGGGGATGACCACGGTGTCGCGGCAAGACCCTTGCCAGGGCCCCGACAAGGCTCTTGCCGAGGACATCTGCAGGACCACAACCAGGCCCATGCCTGTCAAGGTCCCCCCACCGTTCCAATGCAGCTGCCACCCCACCAGCTAGGCAGGCACCTGCGTGTCAACAGGAGGCCTCTAGGCCAACTCAGTGACGCCTACGTGGCGGCATGCAAATCTTCGTGAAGACCCTACCACCGCGCCACCTCAGCTGCCTGCCAGCTTACATGGCACCACGCGCCCCGCTGGCCTGGACGCATGTTGGAGCGGGGTGGAGCAGCGATAGACGGGATGGGGGTTAGTTTACACCCCCGATAAAGTGAGGGGGACACCTAAGGAGCGCATTAAATGCGTCTTGTCCCGTAAAGGCTAGCGATAAGCTTAGCCGCTGTACACCGATGCCACCTCCTGTGTGCCACTATGGAGATCCCCTACTTTAAAAGGAGGCCCGAGGCATACTGGAGAGGGATTCAGACCCCTTGACAAGTTAGTCATTGTAGATAGCTCAAGAACTCCAAGAACACTTAAATAGACACCAAAGCAGGACTAGGGTATTACGCACGTCATGGCCCGAACCTGAGTAAATGATTTGTGTGCTTGGATTGACTGCTGATCCCGCTCTTCTCTTGACCCTGCGCCCCGCAACCGTAGTAGGGATCCCAGTTGATCCCATAGGTGTCGTTTCCACTGACATCTTGGGCGCGCCAGGTAGGTGAAGCCTATTGAGAGAATCTAGTTCAGTAGCTAGTTTAGTAGTTCTTCATCGTCATGGCTCCCAAGAGAAAGACGACGACGGCGATCGGCTCGTCCAGAGCCGGACTGCCTGTGCCAGTGTGGGCAGGGAGCGAGGCCATCACGGACAGAACCCGGGGCACGGCCCGCGAAAACCCGCATCGCTCTGGCAGCCAGACCCTAGCGAGCAGCATCGCTCGTGAGCAAGACGACAAGACGCACGCCGCCGGATCCAGAGATGGACTGTGCCCCCTGATACGCCTCTGTCGTATCTATAATTTTTGATTGTTCCATGCCAATATTCTACAACTTTCATATACTTTTGGCAACTTTTTATATTATTTTTGGGACTAACATATTGATCCAGTGCCCAGTGCCAGTTCCTGTTTGTTGCATGTTTTATGTTTCACAGAAACCCCATATCAAATGGCGTCCAAACGGGATAAAAACGGACAAATATCATTTTTGGGTTCTTTATGATTTTTGGGAAGAAAAACCAACGCGAGACGGTGACCGAGGGTGTCACAAGGCAGGGGGGCGCGCCCCTGACCCTCGTGGGCACCCCTTAAGGCGGTTGACACTCTTCTTTTTCCGCAAGAATGCTAATTTTCGGAGAAAAATCTGGGCGAAAGTTTCAGTCCAATCGGAGTTACGGATCTCCGGATATAAAAGAAACGGTGAAAGGGCAGAATCCAGGAACGCAGAAACAGAGAGAGATAGAGAGACAGATCCAATCTCGGAGGGGCTCTCGCCCCTCTCACGCCATGGAGACCATGGACCATAGGGGAAACCCTTCTCCCATCTAGGGAGAAGGTCAAGGAAGAAGAAGAAGAAGGGGGGCTCTCTCCCCCTCGCTTCCGGTGGCGCCGGAACACCGCCGGGGGCCGTCATCATCACCGCGATCTACACCAACACCTCCATTATCTTCACCAACATCTCCATCACCTTCCCCCTTTAGATTCAGCGGTCCACTCTCCCGTAACCCGCTGTACCCTTTACTTGAACATGGTGCTTTATGCTTCATATTATTATCGAACGATGTGTTGCCATCCTATGATGTCTGAGTAGATTTTCGTTGTCCTATCGGTGATTGATGAATTGCTATGATTGGTTTAGTTTGCTTGTGGTTATGTTGATGTCTTATTGTGCCCTCCGTGTCGCGCAAGCGTGAGGGATTCCCGCTGTAGGGTCTTGCAATATGTTCATGATTCGCTTATAGTGGGTTGCTTGAGTGACAGAAGCATAAACCCGAGTAAGGGGGTTGTGGCATATGGGATAAAGGGGACTTGATACTTTAATGCTATGGTTGGGTTTTACCTTAATGATCTTTAGTAGTTGCAGCTGCTTGCTAGAGTTCCAATCATAAGTACATATGATCCAAGAAGAGAAAATATGTTAGCTTCTGCCTCTCCCACATAAAACTTGCTATCAGTCTAGTAAAGTAGTCAATTACTTAGGTACAATTTCACAACTCCTACCACCACTTTTCCACACTCATTATATTTACTTTATTGCTTCTTTATCTAAACAGCCCCTTGATACGTCCATTTTGCATCATGCTTTTATATCAATATTTATTGCATTATGGGCTGTTATTACACATTATATATCAATACTTATGGCTATTCTCTCTTATTTATAAGGTTTACCATGAAGAGGGGGAATGCCGGCAGCTGGAATTCTGGCTCGAAAAGGAGCAAACATTGGAAACCTATTCTACACTGCTCCAAAAGACCTGAAACTCCACGAAACTTATTTTTGGAATTAATAAGAATTATTGAGCGGAAGAAACACCTCAGGGGGCCCACACCCTGGCCAAGAGGGTGGGGGGTGCGCCCACCCCTACTGAGCGCGCCCCTATCTCCTGGCCCCCTGGTGGCTCTCCGGTGTCCATCTGCTGCTATATGAAGGCTTTTACCCTGGAAAAAAAATCATGGGCAAGCTTACGGGATGAAACTCCGCCGCCACGAGGCGGAACCTTGGCGAAACCAATCTAGAGATCCGGCAGAGCTATTCTGCCGGGGACACTTCCCTTCAGGAGGGGGAAATCATCACCATCGTCATCACCAACGATCCTCCCATCGGGAGAGGGTCAATCTCCATCAACATCTTCACCAGCACCATCTCCTCTCAAACCCTAGTTCATCTCTTGTATCCAATCTTGTATCCAAACCACAAATTGGTACCCGTGGGTTGCTAGTAGTGTTGATTACTCCTTGTAGTTGATGCTTATTGGTTTACTTGGTGGAAGATCATATGTTCAGATTCTTAATGCATATTATTACTCCTCTGATTATGAACATGAATATGCTTTGTGAGTAGTTACGTTTGTTCCTGAGGACATGGGTGAAGTCTTGCTATTAGTAGTCATGTGAATTTGGTATTCGTTTGATATTTTGATGAGATGTATGTTGTCTTTCCTCTAGTGGTGTTATGTGAACGTCTACTACATGACACTTCACCATTAATTGGGGCTAGAGGAAGGCATTGGGAAGTGATAAGTAGATGATGGGTTGCTAGAGTGACAGAAGCTTAAACCCTAGTTTATGCGTTGCTTCGTAAGGGGCTAATTTGGATCCATATGTTTAATGCTGTGGTTAGGTTTACCTTAATACTTCTTTTGTAGTTGTGGATTCTTGCAATAGGGGTTAATCATAAGTGGGATGCTTGTCCAAGTAAGGGCAGTACCCAAGCACCGGTCCACCCACATATCAAATTATCAAAGTACCGAATGCGAATCATATGAGCGTGATGAAAACTAGCTTGATGATAGTTCCCATGTGTCCTCGGGAGCGCTTTTCTCATTATAAGAAATTGTCCAGGATTATCCTTTGATACAAAAAGTATTGGGCCACCTTGCTGCACTTTATTTACTTTCATTGCTTGTTACTCGTTACAATTTATCTTATCACAAAACTATCTGTTACATACAATTTCAGTGCTTGCAGAGAAAACCTTATTGAAAATCGTTTATCATTTCCTTCTGCTCCTCGTTGGGTTCGACACTCTTGCTTATCGAAAGGACTACGATAGATCCCCTACACTTGTGGGTCATCAAGACTCTTTTCTGGCGCCGTTGCCGGGGAGTGTAGCGCTTTTGGTGAGTGGAACTTGGTAAGGAAACATTTATATAGTGTGCTGAAATTTTGTGTTACTTGTCACTATGGAAACTAATCCTTTGAGGGGTTTGTTTGGGGCATCTTCGCCCCGACCAGTAGAGCAAAGAGTTTCTCCTCAACCTACTGAACCTACTGAAAATGTTTACTTTGAAATTCCTTCGGTGTGATAGAGAAACTGCTAGCTAATCCTTTTGCAGGAGATGGAACATTGCATCCCGATTTACACATTATCTTTCTGGATGAAGTTTGTGGATTATTTGAGCTTGCAGGTATTCCCGATGATGTTGTCAAAAGGAAGGTCTTCCCTTTATCTTTGAAGGGAGATGCATTGACATGGTATAGGCTATGTGATGATATGGGATCTTGGAATTATAAACGATTGAAGTTGGAATTTCATCATAAGTTCTACCCTATGCATCTTGTTCATCGTGATCGTAATTACATATATAATTTCTGGCCTCGTGAAGGAGAAAGCATCGCTCAAGCTTGGGGGAGGCTTAAGTCAATGTTATATTATGCCCCAATCATGAGCTCTCAAGAGAAATGACTATTCAAAAATTTTATGCTCGACTTTCTCACAATGATCGCACCATGGTCGATACTTCCTGTGCTGGCTCTTATATGCTGAAGACTATTGAATTCAAATGGGACTTATTGGAAAGAATTAAACGCAACTCTGAAGATTGGGGTTCCGACGATGGTAAGGAGTCATGTATAACACCTAAGTTTGATTGTGTTAAATCTTTTATGGATACCGATGCTTTTCGTGGATTTAGCGCGAAATATGGACTTGACTATTAGATAGTAGCTTCTTTTTGTGAATCTTTTGCTACTCATGTTGATCTCCCTAAGGAGAAGTGGTTCATATATAATCCTCCCGTTGAAGTAAAAGTAGTTGCACCTATTACAGTTGAAGAAAAGACTATCACTTATAATGATCCTATTGTTCCTACTAATTATGTTGAGAAACCACCTTTTCCTATTAGGATAAAGGATCATGCTAAAGCTTCAACTGTTGTTCGTAAGAGTAATAATAGTACTTATACACCTCCTGAGAAAATTAAAGTTGAACCTAGTATTGTTATGGTTAAAGATCTCTTGGATGATGATATAGATGGGCATGTTATTTATTTATGCGATGAAGCTGCTAATATTGCAAAACCAGATGCTAAGATACATAGACCCGTTGTAGGCATGCCTGTTATTTCTGTTAAAATAGGAGATCATTGTTATCATGGCTTATGTGATATGGGTGCTAGTGCTAGTGCAATACCCTATGATTTATATAAAGAAATTATGCATGATATTGCACCCGCTGAAATAGAAGATATTGATGTTACTATTAAGTTTGCCAATAGGGACACCATTAAGCCTTTTGAAGATGTGGGAAGGTCAAATACCCTGCTGATTTTCTTGTTCTTGGTTCCCCACAAGATGACTTTTGTCCCATTATATTTGGTAGACCCTTCTTGAACACTATTAATGCTAAGATTGATTGCAAAAAGGATGTTGTTACGATTGGCTTGGATGATATGACTCATGAATTTAATTTTGCTAAATTTCATAGACAACCCCGTGATAAAGAATTACCTAGTAAAGATGAAATAATTGGTCTTGCTTCTATTGCCGTGCCTCCTACCGATCCATTAGAACAATATTTGCTAGACCATGAAAATAATATGTTGATGAAAGAAAGAAGGGAAATAGATGAAATGTTCCTTAAATAGGAACCTATTCTGAAACATAACCTTCCCGTTAAAATTCTAGGGGATCCCCCTCCACCCAAGGGTGATCCCGTGTTTGAACTCAAACCATTACCTGATAATCTTAAGTATTCTTATCTTGATGAAAAGAAAATATATCCTGTTATTATTAGTGTTAACCTTTCAAAGAAGGAAGAGGAAAGATTATTGAAAACTCTAAAGAAGCACCGTGTTGCTATTGGATATACTCTGGATGATCTCAAGGGCATTAGTCCCAGGTTATGTCAACACAAAATTAGTTTGGAGGACGATGCCAAACCAGTTAAAGATCCTCAACGATGACTGAATCCCAAGATGAAAGACGTGGTAAGAAATGAGATACTAAAGCTCCTTGAGGCAGGTATAATTTATCGCGTTGCTAATAGTGATTAGGTAAGCCCTGTCCATTGTGTTCCTAAAAAGGGAGGTATTACTATCGTTCTTAATGATAAAGATGAATTGATCCCGCAAAGAATTATTACAGGTTATAGGATGGTAATTGATTTCCGTAAATTAAATAAAGCTACTAAGAAAGATCATTACCCTTTACCTTTTATTGATCAAATGCTAGAAAGACTATCCAAACACACACATTTCTGGTTTCTAGATGGTTATTCTGGTTTCTCTCAAATACCTATGTCAGCGAAGGATCAATCAAAAACTACTTTTACTTGCCCTTTCGGTACTTTTGCTTATAGATGTATGCCTTTTGGTTTATGTAATGCACCTGCTACCTTTCAAAGATGCATGATGGCTATATTCTCTAACTTTTGTGAAAAGATTTGTGAGGTATTCATGGATGATTTCTCCATTTCTGGGTCCTCCTTTGATGATTGCTTGAGCAACCTTGATCGAGTTTTGCAGAGATGCGAAGACACTCGTCTCGTCTTGAATTGGGAAAAGTGTCACTTTATGGTTAATGAAGGCATTGTCTTGGGGCACAAAATCTCTGAGAGAGGTAGTGAAGTTGATAAAGCTAAAGTTGATGCTATTGAAAGGATGCCATGTCCCAAGGACATAAAAGGTACAAGAAGTTTCCTTGGTCATGCCGGTTTTTATAGGAGGTTCATTAAGGACTTCTCTAAAATCTCTAGGCCTCTGACTAATTTATTACAAAAATATATTCCTTTTGTCTTTGATGATGATTGTGTAGAAGCATTTGAAATACTTAAGAAAGCTTTGATCACTGCACCTATTGTTCAGCCACCTGATTGGAATTTACCTTTTGAAATTATGTGTGATGCTAGTGATTATGCTGTAGGTGCTGTTCTAGGGCAAAGAGTTGATAAGAAATTGAATGTTATCCAGTATGCTAGTAAGACTCTTGATACTTCCCAGAGAAATTATGCTACTACTGAAAAATAATTCTTAGCAGTTGTGTTTGCATGTGATAAGTTTAGACCTTATATTGTCAATTCCAAAGTTACTGTTCACACTGATCATGCTGCTGTTAAATATCTTATGGAAAAGAAAGATGCTAAGACTAGACTCATTAGATGGGTTCTCTTGCTCCAAGAATTTGATTTGCATATTATTGATAGAAAGGGAGCTGAGAACACCGTTGCAGACAACTTGTCTAGGTTAGATAATGTTCTTGATGACCCACTGCCTATTGATGATAGCTTTCCTGATGAACAATTATCGGTCATTAATGCTTCTCGTACTGCTCCTTGGTATGCTGATTATGCTAATTACATTGTTGCTAAATTTATACCACCTAGTTTCACATACCAGCAAAAGAAAGAGTTCTTTTATGATTTAAGACATTACTTCTGGGATGACCCACACCTTTATAAAGAAGGAGTAGATGGTGTTATTAGACGTTGTGTACCTGAGCATGAACAGGAACAGATCCTACGCAAGTGATACTCTGAATCATATGGAGGACACCACGCTGGAGACAGAACTGCACATAAGGTATTGCAATCCGGTTTTTATTGGCCTACTCTCTTCAAAGATGCTCGTAAGTTTGTCTTGTCTTGTGATGAATGTCAAAGAATTGATAATATTAGTAGATGTCAAGAAATGCCTATGAATTATTCTCTTGTTATTGAACCGTTTGATGTTTGGGGCTTTGATTATATGGGACCTTTTCCTGCCTCTAATGGATATACACATATTTTAGTTGCTGTTGATTACGTTACTAAGTGGGTAGAAGCTATTCCAACTAGTAGTGCTGATCATAACACTTCTATTAAAGTGCTTAAAGAAGTTACTTTTCCGAGGTTTGGAGTCCCTAGATATCTTATGACTGATGGTGGTTCACATTTTATTCATGGTGCTTTCCTTAAGATGCTTGCTAAGTATGATGTTAATCATAGAATTACATCTCCTTATCACCCACAGTCTAGTGGTCAAGTAGAGTTGAGCAATAGAGAGCTCAAATTAATTTTGCAAAAGACTGTTAATAGATCTAGAAAGAATTGGTCCAAGAAACTTGATGATGCACTATTGGCCTATAGAACTTCTTATAAAAATCCTATGGGTATGTCTCCGTATAAGATGATTTATGGGAAAGCTTGTCATTTACCTCTAGAACTTGAACATAAAGCATATTGGGTTATCAAAGAGCTCAACTATGACTTCAAACTTGCCGGTGAGAAGAGGTTGTTTGATATTAGCTCACTTGATGAATGGAGAACCCAAGCCTATGAGAATGCCAAGCTATTCAAAGAAAAAATCAAACGCTGGCATGACAAAAGGATACAAAAGCGTGATTTTAACGTAGGTGATTATGTGTTATTATTCAACTCTCATTTAAGATTTTTTGCTAGAAAACTTCTCTCTAAATGGGAAGGTCCTTACATTATCGAGGAGGTCTATCGTTCGGGTGTCGTAGAAATCAACAACTTCGAAGGCACAAGTCCGAGGGTGGTGAACGACCAGAGGATTAAACATTATATCCCAGGTAATCCTATCAATGTTGAAACTTATATTATTGAAACCATAACCCTGGAGGAATACATAAGGGACACTTTCCAGAATGTTCCAGACTTCGAAAAGGAATAGGTATGAGGTACGGTAAGTAAACCGACTCCAAAACAATTCTAATGGCAATTTTTATCAGTTTTGGAATATTTATGAATTTTAGGAAGAAAGAAGTAGTCCGGGAAGGACACGAGGCCTCCACGAGGGTGGAGGGCGCGCCCCCTATCTCGTGGCCACCTCGTGTACCTCCCTGACTCCATTTTCTTGCACATTACGAATTTTGGTCGGTAAAAATTCATTATATAATCTCCCGAAAGTTTTAACCACCATATCTCGCAAAAATCTTCTATTTTCGTTTCGAGCTGTTTCTGCCACAGATTTGAGCAACATGTCATCTCAGGATTCGGAGGTAGAAAGCTATGTGGCTGATTACCTTGCAGACCCTAAAGTCTATGGGGACTTGGACCATTGTGGCTGGACCACTGAGGAAGAAGAAGACTATGAGGCTAAGGGAAAGGAGGAGACAGGCTCAGACGAAGACGAAGTCCCATTACTTCAACCGGGGGACATGCACGTGGAGTTTAATAAGTCAAGCCTTCCTGATAGAGCAAAGAAGCCCAAGATTGAGTTTATCCCATTTCGTCTCTTGCAGGAAAACAAACAGGAATTATGCAAAAGAATATTAATCCTCGAGCGGGAGATCGATGATTTAAGGGAGCAGAATTCCATTCTCAAGATTAAGCTGAGAAACAAGCCTACATCATCGACAACTTCTACTTCACCACCTCCAAAGACATAATCACATGGGTATGGTGTGACGCCCCCGATTCAATCGTACACTAATCATGCACGCAAATGTGTACGATCAAGATCAGGGACTCACGGGAAGATATCACAACACAACTCTACAAATAAAAATAAGTCATACAAGCATCATAATACAAGCCAGGGGCCTCGAGGGCTCGAATACAAGTGCTCGATCATAGACGAGTCAGCGGAAGCAACAATATCTGAGTACAGACATAAGTTAAACAAGTGTGCCTTAAGAAGGCTAGCACAAACTGGGATACAGATCGAAAGAGGCGCAGGCCTCCTGCCTGGGATCCTCCTAACTACTCCTGGTCGTCGTCAGCGGGCTGCACGTAGTAGTAGGCACCTCTAGTGTAGTAGGAATCATCGTCGACGGTGGCGTCTGGCTCCAGGGCTCCAGCATCTGGTTGCGACAAACAGGAAGAAAGGAAAAGGGGAAAAAGGGGGGAGAAAGCAACCGTGAGTACTCATCCAAAGTACTCGCAAGCAAGGAACTACACTACATATGCATGGGTATATGTGTAAGGAGGCCATATCAGTGGACTGAACTGCAGAATGCCAGAATAAGAGGGGGATAGCTAATCCTGTCGAAGACTACGCTTCTGGCAGCCTCCGTCTTGCAGCATGTAGAAGAGAGTAGATTGAAGTCCTCCAGGTAGCATCTCCAAGTAGCATATCCAGGTAGCATCTCCAAGCGCATCTCCAGGCGCATCGCATAGCATAATCCTACCCGGTGATCCTCTCCTCGTCGCCCTGTAGAAAAGTGATCACCGGGTTGTCTGTGGAACTTGGAAGGGTGTGTTTTATTAAGTATCCGGTTCTAGTTGTCATAAGGTCAAGGTACAACTCCAAGTCGTCCTGTTACCGAAGATCACGGCTATTCGAATAGATTAACTTCCCTGCAGGGGTGCACCACATAACCCAACACGATCGATCCCATTTGGCCGGACACACTTTCCTGGGTCATGCCCGGCCGCGGAAGATCAACACGTCGCAGCCCCACCTAGGCAAAACAGAGAGGCCAGCACGCCGGTCTAAACCTAAGCGCGCAGGGGTCTGGGCCCATCGCCCTAAGCACACCTGCACGTTGCGTGGGCGGCCGGAAGCAGACCTAGCCTAGTGGCGTTCCAGTCCAATCCGGCGCGCGCCGCTCCGTCGCTGACGTCTGAAGTGCTTCGGCTGATACCACGACGTCGGGATACCCATAACTACTCCCACGTAGATGGTTAGTGCGTATAGGCTCGTAGCCGACTCAGATCAAATACCAAGATCTCGTTAAGCGTGTTAAGTATCCGCGAACGCCGAACAGGGCCAGGCCCACCTGTCTCCTAGGTGGTCTCAACCTGCCCTGTCGCTCCGCCACAAAGTAACAGTCGAGGGCTGTCGGGAACCCAGGCCCACCTCTACCGGGATGGAGCCACCTGTCCTTTCAGCCCCCTCGTCAGAATCACTTGCGGGTACTCAATGAGCTGACCCGACTTTAGTCACCATCTGTATAGTATGTATGTATGTATAGTATATACCCGTGATCACCTCCCAATGTGATCACGGCCCGATAGTATAGCAAGGCAGACTGACAAGAATGTAGGGCCAATGATGATAAACTAGCATCCTATACTAAGCATTTAGGATTGCGGGTAAGGTATCAATGACTGTAGCAGCAATGACAGGCTATGCATTAGAATAGGATTAACGAAAACAGTAACATGCTACACTACTCTAATGCAAGCAGTATAGAGGAGAATAGGCGATATCTGGTGATCAAGGGGGGGGGCTTGCCTGGTTGCTCTGGCAAGAGAGAGGGGTCGTCAACTCCGTAGTCGAACTGGTCAGCAGCAGCGTCGGTCTCGTAGTCTACCGGAGAGAAGAGGGGGGAGAAATAATGAATACAAAGCAAACAAAGCATCACAAAATATAACAAGGCAATACGCGATGTTCGGTGTGCCCTAACGCGGTAGTAGGTGATACCGGTGAAGGGGGGGAAAACATCCGGGAAAGTATTCCCGGTGTTTCGTGTTTTCGGGCAGAGGAGCCGGAGGGGGAAAGTTGCGGGTTCGATAGGTTAGGGGGGTGTGGCGGACGAACGGACTGCGTATCCGGATTCGTCTCGTCGTTCTGAGCAACTTTCATGTTGAAAATATTTTAATCCGAGTTACTGATAAAAAGATATGATTTTTTTAAAGATTTTATTAATTTCTGGAATTTAATTAATTATTTATTTAATTCGAAAATGAATTTATGACGTCAGCATGATGTCATGCTGATGTCAGCAGTCAACATGGTTGACTTGGTCAACCTGACGCGTGGGTCCAATGGGACCCACCTGTCATACTCTGTTAGGTTAATTAGGATTTAGTTAAACTAATTACTGTTTAATTAAGCTAACAGGTTAATTAGATTAATTAATTAAGGTTAATTAACTTAATTAATTAAATTAATTAATTAATTAAATTTGTTTTTATTTTAATTATTGTTTTTATTAATTATTATTATTATTTTTATTTATTTTTACTTTATTATTATTATTATTATTCTCAGGGCGTGGGCCCCGGCTGTCATTGGGCCAGGGGGCCAAACGGGCATACGGGCAGGCGGGTGCGGGCAAAGCCACAGCCCTGTCCGATAACAAGGGGCGGCCGGAACGGGCTCCTGGGCGCCGGCACGGCACTAGCGCTGGCGCCGGAGGTGGCCGGTGCGGCGCAGGC
>NC_041391.1:667012416-667014095 GCF_002162155.2 Triticum dicoccoides | reverse complement strand
CTTTTCTTCTTCTTTTTTATTCTATTTCTTTTCAGTTTTCTTTTATTTTTGTTTTATAAAATATAAAAGTTGTATCTTAAATAGTAACACTAATTATACCTCTGCCACAAAAAGGTTTAACCCCCAAATAATATAGTTTAGTATTTTATAAAATACCAACACACTTATTTATTTGTTTTACCGACAGTTTTAATTAATTGAATGCATTTAGACATTTTATAAAAATGTGGTTCCTCCACCAACATTACTTATGAATTATTTGTTACATTTAGAACATTTTAGTTTTGACTTTTGAAAACTTTAACTGTTTGAATTTATTTTGAATTTGAATTTGAATCGGTTTCGAACCAATGTGAGTTTAGCAACAGTAATCGTGGTGACGTGGCATCATTAGCAAAGGTTTACTGTAGCTTGATTATCCGGGCGTCACAATTCTCCTCCACTACAAGAAATCTCGTCCCGAGATTTAAGAGGAGAGTAAGGGGGAACGGATTTGGTTTCGAAATTCTAATGAGTCTTCTCGGACTTTGTTGCTCTTCTCAAAGAGGTCGATACATTACATTGACGTCTTTATTTCTCTGCTTCAGGTCGTCACGGCGAAGTCGTCCTTTTCTTCGGGAACTCCAACGTACTTACGAATAGGTAAGGGGCAGCTCACTACGACATAATGCTTTTGAGGGAAACAATCTGGGGTTAACCCATGAATTAGTATAAGATTATCTCTCGAGTTGAACATATGAAATACCTCGAGAGTAAGGTACGAAGGTACCATAATAGGCTCCAAGCGGATAGATAGTTGCTCGAAGCCTGAACCAGAGTGAGAAAGGG
The DNA here is from genome assembly GCF_002162155.2 of Triticum dicoccoides. Lineage (NCBI taxonomy): Eukaryota > Viridiplantae > Streptophyta > Magnoliopsida > Poales > Poaceae > Triticum > Triticum dicoccoides. Next base: position 667,013,267 of record NC_041391.1, on the reverse strand, counting down.
GTTCAGAGTAGCGAGAGTAAGTATTGCGTCTGATACCAGAATAGACCACTAGGACAGTGGCCCGTGGATTACATGCGAGTCCACGCGCGAGGAATAACTTTGGGAATAGGGGGTGTACAGGACAGTCAGGTTTCGATCCTGTGGAACTGTGGGTTATGGGCCCACCATGTGGTTTTTTTTTAATTGGAGCAGTGACATTTTTCACGGTCATGATAGCAAGGCATGTCAGAGAGTACCAAGTCAGTTATGTCGGCATCAACGTTGGTACCAAGGGCGAGGGACGAAGAGAACCACTTTCCTGCTCGTTGAACGAGGCGGACCAATAGGCAAGGTTCTCGTCCATCGGTGGCTACCGGAATGTCATCAACAATAGTAACAAGGTCTTACTGACTGAGTTGTACATCGAGGTGTTTGCACAAGCAGTGGATTATTACTGCTTATATCATATAGATCGTAGAAAAGGTTTAAATAAACCAATGGAAGGAAAATATGATCATCAGATTAAACAGAACAATGGAAAGGAAAATATGTTTAAACACATATTTCAAGGGTATATCCTTCCCAAAGACAAGCCGAGCAAGATATCCATGACAGGATATTAAGTAGAAAACCATTTCGGTAAGGGGGAAGGAATCTCATGATATTACCCATACAATGGTGTTAGGATAAGTGATAAATAAAATTTTGCATCGTGCTTCAAATGTTCCTGTTGAAAATCGGAGTACCATTAACATGCTTCGAGACAGCATCGACATGGTCTTCAGGTGAAGATCAGACTTTGGAAACACGAAGGATCCATCAGGAATAACTTGTAGAATAAGTCTTACAATTTCCTCATGGATGAATGGATA
>NC_041391.1:667011587-667012406 GCF_002162155.2 Triticum dicoccoides | reverse complement strand
ATTACATGCGAGTCCACGCGCGAGGAATAACTTTGGGAATAGGGGGTGTACAGGACAGTCAGGTTTCGATCCTGTGGAACTGTGGGTTATGGGCCCACCATGTGGTTTTTTTTTAATTGGAGCAGTGACATTTTTCACGGTCATGATAGCAAGGCATGTCAGAGAGTACCAAGTCAGTTATGTCGGCATCAACGTTGGTACCAAGGGCGAGGGACGAAGAGAACCACTTTCCTGCTCGTTGAACGAGGCGGACCAATAGGCAAGGTTCTCGTCCATCGGTGGCTACCGGAATGTCATCAACAATAGTAACAAGGTCTTACTGACTGAGTTGTACATCGAGGTGTTTGCACAAGCAGTGGATTATTACTGCTTATATCATATAGATCGTAGAAAAGGTTTAAATAAACCAATGGAAGGAAAATATGATCATCAGATTAAACGGAACAATGGAAAGGAAAATATGTTTAAACACATATTCCAAGGGTATATCCTTCCCAAAGACAAGCAGAGCAAGATATCCATGACAGGATATTAAGTAGAAAACCATTTAGGTAAGGGGGAAGGAATCTCATGATATTACCCATACAATGGTGTTAGGATAAGTGATAAATAAAATTTAGCATCGTGCTTCAAATGTTCCTGTTGAAAATCGGAGTACCATTAACATGCTTCGAGACAGCATCGACATGGTCTTCAGGTGAAGATCAGACTTTGGAAACACGAAGGATCCATCAGGAATAACTTGTAGAATAAGTCTTACAATTTCCTCATGGATGAATGGATAACCTTGCTGAAAAGGAATCTATAATGATAGGTCCT
>NC_041391.1:667009931-667011545 GCF_002162155.2 Triticum dicoccoides | reverse complement strand
TGCTAGGCATGACATCATGTTACCGGGTCATCAAAGGATCAATATCATAACTCTTGGAAAGTTGTCCCAACCATCATATCTGACCGAGATTCATATCCAATTGGTGTCATGATACCTCAGACTCAGGGGGTCCGAGAGGAAAAGGTGCAACACAAATTGGCGAAATGACATTGCAAGATTCTCGAGAAATGAACTATGGGAGCGGGTTACTGAAGCAATAGTTCATCATTGAACCAAGGACGGGATGAAAAGGTGGCTGATGGGCTCAGCGACAATTCATCGAGAATTCCAAACGGGTGGATTTCCACGATAATGTGAACAAGAATAAGTCATTTGTTAGATCAAATGATATAATGGGATATGCTCGAGGAAAGCATGCATAATTAAACATTGGTTGAACGTTGCACCCGAAATATGGATAGGGTTGCACGGCCAATGTTAGAATGGTGATTCAATTATCGAAAGACTTAGAATGAACTATCGCCCATTCACTTCAAAGCAATAGGGTTGCTAGAAGTTTTGAATTCACACGTCATAGCTCAATTGTCGGTATTCCGGTTGAAAACAATACGGGGACCAAGGAATGAACGAAGATGGCAAGAAGCATTATGATATCAAGAATTCTTAAGAGGTGGTGAAATTCTCACCACATTCTTGACAAAAAGTGATGGTAATACTTCCGAGGTAAGGAAGATCAACTGCTGGGTAGCAGGGATCTCAAGGTTTACACAAAACACGAACAAGTTGTGTTGAACGGAAGGCAATAAAGTGGTCGATGAGAACAGGAATCATCGAGGGGCAAGGATGGTATTACCCATCATGAATTCAATTGAATTCCTGGAAGAGCTCATAAGGTTGATGATGATCACGACACAATTGTCGAGAGATTTCATGTAGATGTAGTCGATCAGCGACGACATCAAGTCAAAGGAATGATGAAGCAAGAGGTTATTGGAACCACAGTTACGACACAAACTCGAACTCAAGCTTGTTGTTTAAGGTGAAAGGGTATGACGAGGAAAATCGACGTAAGGTTAGTTCATCGTCGAAAATTGGTGCTCTAAGAATAAGGACCAGGTAGCACCGTTAAAATCGTCACAACAATGATATAGCCAAACAGGCTAGGAATGGCGTGATCGGGTACAAACTCGTACTTATAGAAGCTTACTGAAGAGTTGTTGAACCGTAGAGCGGACTCGGTTCAGTTATCGGTGTCTTTGAGTGTTCAGTAACACAGAGCCCGCGAAAAATTGGAATCAGTGGGAAGGTAGCACTTGATGAAGAACTCATAAAAAGTTATGCAGTTCCATGATAATCTCGAGTTACCAGGGGGGTAATACTCGACACAAGATCCAAGTAAAGGTTGTACTGGTGTATTGGTCCATAGAAGACAATTGTTTTAACTTGTCCGAGAAATGAGATCAAAGAAGAACAATCATGGTCGGAACCACGGTTGCAAGGGATCAATTCACAGATACCATAGGTTAGTTATCAAGGAAATAGTTATTGTTACAAGAAGCTTTCATGATAGGATATATATCGCGTCCATGGGCATGAACACAAGTTCAAGGTCGACTCCCACTTCTCCAATGCATAACCTTTCATTCACTTCTC
>NC_041391.1:667008697-667009921 GCF_002162155.2 Triticum dicoccoides | reverse complement strand
TCAGGCTATGCATCAGAATAGGATTAACGAAAGCAGTAACATGCTACACTACTCTAATGCAAGCAGTATAGAGGAGAATAGGCGATATCTGGTGATCAAGGGGGGGGCTTGCCTGGTTGCTCTGGCAAGAGAGAGGGTCGTCAACTCTGTAGTCGAACTGGTCAACAGCAGCGTCGGTCTCGTAGTCTACCGGAGAGAAAAGGGGGGAGAAACAGTAAATACATAGCAAGCAAGTGCATAACAGGATAACAAGCAGAGCTAGACGTGTTCTAACGCGGTATGAGGTGGTACTGGTTAAGGGGGGAATCATCCGGGAAAGTATTCCCGGTGTTTCGTGTTTTCGGGCAGAGGAGCCGGAGGGGGAAAGTTGCGTGTTTGGTATGTTAGAGGTGTGTGGTGGACGAACGGGCTGCGTATCCGGGTTCGCCTCGTCGTTCTGAGCAACTTTCATGTTGAAAATATTTTAATCCGAGTTACGGATAAAAAGATATGATTTTTTTAAAGATTTTATTAATTTCTGGAATTTAATTAATTATTTATTTAATTCGAAAATGAATTTATGACGTCAGCATGATGTCATGCTGACGTCAGCAGTCAACAGGGTTGACTTGGTCAACCTGACGCGTGGGTCCAATGGGACCCACCTGTCATACTCTGTTAGGTTAATTAGGATTTAGTTAAACTAATTACTGTTTAATTAAGCTAACAGGTTAATTAGATTAATTAATTAAGGTTAATTAACTTAATTAATTTAATTAATTAATTAATTAATTAAATTTGTTTTTACTTTAATTATTGTTTTTATTAATTTTTATTATTATTTTTATTTATTTTTACTTTTTTTTTATTCTCAGGGCGTGGGCCCCGGCTGTCATTGGGCCAGGGGGCCAAACGGGCATACGGGCAGGCGGGTGCGGGCAAAGCCACAGCCCTGTCCGATAACAAGGGGCGGCCGGAACGGGCTCCTGGGCGCCGGCACAGCACTAGCGCTGGCGCCGGAGGTGGCCGGTGCGGCGCAGGCGCGACGAAGCCAGAACGGGGGGGGGGGCTGCGAGACGACGCAGGAGCGCGACCGGATCGAACTCACAGCGGCGGGAGTGAGCAGAGGCGGCAATAGAGCGGCGCGGACGCGGTGAGTGAGGCCAGGCGCAGGTGGTCGAGGCAAGGCCACGCGCGGGAGTGCGCGAGCGCGGCGCTGGGTGAGCGCGCGGTCGGGGGAGAGCC
>NC_041391.1:667004512-667008687 GCF_002162155.2 Triticum dicoccoides | reverse complement strand
GTTGCAAGGGATCAATTCACAGATACCATAGGTTAGTTATCAAGGAAATAGTTATTGTTACAAGAAGCTTTCATGATAGGATATATATCGCGTCCATGGGCATGAACACAAGTTCAAGGTCGACTCCCACTTCTCCAATGCATAACCTTTCATTCACTTCTCACGCTCAATGAAGTTGTAGTTTTGAAATTTTATCTGGCAAAATACCAGAAGAGTACGACTCGTGAAAACTTTCGAGTTCACACATATTAAGGAAGGCATAGGTTCAACCCATCGGGGCATCTTAGAATCCTATACCAGAATTTTCTAGAAGTAATTAACTCAAGCTCGAAGGCAGAGCATGGTTGAGAAAGCAGACGATACAATTTACCAAAGGCATTATGTATCCGAGAAAAAGGCTCACAAGTTTATTGAATATGAAGGGCGTTGTCAGATAAAATCCAACAAAGGAGCTGGTGGTCCACAAAGGATCTGATACGAGTATCGGTACTCAACTAGAGGAAGAAGAATGCAAGGAGATCAGATTATAGAAACAACTGACTAACTCAATTGTCAAATGCAAAGGAATTATGATTTCCAAATCAAGGGATCAGAAGTAATGCTCTGATTAGGGATGGATAAGTTGAATAGCCTTATGGTACAATCAACGACAATTGGATTGGTCGAGAACCAATTCCAGTTAAAAGAATGGCAGCTCGGCCGGAAAAGTAACTTATAAGGATCAAAGATGATTGCGTGCATTCGCAAACATATTGAGTCAACAGACTCAAAAATGATAATGACAAGGAATGTCAATAAGACTACGAGAGTTATGGGATTAACCATAAGGCAAGCAAGCAAGAATTTCAAGAGCCAAAGGCTCCAGAGGATTTTCGGAAGAACGAATATTATTTGAAGACCTTTGTGAAACACAAGAACAACTGGGGATGAGCGGATACTCGACAAGTGCGAGAATTATCCATAGGGTATTCAGGTGACAAGGAATTGCAAGACAGTAGGCACAAGATATTCTCGGATCAATAGAGAGAATTTCGGGGTATCTTGTAATAACAAGATCAACTGAGAATAAAAGTAAGAACGTCAAGTGTATGTATTTATCCATAGGGATATTTCGATGGTAGGGAATTGCAAAGGCAACGGGCACAAAGTCTCAAAAGAGTTTCGGTGAGTAACTTCGAAATCTTCTGGTGTAGCCGGCTATCACCTGGACTGAAGGGGCTCTCCGGGAGAAAGTATTTTCGAGAACCTAAAGTCAGATTTTAGTAAAAATCGTTTAACCCGAATAGAAGAGATGTCAGAGTCCCAGAGCATAGGTCGAGGAATAAAAGATCCTACTACCACCCAATGGCGACGTGGGCCCGTAAGGCACACAGCCAAGTTAGTAAAAGTTTTGCAATGACTAGACTCAACTTCGGCCAAGGAGTTGGAAAGGGGGATTCCTACCGGCAGTCGGCTCTGATACCAACTTGTGACGCCCCCGATTCAATCGTACACTAATCATGCACGCAAATGTGTACGATCAAGATCAGGGACTCACGGGAAGATATCACAACACAACTCTACAAATAAAAATAAGTCATACAAGCATCATAATACAAGCCAGGGGCCTCGAGGGCTCGAATACAAGTGCTCGATCATAGACGAGTCAGCGGAAGCAACAATATCTGAGTACAGACATAAGTTAAACAAGTGTGCCTTAAGAAGGCTAGCACAAACTGGGATACAGATCGAAAGAGGCGCAGGCCTCCTGCCTGGGATCCTCCTAACTACTCCTGGTCGTCGTCAGCGGGCTGCACGTAGTAGTAGGCACCTCTAGTGTAGTAGGAATCATCGTCGACGGTGGCGTCTGGCTCCAGGGCTCCAGCATCTGGTTGCGACAAACAGGAAGAAAGGAAAAGGGGAAAAAGGGGGGAGAAAGCAACCGTGAGTACTCATCCAAAGTACTCGCAAGCAAGGAACTACACTACATATGCATGGGTATATGTGTAAGGAGGCCATATCAGTGGACTGAACTGCAGAATGCCAGAATAAGAGGGGGATAGCTAATCCTGTCGAAGACTACGCTTCTGGCAGCCTCCGTCTTGCAGCATGTAGAAGAGAGTAGATTGAAGTCCTCCAGGTAGCATCTCCAAGTAGCATATCCAGGTAGCATCTCCAAGCGCATCTCCAGGCGCATCGCATAGCATAATCCTACCCGGTGATCCTCTCCTCGTCGCCCTGTAGAAAAGTGATCACCGGGTTGTCTGTGGAACTTGGAAGGGTGTGTTTTATTAAGTATCCGGTTCTAGTTGTCATAAGGTCAAGGTACAACTCCAAGTCGTCCTGTTACCGAAGATCACGGCTATTCGAATAGATTAACTTCCCTGCAGGGGTGCACCACATAACCCAACACGCTCGATCCCATTTGGCCGGACACACTTTCCTGGGTCATGCCCGGCCTCAGAAGATCAACACGTCGCAGCCCCACCTAGGCTCAACAGAGAGGCCAGCACGCCGGTCTAAACCTAAGCGCACAGGGGTCTGGGCCCATCGCCCATAGCACACCTGCACGTTGCGTACGCGGCCGAAAGCGGAACTAGCCCCCTTAATACAAGAGCAGGCTTACGTTCCAATCCGGCGCGCGCCGCTCCGTCGCTGACGTCTGAAGTGCTTCGGCTGATACCACGACGTCGGGATACCCATAACTACTCCCACGTAGATGGTTAGTGCGTATAGGCTCGTAGCCGACTCAGATCAAATACCAAGATCTCGTTAAGCGTGTTAAGTATCCGCGAACGCCGAACAGGGCCAGGCCCACCTGTCTCCTAGGTGGTCTCAACCTGCCCTGTTGCTCCGCCACAAAGTAACAGTCGAGGGCCGTCGGGAACCCAGGCCCACCTCTACCGGGATGGAGCCACCTGTCCTTTCAGCCCCCTCGTCAGAATCACTTGCGGGTACTCAATGAGCTGACCCGACTTTAGTCACCATCTGTATAGTATGTATGTATGTATAGTATATACCCGTGATCACCTCCCAATGTGATCACGGCCCGATAGTATAGCAAGGCAGACTGACAAGAATGTAGGGCCAATGATGATAAACTAGCATCCTATACTAAGCATTTAGGATTGCGGGTAAGGTATCAATGACTGTAGCAGCAATGACAGGCTATGCATTAGAATAGGATTAACGAAAACAGTAACATGCTACACTACTCTAATGCAAGCAGTATAGAGGAGAATAGGCGATATCTGGTGATCAAGGGGGGGGGCTTGCCTGGTTGCTCTGGCAAGAGAGAGGGGTCGTCAACTCCGTAGTCGAACTGGTCAGCAGCAGCGTCGGTCTCGTAGTCTACCGGAGAGAAGAGGGGGGAGAAATAATGAATACAAAGCAAACAAAGCATCACAAAATATAACAAGGCAATACGCGATGTTCGGTGTGCCCTAACGCGGTAGTAGGTGATACCGGTGAAGGGGGGGAAAACATCCGGGAAAGTATTCCCGGTGTTTCGTGTTTTCGGGCAGAGGAGCCGGAGGGGGAAAGTTGCGGGTTCGATAGGTTAGGGGGGTGTGGCGGACGAACGGACTGCGTATCCGGATTCGTCTCGTCGTTCTGAGCAACTTTCATGTTGAAAATATTTTAATCCGAGTTACTGATAAAAAGATATGATTTTTTTAAAGATTTTATTAATTTCTGGAATTTAATTAATTATTTATTTAATTCGAAAATGAATTTATGACGTCAGCATGATGTCATGCTGATGTCAGCAGTCAACATGGTTGACTTGGTCAACCTGACGCGTGGGTCCAATGGGACCCACCTGTCATACTCTGTTAGGTTAATTAGCATTTAGTTAAACTAATTACTGTTTAATTAAGCTAACAGGTTAATTAGATTAATTAATTAAGGTTAATTAACTTAATTAATTAATTAATTAAATTTGTTTTTATTTTAATTATTGTTTTTATTAATTATTTTTATTATTTTTATTTATTTTTACTTTTTTTTATTATTATTATTCTCAGGGCGTGGGCCCCAGCTGTCATTGGGCCAGGGGGCCAAACGGGCATACGGGCAGGCGGGTGCGGGCAAAGCCACAGCCCTGTCCGATAACAAGGGGCGGCCGGAACGGGCTCCTGGGCGCCGGCACGGCACTAGCGCTGGCGCCGGAGGTGGCCGGTGCGGCGCAGGCGCGA
>NC_041391.1:666885412-667003577 GCF_002162155.2 Triticum dicoccoides | reverse complement strand
CTTTTCTTCTTCTTTTTTATTCTATTTCTTTTCAGTTTTCTTTTATTTTTGTTTTATAAAATATAAAAGTTGTATCTTAAATAGTAACACTAATTATACCTCTGCCACAAAAAGGTTTAACCCCCAAATAATATAGTTTAGTATTTTATAAAATACCAACACACTTATTTATTTGTTTTACCGACAGTTTTAATTAATTGAATGCATTTAGACATTTTATAAAAATGTGGTTCCTCCACCAACATTACTTATGAATTATTTGTTACATTTAGAACATTTTAGTTTTGACTTTTGAAAACTTTAACTGTTTGAATTTATTTTGAATTTGAATTTGAATCGGTTTCGAACCAATGTGAGTTTAGCAACAGTAATCGTGGTGACGTGGCATCATTAGCAAAGGTTTACTGTAGCTTGATTATCCGGGCGTCACATATGGGCACTCCCCTTGGCAACTGCCAAGCTTGGGGGAGGTGCCCCAGTATCGTATGACCATCACACTCTTATCTTTACCATTTTATTTAGTTCGATCCTTTTAGTAGTATCTTGATCTAGTAGATTGAAGTTTTGATATCAAGTAGTTTTGAGTTTTGCTTTATGATCTCTTTATGTAATCGAGTCTGTGAGCTATCTATAATAAAGATTAGTGTTGAGTCAAGGGCTTTGTTATGTTGCTATGATCTTGAGAAAGTAGAAAGAATAGAAGAGTCCATATTGATCATATGGATAGTAATGACTTCACACATAGAAAGTATGAGGCATAAAAGTTGTTGAGAGTTGATAAACGTATTTTTGGTCATCGTTGCAATTAATAGGAAGTAATAAGGAAAGAGAGGTTTCACATATAAATATACTATCTTGGACATCTTTTATGATTGTGAGCACTCATTAAGTATGACATGCTAAAAGAGTCGACGTTGGACAAGGAAGATAATGTAATGGTTTATGCTTTCTCACATCTCAGTTAAAGTATATTGTCATTTGACCTTCCAAACATGTTGAGCTTGCCTTTCCCCCTCAAGCTAGCCAAATTCCTAGCACCAAGTAGAGATACTACTTGTGCTTCCAATTATCCTTAAACCCAGTCTTGCCATGAGAGTCCACCATATCTACCTATGGATTGAGTAAGATCCTTCAAGTAAGTTGTCATCGGTGCAGGCAATCAAAATTGCTCTCTAAATATGCATGGCTTATTAGTGCGGAGAAAATAAGTTTTATATGATCTTGTTATGGAAGCAATAAAAGCGACGGACTGCATAATAAAGGTCCATATACAAGTGGCAATATAAAGTGACATTCTTTCGTACTAAGATTTTGTGTATCCAACCCTAAAAGCGCATGACAACCTCTGCTTCCCTCTGCGAAGGGCCTATCTTCTACTTTATGTCTTTTACTTTATGCAAGCACTACTAGGAAAAGGCCTACTAATGGCGCACCGGTTTTGCCTACTAATGGCGCACTACCGGTGCGCCATTAGTACCACGCCACTAGTATTTTTTACTAATGCCGCACCAGCGGTGCGCCATTAGATACTAATGGCGCACCACATAGAAGTGCGCCATTAGTATACCAGATACTAATGGCGCACCACATAGAAGTGCGCCATTAGTAACAATATTTTTTCAATTTTTTTCAGAATTTTTTTTCGTTTTTTTCTTAATCTCAGTTCACTATGGCTTAATCTCGGGTCAATATGCTTAATCTCAGGTCAAATCACACTCCGTGGTCAAACTTCCTGAAAGGTCACCCATCCTCACACTACTCCAGCCCAAGCACGCTTAACTTCAGAGTTCTATCCAACCCCAGCAACAGCTCACTTCACAGGCACTTGTTAATATATCTAGCATATCAATCCTATTATACCTTGTTGATGTCTAGGACTTTGTTCATGTTCATGACTATGATGAAATTTTGAAAAATATTTCAAACTTCCCGGTCATATTACATAAAACTCAATTTTTTTTTTCAAAACCATTTTTTTTCTGTTACTAGTGGCGCACCACATCCACGGTGCGCCACTAGTAAGATTGAATTTTTTTGATTTTTTTTGCCTCTAGATCTTGAAAGGACCGTAACTTTTTTTCTGTTAGGTTTTTGGGGATTTTGAAAATGTTTAACAGGGTTCCCCCAGTTAAATTTGGATGTAACTTTTTGAGTAGATGATTTTTCGTATAAAAACTTTTTCATCCGAGTTCGTACGCAAAAGTTATGCCCATTTTACAAATTTCCAGAGAGATTTTGAAAATAAAGTCGAAATTCATATTTGTAAATTTTCCCAACAACTAGACCACATATCACATGGGAAACTTATTTTCTTTTATTTTTTTGACATTTCCATCATTTTCTTTTATTTTTTTAAAACTGAAAAGGCGATCCACATGGGGGGGGGGTGCATTCGGTGTTGGGGCAATTTAGTAATGGCACACCGTGGGGTGGTGCGCCATTACTAGTTTTGAAAAAAATAATAAAAAAATTGATATTTTTTTTGAATTATTTTTGAAAAAAACTTAGTAATGGCGCACCAGTGGACAATGCGCCATTACTAGTTAAAACTAGTAATGGCGCACCGAGACATGGTGCGCCATTAGTAAGAAATATTTTTTTTTTACTTTTTTTTTCAAAACTACTAATGGCGCACGGCGGATGTGGTGCGCCATTACTATGTCAACTAGTAATGGCGCACTATACAACGGTGCGCCATTTGTAACATTTTTTTATGTTTTTTTTCAAAACTACTAATGACGCACCACACACCAGGTGCGCCATTAGTAATATATTACTAATGGCGCACCGAGACATGGTGCGCCATTAGAATATAGTAATGGCGCACCACATGACAGGTGCGCCATTAGTGGCCATTCCATCTATAGCATTTTTTGTAGTAGTGAAGAGTCAAGGTGATCTTCACCTTTCCCTTTTTCATTTTTATCCTTTGGCAAGCTCCTCGTGTTTGAAAGATCATGATATATATATCCAATTGAGTGTAAGTTAGCATGGACTATTATTGTTGACATAACCTAAAGGTGAATGCGTTGGGAGGCAACACAATAAGCCCCTATCTTTCTTAGTGTCCGGCTCAAACTCCATAACCGCAAGTATTGCGTGAGTGTTAGCAATTGTAGAAGACTACATGATAGTTGAGTATGTGGACTTGCTGAAAAGCTCTATTCTTGACTCTTTTTGATGTTATGATAAATTGCAATTGCTTCAGTGACTGAGATTATAGTTTGTTAGCTTTCAATGAAGTTTCTGAACCATACTTGACGTTGTGAATTGATTGTTACTTGAGCATAAGAAGTCATATGACAAAATCTATTTATGTTGCTGTTATAAGAATGATCATGATGCCCTCATGTCCGTATTTTATTTTTATCGACACCTCTATCTCTAAACATGTGGACATATTTTTCGATTTCGACTTCCGCTTGAGGACAAGCAAGGTCTAAACTTGGGGGAGTTGATACGTCCATTTTGCATCATGCTTTGATATCAATATTTATTGCATTATGGGCTGTTATTACACATTATATATCAATACTTATGGCTATTCTCTCTCTTATTTTATAAGGTTTACCATGAAGAGGGGGAATGCCGGCAGCTGGAATTCTGGCTGGAAAAGGAGCAAACATTGGAAACCTATTCCGCACTGCTCCAAAAGACCTAAAACTCCATGAAACTTATTTTTGGAATTAATAAGAATTATTGAGCGGAAGAAACACCTCAGGGGGCCCACATCCTGGCCAAGAGGGTGGGGGGCCGCGCCCACCCCTACTAGGCGCGCCCCCTGTCTCCTGGGCCCCCTGGTGGCCCTCCGATGTCCATCTTCTGCTATATGAAGGCTTTTACCCTAGAAAAAATCATGGGCAAGCTTACGGGACGAAACTCCGCCGCCACGAGGCGGAACCTTGGCGGAACCAATCTAGAGCTCCGGCAGAGCTGTTCTGCCGTGGACACTTCCCTCCGGGAGGGGGAAATCATCACCATCGTCATCACCAATGATCCTCCCATCAGGAGAGGGTCAATCTCCATCAACATCTTCACCAGCACCATCTCCATCAAATTTATGTTATATTGGTATGCTAGGCAACCATGCTTGAGATATGATTATACTTGTTGTTCTAGGATGAAGGCTCCACACCTTCCCTTTTCATGAGAATTTAATGATAATAAAACCTTATCTTCTTATGCTAATGGTATATATGATTACTATGATGTGGACCAAATAGAAGAATTCGTTGCTTTTATGGGTGCTTATGAAATTGAATCTTTGTTTAAAGAGTTTGAAGATTTTGATGATTCAACTTATAGACCTGAAAATTTAGCTATACTTAAATATTGCTATGAGAATTATGAATTCAATGCCGATATTGATGCATTTATTGAGGAAGTATCCGCTGTCCAAGAAGAGACTAATATTTTGCAGGAGTCTATGGAAGAAGAAATTGATGAAACTGTGAGCTCATTGGATGAAAAAGATGATGAGGAGAGCGAAGAACAAAAGGAGGAAGAGCGGATTAGCTACCCATGCCCACCTTCTAATTAGAGTAACTCTTCAACTCATACATTGTTTAATTCCCCTTCGTGCTTACCGAAGGATGATTGCTATGATGATTGCTATGATCCCTTTAATTCATTTGAAATATCCCTTTTTGATGATGCTTGCTATGCTTGTGGCCAAGATGCTAATATGAATGATGCTTATGAAGATGAACTTGCTATAGTTCCTTATGTTAAACATGAAATTGTTGCTATTGCACCCACGCATGATAGTCCTATTATCTTTTTGAATTCGCCAAACTACACTATATCGGAGAAGTTTGTGCTTATTAAGGATTATATTGATGGGTTAAATTTACTACTGCACATGATAATTTTGATAGATATAATATGCATGTGCTTGCTGCTCCTACTTGCAATTATTATGAGAGAGGAACTATATCTCCACCTCTCTATGTTTCCAATACGATGAAATTGCAAGAAACTACATATACTATGCACTGGCCTTTACTTGGTGTGCATGAATTATTCTTTTATGACATGCCGATGCATAGGAAGAGAGTTAGACTTTGTTATTGCTTGATATATGTTAATTTGTGCTCACCACTAAATTACAAATCATTGTTAATTAAAATTGGCTTTGATATACCTTGGGATCCGGGTGGATCCATTACTTCAGCACTATATGCCTAGCTTAATGGCTTTAAAGAAAGCGCTGCCAGGGAGACAACCCGGAAGTTTTAGAGAGTCATTTTTTTTCTGTTGAGTGCTTTTATATAGTCTAAAAACAAAAAAAATAAAGAGGGGAACCCAAAAATTTTCAAAAAGGAAAGTGGAAGTGAGAGAGACCAGCATTGTTGAAGTGGGAGCTAGCTTTGAACTTTGTTCATGCTCACGGAAACTTTGTGAATCTTAATTACAAAAACTTTTCATCAGAAATAATTACCCCCTTGTACAATTCCATTGTATTATAAAAATAATGTGCCAAGGTTTGCCTTTAGGATGTTTACAATGCTTGTTGGTTTGTATGGTGCAGGACAAAAACTTTGGCTGTAGTGCATGATTTTACATTTTTTTACTGGAACGTCAAACGGTTCTGATTCTGTTTGCACTGTCTTCCTACACAAATTGTTTATTTTTCCTAATTTTTGTAGAATTTTTGGGGTAACAGAAGTATGGTGAATGTTCAGATTGCTACAGACTGTTCTGTTTTTGACATATTCTGTTTTTGATGCATAGTTTACTTGTTTTGATGAAACTATCAATTTCTATCAGTGGATTAAGACATCGAAAAGCTATATTACAGTAGACACAATGAAAAACAAAATATGAATTGGTTTGTAACATTATTTAGAGTAGTGATTTGCTTTATTATACTAACGGATCTTACCGAGTTTTCTGTTGAAGTTTTGTGTGGACGAAGTGTTTGATCGAGGAGGTCTCGATATGAGGAAAAGGAAGAGAGGCAAGAGCTCAAGCTTGGGGATGCCCAAGGCACCCCAAGGAAATATTCAAGGAGACTCAAGCGTCTAAGCTTGGGGATGCCCCGGAAGGCATCCCCTCTTTCTTCAACAAGTATCGGTATGTTTTCGGATTCGTTTCGTTCATGCGATATGTGCAAGTCTTGGAGCGTCTTTTGCATTTAGTTTTCACTTTTCTTTTATGCACCATGCTGGTATGAGATAGTCCTTGGTTGATCTATAGAATGCTCATTGCACTTCACTTATATCTTTTGAGTATGGCTTTATAGAATGCTTCATGTGCTTCACTTATATCATTTGAAGTTTGGATTGCCTGTTTCTCTTCACATAGAAAACCGCCATTTGTAGAATGCTCTTTTGCTTCACTTATATTTGTTAGAGCATGGGCATATCTTTTTTAGAAAGAATTAAACTCTCTTTCTTCACTTATATCTATTTAGAGAGATGAGGAATTGGTCATTGACATGGTTAGTCATAAAATCCTACATAAAACTTGTAGATCGCCGAATATGATATGTTTGATTCCTTGCAATAGTTTTGCGATATAAAGATGGTGATATAAGAGTCATGCTAGTGGGTAGTTATGGATTGTAGAAATACTTGTGTTGAAGTTTGTGATTCCCGTAGCATGCACGTATGGTGAACAGTTATGTAAGGAAGTTGGAGCATGAGATATTTTTTTGATTGTCATCCTTTGTGTGGAGGTCGGGGGCGCGCGATGGTTAACTCCTACCAACCTCCCCCCTAGGAGCATGCGTGTAGTACTTTGTTTCAATGGCTAATGAATTTTTGCAATAAGTATGCGAGTTATTTATGACTAATGTTGAGTCCATGGATTATACGCACTCTCACCCTTCCATCATTGCTAGCCTCTTCGGTACCGTGCATTGCCCTTTCTCACCTCGAGAGTTGGTGCAAACTTCGCCGGTGCATCCAAACCCCATGATATGATACGCTCTATCACACATAAGCCTCCTTATATCTTCCTCAAAACAGCCACCATACCTACCTATTATGGCATTTCCATAGCCATTCCAAGATATATTGCCATGCAACTTCCATCATCATCATATACATGACCTGAGCATTCATTGTCATATTGCTTTGCATGATCATAAGATAGCTAGCATGATGATTTCATGGCTTGTCCGTTTTTTGATGTCATTGCTATGCTAGATCATTGCACATCCCGGTACACCACCGGAGGCATTCATATAGAGTCATATCTTTGTTCTAGTTGTAATATCGAGTTGTAAGTAAATAAAAGTGTGATGATCATCATTATAGAACATTGCCCCATAAAAAATAAAAATAAAAAAATAAAAAAAGAGAGGCCAAAGAAGCCTAAATAAAAAAAGGGGGCAAAGAAGCCCGCCCAAAAAAGGAAAAAAAAGAAAAAGAAAGAAAAGGGGCAATGTTACTATCCTTTTACCACACTTGTGCTTCAAAGTAGCACTATGTTCTTCATATAGAGAGTCTCCTATATTGTCACTTTCATATACAAGTGGGAATTTTCAATATAGAACTTGGCTTGTATATTCTGATGATGGGCTTCCTCAAATGCCCAAGGTCTTCATGAGCAAGCAAGTTGGATGCACACCCACTTAGTTTCAGTTTGAGCTTTCATACACTTATAGCTCTTAGTGCATCCGTTGCATGGCAATCCCTATTCCTTGCATTGACATCAATTTATGGGAATCTCCATAGCCCGTTGATTAGCCGTGTCGATGTGAGACTTTCTACTTTTTCTTTTCTCCACATAAACCTCCACCATCATATTTTATTCCACCCATAGTGCTATATCCATGGCTCACGCTCATGTATTGACTGAGAGTTGAAAAAGTTTGAGAATACTAAAGTATGAAACAATTTCTTGGCTAAAACCGGCGTTGTGCATGATTTGAATCTTTTGTGTGATGAAGATGGAGCATAGCCAGACTATATGATTTTGTAGGGATAACTTTCTTTGGCCATGTTGTTTTGAAAAGACATGATTTGTTTATTAGTACGCTCGAAGTATTATTGTTCTTATGTCAAATGATAGACTATTGCTTTGAATCACTCGTGTCTTAATATTCATGCCATGATTAGACATATGATCAAGATTATGCTAGTTAGAATTCCACATAAAAAATTATCTTTTCTATCATTTACCTACTCGAGGACGAGAAGGAATTAAGCTTGGGGATGCTGATACGTCTCCGTCATATCTATAATTTTTGATTGTTCCATGCCAATATTATACAACTTTCATATACTTTTGGCAACTTTTTATATTATTTTTGGGACTAACATATTGATCCATTGCCCAGTGCCGGTTCCTGTTTGTTGCATGTTTTATGTTTCACAGAAACCCCATAGCAAACGGAGTCCAAACAGGATAAAAACGGATGGAGATCATTTTTGGAATATTTATGATTTTTGGGAAGAAAAACCAACGCGTGACGGTGCCCGAGCGTGTCACGAGGCAGGGGGCGCGTGATAACCCACAAGTGTAGGGGATCGCAACAGCTTTCAAGGGTAGAGTATTCAACCCAAATTTATTGATTCGACACAAGGGGAGCCAAAGAATATTCTTAAGTATTAGCAGTTGAGTTGTCAATTCAACCACACCTGGATAACTTAGTATCTGCAGCAAAGTATTTAGTAGCAAAGTAGTATGATAGTAATGGTAACAGTGGAAAAGGTAAAGATAGCAGTATTGTAGTGATTGTAACAGTAGCAACGGAAAAGTAAATAAGCGAAGCACAATATATGAAAAGCTCATAGGCATTGGATCAGTGATGGATAATTATGTCGGATATGATTCCTCATGTAATAGCTATAACATAGGGTGACACAGAACTAGCTCCAGTTCATCAATGTAATGTAGGCATGTATTCCGAATACAGTCATACGTGCTTATGGAAAAGAACTTGCATGCCATGTTTTGTCCTACCCTCCCGTGGCAGCGAGGTCCTAGTGGAAACTAAGGGATATTAAGGCCTCCTTTTAATAGAGTACCGGACAAAGCATTAACACATAGTGAATACATGAACTCCTCAAACTACGGTCATCACCGAGAAGTATCCCGATTATTGTCACTTCGGGGTTGTCGGATCATAACACATAATAGGTGACTATAGACTTGCAAGATAGGATCAAGGACTCACATATATTCATGAAAACATAATAGGTTCAGATCTGAAATCATGGCACTCGGGCCCTAGTGACAAGCATTAAGCATAGCAAAGTCATAGTAACATCAATCTCAGAACATAGTGGATACTAGGGATCAAACCCTAACAAAACTAACTTGATTACATGGTAAATCTCATCCAACCCATCACCGTCCAGCAAGCCTACGATGGAATTACTCATGCACGGCGGTGAGCATCATGAAATTGGTGATGGAGGATTGTTGATGATGACGACGGCGATGAATCCCCCTCTCCGGAGCCCCGAACAGACTCCAGATCAGCCCTCCCGAGAGGTTTTAGGGCTTGGCAGCGGCTCCGTATCATAAAACATGATGAAACTTCCTCTCTGATTTTTTTTCTTCGTGAAACGGAATATATGGAGTTGGAGTTGAGGTCGGTGGAGCATCAGAGGGCCCACGAGACAGTGGGGCGCGCCCTATAGGGGGGAGGGGCGCGCCCCCCACCCCCATGGACAAGGTGTGGGCCCCCTGGCCTTCATCTTTTGCCAGTATTTTTTATATTTTCTGAAACTTATCTCTGAGGATTTTCAGGTCATTCTGAGAACTTTTGTTTTTGCACAAAAATAACAGCATGGAGTTCTGCTGAAAACAGCGTCAGTCCGGGCTAGTTTCATTCAAATCATGCAAGTTAGAGTCCAAAACAAGGGCAAACGTGTTTGGAAAACTAGATACGTTGGAGACGTATCAACTCCCCCAAGCTTAAACCTTTGCTTGTCCTCAAGCAATTCAGTTGACAAACTGAAAGTGATAAAGAAAAAAATTTACAAACTCAGTTTGCTCTTGTAGTTGTAAATATGTAAAGCCAGCATTCAAAGTTTCAGCAAAGATTATGAACTAACCATATTCTCAATAACACTCAGGTCTCATGTTTACTCATATCAATTGCATAATCAACTAGCGAGCGATAATAATAAAACTCGGATGACAACACTTTCTCAAAACAATCATAATATGATATAACAAAATGGTATCTCGCTAGCCCTTTCTGAGACTGCAAAGCATAAATGCAGAGCACCTTTAAAGATCAAGGACTGACTAAACATTGTAATTCATGGTAAAAGAGATCCAGTCAAGTCATACCCAATATAAACTAAGAGTAATGCATGCAAATGATAGTGTGCTCACCAGCGGGTGCTTTTTAATAAGAGGGTGATGACTCAACATAAAAGTAAATAGATAGGCCCTTCGCATAGGGAAGCAGGGATTTGTAGAGGTGCCAGAGCTCGATTTTGAAATAGAGAGATAAATAACATTTTGAGCGGCATACTTTCACTGTCAACGCAACAACTATGAGATGGCAATATCTTCCATACTACATGCATTATAGGCGGTTCCCAAACAGAATGGTAAAGTTTATACTCCCCCACCACCAACAGGCATCAATCCATGGCTTGCTCGAAACAATGAGTGCCTCCAACTAACAACAATCCCGGGGGAGTTTTGTTTTAATTATTTTTATTTGCTTTGATCCTTTTGGATCATGGGACTAGGCATCCCGGTTATCAGCCATTTTCTCGTGAATGCGGAGCGGAGTCCACTCCTCTTGAGAATAAACCACCTAGCATGGAAGATACAGACAGCCCTAGTTGGAACATGAGCTGCTCGAGCATACAAAACAGAATTTCATTTGAAGGTTTGGAGTTTGGAACATACAAATTTACTTGGAACGGTAGGTAAATACCGCATATAGGAAGGTATAGTGGACTCATATGGAATAACTTTGGGGTTCATGGAGTGTGGATGCACAAGAAGTATTCCCACTTAGTACAGGTGAAGGCTAGCAAAAGACTGGGAAGCGACCAACTGAGAGAGCGACAACAGTCATGAACATGCATTAAAATTAATTTACACTAAGTGCAAGCATGAGTAGGATATAATCCACCATGAACATAAATATCATGAAGGTTATGTTGATTTTGTTTCAACTACATGCGTGAACATGTGCCAAGTCGAGTCACTCAATGCATTCAAAGGAGGATACCATCTCATCATACCACATCACAATCATTTTAATAGCATGTTGGCACGCAAGGTAAATCATTATAACTCATAGCTAATTAAGCATGGCATAAGCAACTAAAATCTCTAAATGTCATTGCAAACATGTTTATTCATAATAGGCGGAGTCATGAACGATGAACTCATCATATTTACAAAAACAAAAGAGACTGAGTTCATACCAGCTTCTCTCATATCAGTCCATCATATATCGTCATTATTGCCTTTCACTTGCACGACCGAACGGTGTGTATAATAATAAGAGTGCACGTGCATTGGACTAAGCTGGAATCTGCAAGCATTCATTTCAAGAGAGAAGACAAGATAATATGGGCTCTTGGTTAAAATAAACAATCATGCATATGAGAGCCACTAAACATTTTCAAAATGGTCTTCTACTCTCGACCCCCAAAGGAAAGAAAAGAAATAAAACTATTTACACGGGAAAGCTCCCAACAAGTAAAAGAAGAACGAGAAATCTTTTTGGGTTTTCTTTTTAATTGTTACTACTACAGGCATGGAAATTAAACTAACTAATTTTTTGGTTTTTTCATAAAGTTTATCAAACACACAAGAAGAAAACAGAAAAAAGAATTTAAACTAGCATGGATAGTACAATGAAAGAGTATGAGCACCGACAACTAGAATAGTGTGTGAACATGAATGTAAAGTCGGTGAGAAATACATACTCCCCCAAGCTTAGGCTTTTGGCCTAAGTTGGTCGATGGCCATGGATAGCCTGACTGATATTCGTAGTTGTAACTGGGGTCGTACTGAGATGCAGCAGTCATTGCCTCCTCAGCTGCTGCCTGACGACGGGCTGCTTCCGCCCTCCTCTCGTGTTCATTTTCCTCCTCCTTGGTGACACCATATCTTTGTTTTTATTGATAATCAAAAAGGATAGGAGCAGGGAGAGTAATATGGACAACACGACTTTTGTCAAAGATTAGTCGGTATTGGAGGAATTGGTCATTCCTTTCAAGAAATTGATGACTAATCATAGCATTATGATCTAAATAAGCAGGAAGCAATTCCGTATCATTTTCATGCATAGGTATCTCAAGATAATTAGCCACACAGGTTGCATAAATACCCCCAAAGAAGTTTCCAGCTAAACCATTATGATGCAACCTACGTGCAACTATTGCCCCCAAGTTGTATTGTTTATCACCTAATACAGCACTCTTGGGAACACATAAATCAGGCACACACATGTGACATGCTTCGTCTTTGCCATTAATACATCTACCAATGAAGAGAGCAAAATAATGTATGGAAGGAAAATGAATGCTCCCTATGGTAGCTTGTGTTATTTCCCTAGATTCTCCCACAGTGATACTAGCAAGAAAGTCTTTAAATTCAGATTTGTGGGGATCATTAACATTGCCCCACTGCGGAAGTTTGCAAGCAGTAGTAAAATCTTCTAGGTCCATGGTATATGATTTATCATAAATATCAAACAGGACACTTTGAGAATTGCGCGAGGATGTAAATTTAAACCTTCTCACAAATGAATCAGTTTAACATCGGTACTGCGGGCACTTATCTTGCATGAATACCTCAAGGTCGGCATTACGCACATATGCGTCAAATTCATCCTTGATACCCGCTGCAACCATAAACGGCTCTGACGACCATTCACAAGGCCGTACGTCATCTTCCCTTGGTAGTTTGTCGTCCGCATCACGTATCGCACACCTGGGTCCTTTCTTTCTTGAAGAACCACCTTAGTACATTTTCCTAAACATATTTCTTTCTCTGCAATATTTCTGAAATTTTTAGTAACTTCAAAATAAAAGTAAATAAAACTTAACAAGAATGATAGCAACTACTCCTACAAGTGCCTAGAGCCTATATCATGCATTAGAATTACTTGGGACCTCATAAATTTAACATGCAAGCTCAAGAACAAGGTCACCAAGGCAGCAAGGATTTGCAATGAATAAAGCACTAGAACAAAAAACTAATTGGATCAATGGAGGAGTCACATACCAAGCAACAACCTCCCAAAGCAGTTTTGTGAATGGAGCTTTGAGCAAGGAGATTGAAAATCATAGCAAAATGAGCTAGAACTCGTGCTTGAGCTAGATGGGGATGTTTTTGGCAAGAAGATGGAGTGTGTGGGTGCAAGAATAAGTGGAGGGGGTCCACCATGGGCCCACGAGACAGGAGGGCGCCCTCCATCCTCGTGGCCTGGTTCTTGACCCCCCTGCGGTATTTCAGTGCCTAAAATCCTCAAATATTCCATAAAAAATCATACTAAATTTGCAGGGCATTTGGAGCACTTTTATTTTTAGGATATTTTTTATTGCATGGATAATTCAGAAAACGAACAGAATATTCTATTTCTACTTTATTTATTCTAAGTAACAGAAAGTAAAGAGAGGGTACAGAGGGTTGTGCCTTCTAGTTTCATCCATCTCATGATCATCAAAAGGAATCCACTAACAAGGTTGATCAAGTCTTGTTAACAAACTCATTCCGAATCACATAGAACCGGAGAAATTTCAAAGTGACACTAGGTTACCTCAACGGGGATATGAACATCCCCAATAATAAGAATATCATACTTTTTCTTTGCAGTAGGAAGAGGAAATTCGAAACCTCCTAATATAATTGATGGAATTTGCCCAATAGAATTTATGTTATGAACTTGAGGTTGTTTCCTCGGAAAATGTACCGTGTGCTCATTTCCATTAACATGAAAGGTGACATTGCCTTTGTTGCAATAAATAATAGCACCTGCAGTATTTAAAAAGGGTCTACCAAGGATGATCAACATACTGTCGTCCTCAGGGATATCAAGAATGACAAAGTCTGTTAAGATAGTAACATTCGCCACAACCACAGGCACGTCCTCACAAATGCCGACAAGTATGGCAGTTGATCTGTCAGACATTTGCAAAGATATCTCAGTAGGTGTCAACTTACTTAATTCAACTCTACGGTACAAGGAAAGAGGCATAACACTAACACCGGCTCCTAAGTCACATAAGGCAGTTTTAACATAATTTCTTTTAATGGAGCAAGGTATAGTGGGTACTCGAGGATCACCAAGTTTCTTAGGTATTCCACCCTTAAAGGTATAGTTGGCAAGGATGGTGGAAATCTCAGATTCAGGTATTTTTGTCTTATTAGTGATGATATCTTTCATATATTTAGCATAAGGGTTTGTTTTAAGCATATCAGTTAAGCGCATACGTAAGAAAATAGGTGTAATCATTTCAGCAAAATGCTAAAAATCCTCATCATCCTTTGTCTTGGATGGTTTAGGAGGAAAGGGCATGGGTTTCTGAACCCATGGTTCTCTTTCTCTACCATGCTTCCTAGCAACAAAATCTCTCTTATCATAACGTTGATTTCTTGATTGTGGGTTATCAAGACCAACAGCAGGTTCAATTTCTATATCATTGTTATTACTAGGTTGAGCATCTACATGAACATCATTATTAGCATTATCGTCAGGTTCATGTTCATCTCCGGATTGTGTTTCAGCATCACAGATAGAAGTATCATTAGGATTCTCAGGTGTTTCTACATTAGGTTCACTAGAAGCATGCAAAGTCCTATCATTTTTTCTTCTTCTTAGAATAACTAGGAGCATCAAGGTTATTATTCTGAGAATCTTGTTCAATTCTCTTAGGGTGGCCTTCAGGATACAAAGGTTCCTGAGTCATTTTACCAGTTCTAGTAGCCACTCTAACAACAAAATCATGTTTATTATTTAGTTCATCTAGCAATTCATTCTGAGCCTTAAGTACTTGTTCAGCTTGAGTGGTAACCATAGAAGCATGTTTACTAGCGAGTTTAAGTTCACCCTTAACTCTTGACATATAATCACTCAAGCGTCCAATCATATAAGCATTATTTTTCAATTGTCTACTAACATAATCATTGAAATTTTCTTGTCTATCCATAAAATCATCAAATTCATCTAAGCACTGGCTACGATATTTAGTAGACGGGATTTCAACTTTATCATATCTATAGAGAGAATTTACCTTCACTACCTATGTCGGTTTATCAAGACAACGTGTTTCTTCAACAGGCGGTATATTAAGACCATGTATTCTTCAATAGGAGGTAAATTCTTAACGTCTTCAGCTTTAATACCTTTTTCTTTCATTGATTTCTTTGCCTCTTGCATATCTTCAGGACTGAGAAATAGAACACCCCTCTTCTTCGGAGTAGGTTTAGGAATAGGCTCAGGAGTTGGCTCAATTGGTTCAGGAGTTGCCTCAGGAATTGGCTCAGGAAGAGTCCAATTATTTTCATTTGTGAACATATTGTTCAATAATAATTCAGCTTGGTCGACTGTTCTTTCCCTGAAAACACAACCAGCACAACTATCCAAGTAGTCCTTGGAAGCATCGGTTAGTCCATTATAAAAGATATCAAGTATTTCAATTTTCTTAAGAGGGTGATCAGGCAAAGCTTTAAGTAATCGGAGAAGCCTCCCCCAAGCTTGTGGGAGACTCTCTTCTTTGATTTGCACAAAATTATATATTCCCTGCAAGGCAGCTTGTTTCTTATGAGCAGGGAAACATTTAGCAAAGAAGTAATAAATCATATCCTGGGGACTATGCACACAACCAGGATCAAGAGAATTAAACCAAGTTTTAGCATCACCCTTTAATGAGAACGGAAATATCTTAAGAATATAATAATAGCGAGACTTCTAATCATTAGTGAATAGGGTAGCTATGTCATTCAACTTGGTAAGATGTGCCACAACAGTTTCAGAATCATTGCCATAAAAAGGATCAGATTCAACTAAAGTAATTATTTCAGGATCAACCGAGAATTCATAATCCTTATCAGAAACACAGATAGGTGAAGTAGCAAAAGCAGGGTCAGGTTTCATTCTAGCATTAAGGGATTGCTCCTTCCATTTAACTAATAACTTCTTAAGATCATATCTACCATTGCAAGCAAGAATAGCTCTAGCAGCTTCTTCATTCATAACATAACCCTCAGGAACAACAGGCAATTCATAATTAGGAGGAGAACCTTCATCATCACTTTCATCAATAATTTACTTTTCAATAATTTCATTCTCCCTAGCCCTAGTAAGTTGTTCATCAAGAAATTCACCTAATGGCACAATAGTATCAAGCATAGAAGTAGTTTCATCATAAGCATCATGTATAGCAGAAGTGGCATCATCAATAACACGCGACATATCAGAATTCTTAGGAGTAGCAGGTATAGGTGTCGCAAGCTTACTCATAACAGAAGGAGAATCTAGTGCAGAGCTAGATGGCAGTTCCTTACCTCCCCTCGTAGTTGAGGAATAGATTTTGGTTCTTTGATCTTTCAAGTTCTTCATAGTGATCAGCAGATATAAATCCCAAGTAACTCAGAGAATAGAGCTATGCTCACCGGCAACGGCGCCAGAAATTAGTCTTGATAACCCACAAGTGTAGAGGATCGCAACAGCTTTCGAGGGTACAATATTCAACCCAAATTTATTGATTCCACACAAGGGGAGCCAAAGAATATTCTTAAGTATTAGCAGTTGAGTTGTCAATTCAACCACACCTGGATAACTTAGTATCTGCAGCAAAGTATTTAGTAGCAAAGTAGTATGATAGTAATGGTAATAGTGGCAAAGGTAAAGATAACAGTATTGTAGTGATTGTAACAGTAGCAACGGAAAAGTAAATAAGCGAAGCACAATATATGAAAAGCTCATAGGCATTGAATCAGTGATGGATAATTATGTCGGGTGCGATTCCTCATGTAATAGCTATAACATAGGGTGACACAGAACTAGCTCCAGTTCATCAATGTAATGTAGGCATGTATTCCGAATATAGTCATACGTGCTTATGGAAAAGAACTTGCATGACATCTTTTGTCCTACCCTCCCGTGGCAGCAGGGTCCTAGTGGAAAGTAAGGGATATTAAGGCATCCTTTTAATAGAGTACCGGAGCAAAGCATTAACACATAGTGAATTAATGAACTCCTCAAACTACGGTCATCACCGAGAAGTATCCTGATTATTGTCACTTCGGGGTTGTCGGATCATAACACATAATAGGTGACTATAGACTTGCAAGATAGGATCAAGAAACTCAATATATTCATGAAAACATAATAGGTTCAGATCTGAAATCATGGCACTCGGGCCCTAGTGACAAGCATTAAGCATAGCAAAGTCATAGTAACATCAATCTCAGAACATAGTGGATACTAGGGATCAAACCCTAACAAAACTAACTTGATTACATGGTAAATCTCATCCAACCCATCACCGTCCAGCAAGCCTACAATGGAATTACTCACGCACGGCGGTGAGCTTCATGAAATTGGTGATAGAGGACGGTTGATGATGACGACGGCGACGAATCCCCCTCTCCGGAGCCTCGAACGGACTCTACATCAGCCCTCCCGAGAGGTTTTAGGGCTTGGCGGCGGCTCCGTATCATAAAACGCAATGAAACTTCCTCTTTGATTTTTTTCTCCATGAAACGGAATATATGGAGTTGGAGTTGAGGTCGGTGGAGCATCAGGGGGCCCACGAGACAGGGGGGCGCGCCCCCCACCCTCGTGGACAGGGTGTGGGCCCCCTGGCCTTCATCTTTTGCCAATATTTTTTATATTTTCTGAAACTTATCTCTGAGGATTTTCAGGTCATTCCGAGAACTTTTGTTTCTACACAAAAATAACATCATGACAGTTCTGCGGAAAACAACGTTAGTCCGGGTTAGTTTCATTCAAATCATGCAAGTTAGAGTCCAAAACAAGGGCAAAAGTGTTTGGAAAAGTAGATACGTTGGAGACGTATCAGCGCGCCCCAGGGGGAAGGCGTGCCCCTACCCTCGTGGGCACCCTGTAAGGCGGTTCACGCTCTTCTTTTGCCGCAAGAAATCTAATTTTCGGAGAAAAATCTGGGCGAAAGTTTCAGTCCAATCTGAGTTACGGATCTCCGGATATAAAAGAAACAGTGAAAGGGCAGAATCCAGGAACGCAGAAACAGAGGGAGACAGATCCAATCTCGGAGGGGCTCTCACCCCTCCCACGCCATGGAGACCATGTACCAGAGGGGAAACCCTTCTCCCATCTAGGGAGAAGGTCAAGGAAGAAGAAGAAGAAGGGGGGCTCTCTCCCCCTCGCTTCCGATGGCGCCGGAACGCCGCCGGGGGCCAACATCATCACCGCGATCTATACCAACACCTCTGTCATCTTCACCAACATCTCCATCACCTTCCCCCCTCTATATTTAGTGGTCCACTCTCCCGCAACACGTTGTACCCTCTACTTGAACATGGTGCTTTATGCTTCATATTATTATCAAATGATGTGTTGCCATCCTATGATGTCTGAGTAGATTTTCGTTGTCCTGTCAGTGATTGATGAATTGCTATGATTGGTTTAATTTTCTTGTGGTTATGTTGCTGTACTATTGTGCCCTCCGTGTCGCGCAAGCGTGAGGGATTCCCGCTGTAGGGTGTTGTAATATGTTCATGATTCACTTATAGTGGGTTGCTTGAGTGACAGAAGCATAAACCCAAGTAAGGGGGTTGTGGCGTATGGGATAAAAGGGACTTGATACTTTAATGCTATGGTTGGGTTTTACCTTAATGATCTTTAGTAGTTGCGGATGCTTGCTAGAGTTCCAATCATAAGTGCATATGATCCAAGAAGAGAAAGTATGTTAGCTTATGCCTCTCCCACATAAAACTTGCTATCGGTCTAGTAAAGTAGTCAATTGCTTTGGGACAATTTCACAACTCCTACCACAACTTTTCCACACTCGTTATA
Organism: Triticum dicoccoides; assembly: GCF_002162155.2. NCBI lineage: Eukaryota > Viridiplantae > Streptophyta > Magnoliopsida > Poales > Poaceae > Triticum > Triticum dicoccoides. The sequence goes on along the minus strand of NC_041391.1, from coordinate 666,984,637 downwards.
TTTACTTTATTGCTTCTTTATTTGAACAGCCCCAAGTTTATATTTACGTGCTCTTTATTATCTTGCAAACCTATCCAACAACACCTACAAAGTACTTCTAGTTTCATACTTGTTCTAGGTAAAGCGAACGTTATGCGTGTATCGGTGGTCGATAGAACTTGAGGGAATATTTGTTCTACCTTTAGCTCCTCGTTGGGTTCGACACTCTTACTTATCAAAAGAGGCTACAATTGATCCCCTATACTTGTGGGTTATCACCCCCCACAGGCGGCGCGGGGCCCTCTAGAGCTATCACCGTGCCGCCTGCTGGCGGCGCGGCGATCTCCAAGACACCCATGACGGCGCCTACCCCGCGCTCGTCTCAAGTTGCGCACGACGAGCAATGTCACCACATTGGAGACCCCGGGCGCCGCCGTGGGGAGAGCCCCCACACCATTCGCAGGACGAGGAAGGCCAGCATGCACGCCGGAGCGCTGGCGGAAATGGCGTATGGCCGCAGGACCGTGATAGAGATCCTTCTAACATGGTTAGAGGTCAGAGCGTGTCGCGGTCCATGCAGATTTCGCCACCACCCACGCCATTAGAAGCTTTGGCATGCGCGCAGTTTCTCCTTGATTTCCCTCCTGCTGTGGAGAAGCTTGACGAGTGGAGAGCCACCGTCCGGAGCCTCGTTGGCATCGCTGACAGGGATGAGCCGCGGCCAGCGGCGCCTGTGGACCGACGCTCTGTCGAGCCACCGCATCCTAATGAAGGAAGGGCCGGGGGTGATGCGGCTACGGTGCACTCTCCTCCCCCATGCCAACCGCCACAGGTGTCGGTCCGTCGTGATGATGCTTGTGACGACATGTCCATAGCATCGTCCGACCCGCGAACCCACCGCGATCAGTGTCAAGTTCTTCAGGAGCGAGCCCATGAAGACGCTCGAACTACCATCAAGCGCCGGCGTGGGGCTCACCATCAGTCAGATAGGCGGGCAGGACCCACTACAGACCACCCAATGCCGGGAGGCTATGGCGGCCTACCTTATGAGGTGGGTTGCCCAGCTTTTACCCATGAGCTGTGGCAGTTCCAGTGGCCCTCCCAGCGCACATTCAAGCCTGATGTGGGTGAAAAGTACAATGACAAGACTCACCCATCGGAGTTCCTCAACATCTACACCATCGCGATGCAGGCTGCTGGGGCACGCGACGACAAGGTTCTTGCCAATGACTTCCCGTTGGCCCTTAAGCCCAACGTCATGTCATGGTTGATGCACTTGCTAGTGGATTCCATTTCTTCTTGGTCGGATCTGTGCCATGAGTTTGTTGGCGCCTTTACTGCAGGCCATCAAGCTCATGGCCAGGCGGGTGATTTGCATATCATTCCCCAGAAGGAAGGAGAAATCCTACGCAGGTACATCCAGAGGTTCAGCCGGGTGCAGTACAACATCCCAGACGTCCATCCCGCCGTCGTGATCAGCGCATTCCATCAGAATGTGCGCAACCGCAAGATGCGTGAGGAGCTAGCGATGAACAAGGTCAAAGATGTGGCCGAACTTGATGTTCTGGCTGATAAGTGCGCCCGGGCTGAGGAGGGGAGGAAGTACCCCGGCGAGGACACCGGTGCGGAAACCGACTCCTCAAACGACACCACCACCCTGACAAAGAAGGGCTGGCACCGTAATAGAAAGCACAAGGGGAAGGCTGTGCTTGCCGTCAAGGGATCCGACGACATCAGCGCTGCCAAGAAGGCCAAGGCAAGTGACCCCGACAAGGAGGTTGCCAGGTGTACCGCTTGTCAGGCCTTGGCAGCTACCGACAAGCCGAGAAGCTCCTACAAGCAGTATTGTAAGATCCACCTCACCAAAGGCCATGACCTCCAAAACTGCCGACAAGTTGAGCTGCTTGCTAAGAAGCAGAAAGTTGAGTATGAGAGGCGGGCCAAGGAGAAGGGTCAAGGCGGTGCCGGAGGGTCCAGCCAAAAGCGTGGTGATCAAGGAGGCCGCTGCGGCAAAGATAACCAGCAAGAGAGGCCCGCCAGGGCCATGACAAGAAACAGGAACATGATGATCATGACGAGGACGACGAGTCCGGCGACCATGAGTTCCAAAAATCTACGGAGACCATGTGCGTCGACGGTGGCGCCTCGCCGCACGCCTGTCACCGCCAGCTCAAGCAGTGGGCACATGAGATTGCGGTGGCGGAGCCATCAGTCGACGCTCGGAAGCCACTGAAGTTGTCTAGCACGCCTATGATTTTCGTCACCGAGGACCACCCTGATCAAACAACAGCGGTCCGGTGCTTGCCGTTGTTGGTTTCACCAACAATATGCAACCTCAAGGTGACGAAGATGCTAGTCGATGGCGGTGCCAGCCTAAACTTTATCTTGCCAGTCATGATCAAAAGGCGGCAGATCCTGATGGAGACCTCGAAGAAACAGGCACGTTTCAAGGGGTCAACCCGGGAAGAAGCCAGCCAAAGGGAAAAGTCACGCTGCCCGTGACATTTGGAAGTGAGTTGAATTACAGGATGGAGAGGATTGTCTTCGACGTAGCCGAGATCCCCTTGCCCTACAACGGGATCCTCGGCCGCCCGGCACTAGCCAAGTTCATGGCGGCAACACACTATGCCTACAACACGCTGAAGATGCCTGGGCCGATGACCATCATCACCGTCCCCTCTGACAAGAAAGACGCGTTGATCTGCGCTGATCAACTCTATTGGCAAGTAGTTGCAGCGACTGCCGCCAAGGCACTTGCTCCTGCCACTGAAGCCCCGGGAGGGAAGGTAACCGGTAGGACCTCTCGCACCCACTCCGGCAAGTGCACCTCTTCGGAGTACTGTGCTCCCGCTGAGGACGTGCTAGAGAGCTCCACTGGCAAGAGCAAGAAGTCTAGAGATGCACCACCAGAGACGAAGAAGGTGTCCGTCAAGGAGGAAGGCACGGGAGGGGCTTTCACCATAAGCTCCTCCCTTGATAGCAAATAGGAAGGCTAGCTCGTCGCTTTCCTGCGGGCAAATGTCGATGTGTTTTCATGGTAAGCCTCCGACATCCCTGGCGTTCCCAGGGAAGTGATTGAGAACCATCTTGCTGTCTGTCTTCATGCACGGCCCGTCAAGCAGAAGGTCAGGAAGCAAGCTCTGGAAAGGCAAGAATTCATCACGAAAGAGATCAGAAAGCTAGAAGCAGCAGGCTTGGTAAGAGGAGTGCTCCACCTGACGTGGTTGGCCAATCCGGTGGTAGTGCGCAAGGAAAATGAGAAATGGAGGCTGTGTATTGATTACACGGATATCAATAAGGCATGTCCAAAAGACCCTTTCCCATTTTCGCGCATCGACCAAATTGTTGACTCCACGGCCGGGCGTGACCTATTGTCTTTCCTCGATGCCTACTCCGGATATCATCAGCTCTTCATGGCAAGAGAAGATGAAGAGAAGACATCATTCATCACCCCATGTGGTATGTATTGCTTTTTACAGATGCCTTTCGGGTTGAAGAGTGTTGGCTTGACTTTTGCGAGAGCAGTCCAAATTGGTTTTGAGCCCCAGCGACATAGAAATATGGAAGCCTATATGGATGACATAGTGGTCAAGACCAAGGACAAGGCAAAACTTGTGCTAGATTTGTAAGAAAATTTGCAAATCTGCGGAAGATCAATCTTAAGCTGAACCCTGAGAAGTGTGTTTTCGGCGTGCCATCCGACAAGCTTCTCGGGTTCTTCGTGTTGCAGCGGGGGATTGAGGTGAATCCCGACAAGATAAAGGCCATCAAGCAGATCGAGGCACGTAAGCAGATCAAGGATGTGCATCGGCTCACTGGCTATGTTTCCGCCATGAGAAGATTCATCTCCAAGTCCGCTGAGCGTGCCCTTCCCTTTTGCAAAATCTTGAAGAAGGCGGGCCCAATGGAGTGGACCCCAGAGGCCGAGGCAACACTGCAGGATTTGAAGAAGTACCTCTCCTCCACACCGATACTAGTCTCACCTAAACCACAAGAGCTGTTGTTGCTGTATCTAGCGGCGACGTATCAAGTGGTCAGTGCAGCACTAGTGGCGCAGAGGGAGGTCAACGAAGAGACAGTTGCGACAGCGGGCTTGGTGAATGATGAACCGAAGCTCCCCCCAGTAGGACCTGATCCCAGTAGGGTGGGGCACCTGGCAGAGTCTGATACCAGTGAGACAGGGCCTATGCAACCGAGTCAAGTGGTGCAGAAGAAGAAGATGATGCATCACCCAATTTACTTTGTCAGCTCCCTCTTGCAGGGGGCTAGGTCAAGGTACTCTGGGGTGCAGAAATTGCTCTTCGGCCTCCTTATGGCCTTGAGGAAGCTGCATCATTACTTCCAAGCCCACGAGATCACCGTCGTCACCCGCCTCCCGTTGCAACGGATATTACACAACCCAGATGCAACAGGGAGGATTGTAGAATGGGCCTTGGAGCTGTTAAGTTTCGGTCTGAAGTTTGAAAGTACCTCGATGATCCAGAGCAGAGTCTTGGCAGAGTTCATTGCAGAGTGGACCTCGACACCCGACGAAGAAGTCCAGGAGACCACTCTCCCCGGCAAAGAAGCAAGTCGCAACTAGGTTATGTACTTTGATGGGGCATTCTCGCTGCAAGGCGCCGGCGCAGGCATGCTACTTGTCGCACCCACCGGAGAGCACCTCAAGTATGTCATCCAAATGCACTTTCCCAGGGAGATGTCAATGAACAACACTGCCGAATACGAGGGATTGCTTGCCGGTCTCAGGATCGCGGTAGACCTCGGGGTCAAAAATCTCATTGTCAGGGGTGATTCATAGCTTGTCGTCAGGCAAGTTAATAAGGATTATCAAAGCCTGTTGATGGAGGCCTACATAGATGAAGTAAGGAAGATGGAGGAGCGTTTTGATGGTATACAGGCAGAGCACGTTCCCCGAGTGGAGAACGAAATCGCCGACTACTTGTCAAAGCGCGTTGCCTTCAAACTATCTGTGGAACCAGGTACCTTTGTGCTTCGGCTGACTCAACCAACCATAGAACCATCAACAGAGCAGAACAAGCAAAGGAAATAAGGCCCCGGCAAGTACTTTCCCACCGAGCTCCCTGGAGCTGCTGGCGAAGATGTTGCCGTGGACACTTAGCCTGCCATGGGGATACCAACTCCGGCGGGGCGTCAAGCCCTGGCCGTAGAGACGGCCGCTCTCATGACAGAGGAGATGCCTTTAGTCCTTGCCATTGAGCCCCAGGCTCTGGCATGGGCATAGCACACCATTTGATTCCTTCAGACAGGGGAACTTCCTGAGGAGCGGGAAGAAGCAGAGAAAGTGGCCCATCGGTCTGCCCTGTATCAGTTTGTTGACAATGTTCTATATAGAAAAAGGCCAAACGGTGTCAAGTTGAAATGCATCCCCCGCGAGGAAGGACTGGAGCTGTTGGAAGAGATACATGGAGGCATATGTGGCTCCCACATAGGGTCGAGGGCCCTTGCCGGCAAGGCCTTCCGACAAGGTTTCTTCTGGCCCACTGCCCTCCAGGATGCGACGACACTAGTAACCAAGTGCGAAGCGTGTCAGTTCCATTCAAAGAAGCTTCATCAGCCAGCTCAAGCCCTTCAAACCATCCCTCTCTCCTGGCCGTTCTCGGTCTGGGGGCTCGACATACTAGGCCCTTTCCCCCGCGCTGTCGGGGGCTTTGAGAACTTGTACGTTGCAATCGACAAGTTCACAAAGTGGCTTGAGGTGGAAGCAGTGAGGAAGGTGACAACGCAGTCGGCCGTCAAGTTCTTCAAAGGGCTAGTTTGCCGTTTTGGTGTACCCAACAGGGTCATCACTGACAATGGCACACAATTCACAAGCCATGCCTTCATGCAATACATCGTCAATCTCGGCAGCAAGGTCTGTTTTGCTCCTGTGGCACACCCACGAAGCAACGGCGAAGCAGAGAGAGCAAATGCTGAAGTTCTGCGAGGCTTAAGAATGAAGACTTTTGACAAGCTGCGCAAGAGTGGAAGGCGCTGGATTGACGAGTTTCCGGTGGTTCTTTGGTTGATCAGGATGACGCCGAATCGAGCCACCGACCAGACACCCTTTGCCCTGGTTTACGGGGCAGAGGTAGTTCTCCCCACGGAACTCATATACGGGTCACCTCGAGTGCTCGCTTATGATGAGCTTTAGCAAGAGCGATTGCGGCAAGATGATGCAATGCTCCTTGAGGAAGATCGTCTTCGGGCGGCTACGAGAGCAGCATGCTACCAGCAAGCCTTGCGCCGTTACCATAGCCACAAGGTGCATGCCCGAAGCTTTGAGGAAGGCGGCCTTGTTCTTTGGCATGTTCAGTCGGCCTAGAATTCCAACAAGTTGACGCCAAAGTGGGAAGACCCTTATCGGGTGATACGACTTACCAGGTCCGGCGCAGTCCGCCTGGAGACCAAAGATGCCATTCCAGTGAGCAACTCCTGGAACATCGAACATCTTCGCAAGTTTTACCCATGAGGCATGGCTTGCCGGCGCCCCCGGCAAGCCACCTTTTGTACGAGCCTTGCCAGCGAGGCATGTAACCCTCTGTACAAAGCCAGGTGCAGACCCTGAGCATAAATAAATGAAGCGCTGGCACCCTTAGTTATAGCATGCATGGGTTGAGTCTCTTCCTTGGTTTGGGTTGATAGTGCTTAGCGGCGACTAACCCCTAGCATAGAGGTCGAGTATGTGTCTCTCTGTTCCTTTCCGTCCTCTTTGGTTCGTAGGATACGTGGGCACTTCTGCCGAGCTGCTTGGAAGAAAGAGAACAAGTTGGCGCTTCGGTCCCGGCAAACCAAAGTTGCCGGCGGCTATGAATACAAAGATCCGACCCCGGCAGGCCAAGGTTGCCGGGGGAGGACCGCAGATTCAGATAAGTTTTTCATCCCCTGTCTTGCATTCCCGTATGAAACTAGGGGCGTATGAAGCCTTGTTTTGTTTCTAGGCTACCGTGCTCCCCTTTTTCTATACCCAAAGAATCTTTTCTTGTGACAGAATCTGGTTGTCTGCGATAGCAAAGAAACAGACACAGGGCCTAACCCTAATTCATCCCTGCCTCCGCCGAAAGCGTGAGTGCGGTCGAATGGGGTAAGGTGGCGGCAAGGCCTGTTGCCGGGTGACAATGTTTATATTGAAGATAACAAGGATTCGTTCCTTGGTATGGGCTAGGCTCAAACACAAAGGACCCGGCAAGCACCCTTTTTCATTAATACGTCCCATACAAGTACAGATCATACAAAATGTAAACACGAGCATGGGGATTACAAGATTTAAATTCAACTAAGGCTCGTGGGCTTACAAGCTAAAAAAAGATAAGATGCCCGTAATCCCTTTCTTGTCCCTCTCCTCAGGAAACGGAACAGGATGGCAGGGGGGCAAAAAGAGCGCCTAGGCGAGGCACGAGCAGCAGAAGACACCAAGAGAACATCCCGGCGACCGTCTGAAAGGAGGCTGGTGATGATGGTGCCGAGAGAAGAGCTAAAAGATGAGGCAGCGGGCCGGCAATACGCTATGAAGGCGCTGATGCCATCGTACTCTGACTTGATGGCCCACCACTCGCCTTCTTCGCCTTCTCCGGCCTCCCTACGCCAGCCACCCAAGGAGGCGACCCCGAGAAGTTCAAGGAGCTGGCCCCACCGGGAGAGGGGGCCAGATGTAAATGTTGCAGCTGCCGTTGCCGCCAAGGGACGATGGGTCCGGTGCCTAGTCGGACCCGTCATCCTCCCGCCTGACACCCTCATCGTCGCTGTCGCTATCCTCCTCGTCACTCCCGCTCGAGGAAGAATCTTCATCATCAGAGGAGCTCTCCACGCAGCACTTTAGGCGAGTCCCGAAGTCTCCAAATACCTTGACGGAGAGCAGGCCGTTCTCCATCAGTTTGAAGTAGAGAACGAGCCCCGTCGTCAGGCTATGGATACGAGCGAAGGTCTTCCATCCACAGCGGAGATACATGACTTGAGGGGCTTGGAAGTCGACATCGACCCGCGTGCCGCTATTCCCACAACCCCTCATATGCAATCTCAGCGTCTAGGGCGGGTCGAGCTCCATCTCCTGACCAAATGGAGTGGGGAGATGAAGACGGCAACGCGCTGGCCGATGCAGCCTGATGAAGAACTTGCGGGGCTGATCCCCGACGTGGCCCTCCATCGGGGAAGGGACCACTGGCGGAGGCGAGGCCGATGCGTCGCCCTGTCCTCCTCTTCCCCGAACACCACAGCGGCCTCGGCCTCGCCCCCTTCCCCTTCCCCTTGTGGATGGCTCCGCCGCTGTGAGCTCTTAGGAAGGGGGGGGCACGTTGACGGGTGACGACCCTCGACACCACCGTCGAAGCACCGACGCATCCTGTCGTCATCGCAAAAAGGGAAAAGAAGCCAATAGGAGAGGAAGCAGATGGAAAAAGATTGTGATGGTGCCGCCCCTCCCCCTCCCCTCCTTATAAAGGGGCGGGGTCGGGGTCCGACCGCCTCTCTCAACCAGTCCAGCCCATTAAGGTGGCAGCACGCAAGGCCGTCGACCGCCCTCGTCACCCAATTGAAGGCCCGTGGGCACCGACCCGCCCATGCACGCCTTCCCATATTCCATGCGCTAGTCTCACACCCCTCTCGTGCATGTAGGGTACATGGCGCGGGGGGCGGGCATAGTGGGAGACGTGGAACGACGGCCCTGCGGTTTCCAATGGTCACGCAAGCTGTCCCTTCACTATTCACTATGGGATGACGCACGCATGCTTCGGTCATCCCCGCGCGTGACCCCCACGTCACGCACGACCCCCATGTCACACGTTCAACGCGAGTCGTGGGGAAGCACAATAGACAAGAAAAGTTACTGCGGTAAATTCCGCCCCACCTGCCCGCACATTGTTCTGGGCCTAGCCCAACAACGCGTTGCGCTTATGTGTGGCCCAGTATCGGGGCTCCTGTCGGTGTACTAAAGCAGGGGCACTACTTTGTACCCCTTACTAAGTGCACGGGCAGTCAGAGCCGCGCCCACGACCGCACGAAGCAGGGCAGAGGGAGGAGTCAAAACCGCAGGACGACCAGAGCAACACCAAGACCAGGAGGGCAAGGAGGCGACGTGGTTCTCCCCGGCAAGATCCTTGACAGGGTAGCCTCCGCAGCCCGACAGGAGCCTTGCCGGGGCAACTTGCTCAATCCCACACCAGCACAACGCGCCACCTTTGGGCCCAAGGTTACCAAACACCGTCAACCTCATTGGAACCAGGGCTCGGGAGGCACTTCTGTGGTGGCATGCAGATCTTTGTGAAGACAAAGAATAGAAGACGACGACCCTTGGCGAGATCCTTGCCAAGGAAACACACAAGATCTCTGGCAACATCCTTGCCGGGGACGACCACGGTGTCGCGGCAAGACCCTTGCCAGGGCCCCGGCAAGGCTCTTGCCAAGGACATCCACAGGACCACAACCAGGCCCACGCCTGTCAAGGTCCCCCCACCGTTCCCATGCAGCTGCCAGCCCACCAGCTAGGCAGGCACCTGCGTGTCAACAGGAGGCCTTTAGGCCAACTTAGCGACGCCTACGTGGCGGCATGCAAATCTTCGTGAAGACCCTACCACCGCGCCACCTCAGCTGCCTGCCAGCTTACATGGCACCATGCGCCCCGCTGGCCTGGACGCGTGGTGGAGCGGGGTGGAGCGGCGACAGACGGGACGGGGGTTAGTTTCCGGCCCCGATAAAGTGAGGGGGACACCTAAGGAGCGCATTAAATGCGTCTTGTCCCGTAATGTCTAGCGATAAGCTTAGCCGCTGTACACCGATGACACCTCCTATGTGCCACTGTGGCGATCCCCTTTACTATAAAAGGAGGCCCGAGGCATACTGGAGAGGGATTTGGACCCCTTGACAAGTTACTCATTGTAGCTAGCTCAAGAACTTCAAGAACACTCAAATAGACACCAAAGCAGGACTAGGGTATTACGCATGTCGCGGCCCAACCTTGGGTAAACGATCTGTGTGCTTGGACTGACTGCTGATCCCGCTCTTCTCTCGACCCCGCGCCCCGCAACCGTAGTAGGTATCCCAGTTGATCCGATAGGTGTCATTTCCATCGACAAATATAATAGTAAAAAATAAGCCCTTCGCAGAGGGAAGCAGAGGTTGTCATGCACTTTTATGGTTGGATGCACAAAATCTTAATGCAAAAGAACGTTCATTTATATTGCCGCTTGTGATAAAGACCTTTATTATGCAGTCCATCGCTTTTATTTCTTCCCCATCACAAGTTTGTATAAAGCTTATTTTCTTCGCACTAATAGATCATACATATTTAGAGAGCAGTTTTATTGCATGCACCGATGACAACTTACTTGAAGGATTTGACTCAATCCTTTGGTAGGTATGGTGGACTCTCATGGAAAAACTGGTTTAAGGGATGTTTGGAAGCACAAGTAGTATTTCTACTTGGTGCAAAGAATTTGGCTAGCATGAGAGGGAAAGGCAAGCTCAACATGTTGGATGATCCAAGACAATATAACATTTCAGATATAGGAAAACATAACCCATTAAGTTGTCTTCCATGTCCAAGATCAACTTTTTAGCATGTCATATTTTAATGAGTTCTCACTATTACAAAATATGTCCAAGATAGTATATTTATATGTGAAATCTCTCTTCCTTCAATATTCTTTCATTAATTGTTCAAGTGACCAATACAATGTTTGCTAACATTCAATAAATTTACCACCTCTACTTCTTATATGTGAAGTCATTACTCCCCATGGGATAAGCATATGAAACATATATAATTTCATATTTATGATATTCAAATCATTCAACCATTTACTCATAGGATATAAGTGAAGCACACGAGTAAATGACAAACTACTCTAAAAAGATATAAGTGAAGATCAATGAGTAGTTAAATAATTATGTAGCTATGTGAAGACTCTCTCTCATTTAAGAATTTCAGATCTTTGGATATTATTCAAACAGCAAGCAAAACAAAATAAAACAACATTTCAAGGATAGCACACATCATGTGAAGAAGCAAAAACTTAGGTTCAACCGATACTAACCGATAATTGTTAAAGAAGAAAGGTGGGATGCCTACCGGGGCATCCCCAAACTTAGATGCTTGAGACTTCTTGGAATGTTATCTTGGGGTGCCTTGGGTATCCCCAAGCTTGAGCTTTTGTGCCTCCTTAATTCCTCTCATATCACGGTTTCCTAAATCTCAAAAGCTTCATCCACACCAAACTCAACAAGAACTCGTGAGATAAGTTAGTATAAACCAATGCAAAAACCTTATCATTTTCTACTGTAACAAATTACTAAAATTATTATTCAACATTACATACTAAATGCCTCTGCATATTTAATACTCTTATCCTCAAATAGAATCATTAAACAAGCAAATATATGCAAACAATGCAAACATAACAGCAATCTACCAAAACAGTACAGTCTGTAAAGAATGCAAGATTCGTCATACTTCCCTAACTCCAAAAATAATTAGAAAAATACTACACTGTAGAAAATTTATCAGAGCTTATTTTGCAAAACGTTTCAACAATTTATCATATTCTGAGTTTTCTAGGGAATTTTTGCAACAGCGGTAAACTTTCTGTTTAGAAACAGCAACATGTATACTTGCAAAATAAGCATGGTAAAGCCTATTCTTCACATTTTTATTGAAAATATAGCTGCAAAAAATTATTCTAAATAACAGCAAGAAAATACTAACAAACAAAAATGACGCTCCAAGCAAAACACATATCATGTGGTGAATAAAAATATAGCTCCAAGTAAAGTTACCGATGAACAAAGACGAAAGAGGGGATGCCTTCCGGGGCATACCCAAGCTTGGGCTCCTGGTTGTCCTTGAATATTACCTTGGGGTGACTTGGGCATCCCCAATCTTAGGCTCTTGCCACTCCTTATCCCATAGTCCATCAAATCTTTACCCAAAACTTGAAACCTTCACAACACAAAACTTATGGTAACTCCAAAAATTCTGAAATAAATTGGTGTACATGAGGAATTTGTCTATTAATCATATGAAAAAATAATCAACCTAAATCACTCTCCATTAAAAAATGGCAGCTAATCTCGTGAGCGCTAAAGTTTCTGTTTTTTACAGCAAGATCATAAAGACTTCACCCAAGTCTTCCCAAAGGTTCTACTTCGCACAAACACTAATTAAAACATAAAACCACATCTAACCAGAGGCTAGATGAATTATTTATTACTAAACAGGAGCAAAAAGGCAAAGAACGGAAATAAAATTGGGTTGCCTCCCAACAAGCGCTAACGTTTAACGCCCCTAGCTAGGCATGATGATTTCAATGATGCTCACATAAAAGATAAGAATTGAAACATAAAGAGAGCATCATGAAGAATATGGATAGTACATTTAAGTCTAACCCACTACCTATGTAGAGGGATTTTGTGAGCAAATAACTTATGGGAACAATAATCAACTAGCATAGGAAGGTAAAACAAGCAAATCTTCAAGATTTTCAACACATAGAGAGGAAACTTGATATTATTGCAATATGTAGAAGCATATAATTTTAAGTAGCATCACGAATGAATTCAACCATATAACCAGCACCTAAAGCATTCTTTTCATGATCTACTTGCATAGAAATTTTACTACTCTCCACATAAGTAAATTTCTTCTCATGAATAGTAGTGGGAGCAAACTCAACAAAATAATTATCATGTGTGGCATAATCCAATTGAAAACTAAAATCATGATGACAAGTTTCATGGTTATCATTATTCTTAATAGCATACAAGTCATCACAATAATCATCATAGATAGCAACTTTGTTCTCATAATCAATTGGAACCTCTTCCGAAATAGTGGATTCATCACTAGTCATGACCTCTCCAAATCCACTTTCATCATTATAATCATCATAAATAGGAGGAATGCTTTCATCATAATAAATATTCTCATCAAAACTTGGGGGACAAAAAATATCATATTCATCAAACATAGCATCCCCAAGCTTGTGGCTTTGCATATCATTAGCATCATGGGTATTCAAAGAATTCATACTAATAACATTGCAATCATGCTCCTTATTGAAAGATTTAGTGCGAAACATTTTATAGACTTCTTCTTCTAGAACTTGAGCACAGTTTTCCTTACCATTATTCTCACGAAAGATATTAAAAAGATGAAGCGTATGAGGCAAACTCAATTCCATTCTTTTCGTAGTTTTCTTTTATAAACTAAACTAGTGATAAAACAAGAAACTAAAAGATTTGACTGCAAAATCTAAAGATATACCTTCAAGCACTCACCTCCCTGGCAACGGCGCCAGAAAATAGCTTGATGTCTACTACACAACCTTCTTCTTGTAGACGTTGTTGGGCCTCCAAGTGTAGAGGTTTGTAGGACAGTAGCAAATTTCCCACAAGTGGATGACCTAAGGTTTATCAATCCATGGGAGGCGTAGGATGAAGATGGTCTCTCTCAAACAACCCTGCAACCAAATAACAAAGAGTCTCTTGTGTCCCCAACACACCCTATACAATGGTAAATTGTATAGGTGCACTAGTTCGGCGAAGAGATGGTGATACAAGTGCAATATGGATGGTAGATATAGGTTTTTGTAATCTGAAAATATAAAAACAGCAAGGTAACTAATGATAAAAATGAGCACAAATGGTATTGCAATGCTAGGAAACAATGCCTAGGGTTCATACTTTCACTAGTGCAAGTTCTCCCAACAATAATAACATAATTGGATCATATAACAATCCATCAACATGCAGCAAAGAGTCACTCCAAAGTCACTAATAGCGGAGAACAAACAAAGAGATTATTGTAGGGTATGAAACCACCTCAAAGTTATTCTTTCTGATCAATCTATTCAAGAGTCCGTAGTAAAATAACACGAAGTTATTCTTTTCGTTCAATCTATCATAGATTTCATACTAGAATAACACCTTAAGACACAAATCAACAAAAACCCTAATGTCACCTAGATACTCCAATGTCACCTCAAGTATCCGTGGGCATTATTATACGATATGCATCACATAATCTCAGATTCATCTATTCAACCAACACAAAGTACTTCGAAGAGTGCCCCAAAGTTTCTACCGAAGAGTCAAGACGAAAACGTGTGCCAACCCCTATGCATAAGTTCACAAGGTCATTGAACCCGCAAGTTGACCACCAAAACATACATCAAGTAGATCACGTGAATATCCCATTGTCACCACAGATAAGCACATGCAAGACATACATCAAGTGTTCTCAAATTCTTAAAGACTCAATCCGATAAGATAACTTCAAAGGGAAAACTCAACCCATTACAAGAGAGTAGAGGGGGAGAAACATCATAAGATCCAACTATAGTAGCAAAGCTCGCGGTACATCAAGATCGTGCCAAATCAAGAACACGAGAGAGAGAGAGAGAGATCAAACACATAGCTACTGGTACATACCCTCAGCCCCGAGGGTGAACTACTCCCTCCTCGTCATGGCGAGCGCCGGGATGACGAAGATGGCCACCGGTGAGGGATCCCCCCTCCGGCAGGGTGCCGGAACATGGTCTCGATTGGTTTTTGGTGGCTACAGAGGCTTGCGACGGCGGAACTACCGATCTATTGTGCTCCTGGAGGTTTTTGGGGTACGTGGGTATATATAGGCGAAATAAGTCGGCTAGGGGAGCCACGAGGGGCCCACGAGGGTGAGTGGCGTGCCCAAGGGGGTAGGGCGCGCCCTGGACCCTCGTGGCCACCTCGTTGCTTCCATGACGTCCACTCCAAGTCTCCTGGATTGCGTTTTTTCCAAAAACGATTCTCCCGAAGGTTTCATTCCGTTTGGACTCCGTTTGATATTCCTTTTCTACGAAACACTGAAATAGGCTAAAAACAACAACTTGGACTGGGCCTCCGGTTAATAGATTAGTCCCAAAAATAATATAAAAGTGTATAATAAAGCCCATTAAACATCCAAAATAGATAATATACTAGCATGCGTACTTCATAGATTATAGTTACGTTGGAGACGTATCAATACATAGACAAAACATAGTGTCCCTAGGATGCCTCTACTTGACTAGCTCGTTAATCAAAGATGGTTAAGTTTCCTAGCCATAGACATGTGTTCTCATTTGATGAATGGGATCACATCATTAGGAGAATGATGCGGTGGACAAGACCCATCCGTTAGCTTAGCATAATGATCATTCAGTTTTATTGCTACTACTTTCTTCATGTCAAATACATATTCCTCCAACTATGAGATTATGCAACTACAGGACACCGGAGGAATGCCCTGTGTGCTATCAAATGTCACAACGTAACTGGGTGATTATAAAGATGCTCTACAGGTATCTCCTAAGGTGTTTGTTGGGTTGGCATAGATCAAGATTAGGATTTGTCACTCCGAGTATCGGAGAGGTATCTCTGGGCCCTCTCGGTAATGCACATCATCAGAAGCCTTGGAAGCAATGTGAGTAATGGGTTAGTTACGGGATAATGCATTACGGAATGAGTAAAGGGACTTGCCTGTAACGAGATTGAACTAGGTATGAAGATACCGATTATAGAATCTCGGGCAAGTAACATACCGATCACAAAGGGAATAGTGTATGTTGTCATAACGGTTCGACTGATAAAGATCTTTGTAGAATACGTGGGAGCCAATATGAGCATCCAGGTTCCACTATTGGTTATTGACCGGAGAGGTGTCTCGGTCATGTCTACATAGTTCTCGAGCCCGTAGGGTCCGCACGCTTAACGTTTGATGACAATTTGTATTATATGAGTTATGTGATTTGGTGACCGAATGTTGTTCGGAGTCCCGGATGAGAACATGGACATGAAAGGGAGTCTTGAAATAGTGGATAGGTAAATATTAATATATTGGATGATAGTATTCGGACACCGGAAGTGTTCCAGAATGCATCGGGTATATATCAGAGTACCGTGGGGGTTACCGGAACCCCCCGGGGGAAGATATGGACCATATGGGCCTTAGGAGGGAGCACACCAGCCCACAGAGGGGTGGCACCCCCCGAAGGAAGGGGGCAGAATTGGAGTTGGAGGAGGGGGTGGCGGCCCCCTCTTTCCCTCCTTCCCCCTCTCTTCCCTTCTTCCCCCCTCCGGTAAAAGGAAAGGGGGGGGGGGTGAATCCTACTAGGAGCCCAAGTAGGATTCCTCCTACTTGGGCGCACCTAGGGCTGTCTCCCTCCCCCTCCCTACTTTATATACGTGGGGAGGGGGCGCCTAGAACACACATCAACTATTCCCAGCTGTTGGGGATATAACTACTGAGTGTAAACCGCCCAGGAGGGGCCGGTTCACCCTCAACTATATTGAAGCCCACGAAGACGCAGAAGATGGCGCTTTACTATGAAGCTTAGAGGCCCGGAGCCCAAAGGCGGATTAGGGCCCATAGTGGTAAACCGCCATAATCATATAACTTATATTGTAAGATAGGAAAGGAGAGACCGAGCCGGACACTTGTATGAGCCGGCCTCGGAACTCTGTAACCCGGCCGGGCGTCAACCCATGTATATAAGGGGACGACCCGGCGGCGGTTCAAAAACAAGAAACAACAACTCGAGAGCCAGTCATAGCGTGTTTAGCTCCCTGGTTATCGAGACCCCAATAATCTCATCACAACTAGACGTAGGCCTTTACCTTCATCGAAGGGGCCGAACTAGTATAAAAACCCTCGTGTCCTTTGTCTGGTTTAAACCCTTCAAGCTAACCCGTTGCGATGGCTCCACGACTAAGTCCTTTCACGAGGACATCTGACGTGATATTTCCATGACAGTTGGTGCCCACTGTGGGGCTATCGCACGATGGTTTCGAGTTCTTGATGGGCAACTTTGAAGGACTCAAAGGGTACACGGTTGGCCGGATGACCAAGAGTTGTCGCGGCAAGCTCTACATCGACGACGCAGGATGGGGCCCTGAGGCCGGCTCAATTGAGTACGGGTACCAGGTCCCCTTTGGCGGAATTCATGTTTTCATTGGCAAGATCGGCGAACCGGGCCCTGAGCCGGACATCTGCACCGACCTCGTCGAGACGGCTCAGCGTGCAAGCCCCGCCCGGATTCAGCCCACCATGAAGCATGCGTTCGTAGGATGTGTCCATGGGATCAGATCTGAACCGGTGTCTGAAGGTGAGACGGTCGCTTATCCCGACGGCGAGTCATCCGCTGGCGAAACCGAATCCTTGTACCAAGTTCAGGACAGTGTGTCCGAAGGGTATTCCGGTGGCACCAGTATTCCGGAATTTCTTGAACCGCTGAACCGAGTCGGAATCTTCATGGCCGGAACACAACCAACTTTGCAAAATTCTACTACAGCGGCATACGAACCGGTAGCAGGGGCAGGAGGCTCCGCACACCGGCTGGCTCAAGTTCTCTCCGATTTGATGGATGCCTGGGCGGCCTTGCTAACCACGGCAGTTACTCCGGCGATGAAGGATCAGCACAATGCGGACATTGCGAGGTTAGAGGATCAGATAACACATGCCAAGGAGGATTTAGCGGCTGAGGAGATCAGGATGGCTGAGGAACGGGCCGCTTTAGATGCCCGGGCGCACAGGATTCAAGCCGAGAATTATCGACTTTTGATGGATCAGAACACTTCGAATCAAGTATTTAGAAGGAGACATCAATCTCGCTTGCCGGCGGATTACAATGCAATGAACCTCTTTGATATGCCAGGAGCAGGGACTAGCAACCCAGCAGCAGTGAACCGGACTATTGTGCCAAGGACCGGAGCGCCGGATCAACATCAGGTGATGGGTCCACCTCGACGCACGGACAACCCGCCGCGGTATACCACACCCCCGCCGGGTCACTTCTCTACCCCTTTGGACAATATGATAGCAGCAGCATCCTGTCTGGTAGCTATTCCGATAGAGGGTGAATCACCAGCGGCGGTTGAGACACGGCGGGCCAGGGATCTTCTTCAAATGGCTATGGCACAGCAACAGGCTTACTCATATAGCCGAGACAGGATTAACACAACTCCACGTCTGAGCAAAAGCTATAGCAGGCATATAGATGAACCGGAGGTGTCCAGCAGTGCGCGGCGCCGTATTGTCCCTCAAGGACCCAATCCGGCGCATGGTGAGGAGAACGCTCAGGACGTGGTGGATAATGGCAGAGCACGAAGGGAGGCCGCTTTAGTAGCACAGCATACGGGTCGTTATCAACCCGCCCCGGTTCAGCCAACAGCGTCAGTGGACCGAGGCACCGGGCTTGCTTTTAGTTCTTGGGGAGTGTCGTGTCTTATTTAATGTGCGACTGCCTAAGGACTTCAAGAGCCCACGTAAGGTACCTAATTATACCGCTGATCAGCCACCCAAGGCATGGGTGGAAAGTTATGAGATGGCAATGGAGATGCTGGACGTGGATGAAGCGGCTTGTGCTAAGTACTTCACGATGATGTTGGAGGGAACAACCCGTACATGGTTGAAGAACTTACCAACTAACTCTGTCGAGTCATGGGACCAGTTGAAGGCCCGGTTTATAGCCAATTTCAAGGACACATGTAAACATCCTATGTCCATTGTGGATCTGGATGCCTGTGTTCAAGGGGGGAAAGAGTCAACAACTCATTGGGTGCGCCAAGTTTCAGAAGTTTTGCATTCATCAGACCGGATTAATGCTGGCCAAGCAATCATCACACTGGAACGTAATTGCCGGTTTAAGTCACTGAAGATGAAGTTGGGACGGCTCAAGCGCCACTGCAATGACATGGGCACCCTTATGGCCGCCTTGGTCAAATATGCTGATTTTAATAATACCAAGGATCCCGATTCTGATGAGGAGAAACCGGAGAAGGGAAAGAAGAACGGCGGTGCAAAGGGACAACATCACAACCAAGGAGGCCATGGGAATAATGGTAAGTGCAAAGAAGATTCAAATTTTGTAGCTAATGCTAATGTGCAACATCGTAAGGGTAAACCGCCCCAGCGTGGCGGCGGAATGAATCTGGAGCGTTTGTTAAACCAGCCCTGCCCAAAGCATGGGACTAAGGAGGTTCCTGCAACACATCTTTGGAAAGATTGTCACATTATGAAGGAGTTCAAAACTCTAATCTTTTCCGGTATGATCAGGGTCCATCGGGCGGTTCTGGTGGCGGCGGTTCAAGCTCTGGATTTCAGAATAATCAGGGCAACCAGAACAACCAAGGTGGCAATAACCAACAAAATAATCAAGGAAATCAGCAGCAGACAGGTTATCAGAGTCACCCAAAGCAGTTGAATGGTGGGCAGTATCATGTGTTCACCACTAGTTTGTGCAAGTGTGATTAGAAGCTTCACAAGAGGGCAGTTAATGCTGTTGAACCGGCAGTACCATGCTATTTGTGGTGGTCCGAGCAACCCATTGTGTGGAGCAGAGAGGATCATCCGCCCCGGGTTGACAATCCGGGTCACCTGGCTTTAGTGGTGGCACCTCAGGTGGGAGGTTATAAGTTCACCAAAGTTCTAATGGATGAAGGGAGCAGTATCAACATTTGTATTATGAGACCTTCTGTCGCATGGGGTTGACAGACAAGAGTCTTAAACCGTCAAACACTGTTTTCCATGGTGTAGTACCAGGTAAATTGGCATATCCTGTTGGCAAGATCGCTTTGGAGGTCGTGTTTGGTGATGAGCATGACCCCCGATCTAAAACATTGACCTTTGAAATGGTGAGGATCCAGAGCCCGTACCACGCACTGTTTGGACGGCCGGCTTATGTGATAAGCACATTTCATATACATCTTTTTGCACTCAAATATGCGGTTTATTGAGATATGACCATCAATTATTGCTGTGAAATATTGAATATTTGCATGAAAATCATATAAAGGATCATTTACTAGTCTTTGGTCTATTTTGCAGAAATGTGCGCAAAGGCACTATAATCTTCAAGATTCGGACGAATTGGCTATTGAGAAGAGAGAAGGGCAGGAAAGAAGTGAAGAAAGGGACCTGAGCATGAAGGAAAGAAGTAACCGGGGGCCAAAACTAAAGATGGAGGGGATCTACTTGGGAAGAAAGAAGGAAAGGAGAAGGGCCAAATCAGAAAAGTGGCAGACTAGAGGAGGGGCCAAATCCCTAACAGCAGCCCCGATCCCCTTTAGGGCCTGGCATCTCCATTCCCCTCACCCCACCTTTCCACCACCGGACGCCGCCGCGGCCATGCCGACGCGGGGTGCGCCAACCAGTGCCACCCAGCCACCCATCCTCGCCATCTCCATCACCCGCCCTGCACCATCACCATCACCATCTCCAGCGCCACCCACCAGTGCCGCCACTCGCGCGACCCGCCAGACGGGCGTCTGTTCCCCCGCGCGACCAGCACCTCATCTCCCTCGCTGCTTCTTCTCCCTCCGTCCGCTGCTTGCTGCTTCTTCTTCTTGCGCCGATCTGCCGCTGCTCCTTCTTCCCTCGCACCCCCTTACTGTTGCTTTTCTCTGAAATTCTCCTTGTTGTTGCTCCTATTCCCTGCTGCTCTTCTCAAAATCCCAAGCTGCTGCTCCTCTGAACCAACTGCTAGCTCCTATTACCTCTCCCCAAAACTGCCGTTGCTCCTCTTTCTTGCTGCACCTTCTCTCAAATGCCCCTGCTGCTCCTAATCTTAACCATAAACTGCTGCTATCTCTCCTTTTCCCTCTCTATATTCTCTGAATTTCTGTAATAGGAGATGTGTAATGCCTTGTAATGTTCAGATTCTATGAATGCTTGCAATTCGTGAATGGTTCAGTTTCGTACTTATAAATATTGTATCACATATTGTGTGTTCTCACTAGTTGAATTGTTCTTGCTATGTATCTATGGTTTATCCATCACCATATATGTGTACCTAACCCTCTGAACTTGTTCCAGTTTGTAGTTTATGTGTTTACTAAGTACTTGTGATACAAAAATTTGTGTGTGAGTTTGTGTTGTGAAACATTTATATTCAGCCATATAGCCGTGATTCATCCCACTCTTATATGTTTGATCTTGTTGATTCCCTTTCATCATTGATGTTTGTCTGTGTTAGTGTTTTAATTCCTCAAGCCTAATAAAAATACCAAAAAGACAGAGTATAATCTGAATGTATCTTTGCTTATTTTGCATTCTCTTTGGCGACGACCTTCAGGAACTTCCTTGTTTAGTTTAGGTTTTATTTTCTGTTTTCGTCACCAAATATTGTGTCACCTAGCTTTAGCCGAGCATAGTTGCCGTCTCCTAGTCCCTGTGGAGAACACGACATCCTTAGTTTGAGAAAAATATTCCACTGCACTTTCAAGCGATCATTTTGGCGCCGTTGCCGGGGACTAGCGTTGTGTGACTGTGTTAGGCTATAGACTAGGTTTTTCTTCTTTTTCTAGTTTGTGCCATATATTTGTGATATATCTCTAACCACTAACCCATGTTCTAGTTAGTATCTTTTTTGTTTTCTTTTCCTTTTTGCAGTTTAGAACTATCTTCTCGGTTATGGCTTACTATTCAGATCATCAGGCTTATGCGAGCAACACTACAAACAACACGGAAAGTATTCAAGAACTGATAAGTGAGATTTCCCATCAATTAGATGATTTAGCTCGGCAGCGAGAACTAGTTTTTGAGGATAGGCCTAGCTCTTATGATCCTTATTCCGAAGGCCATCCTTATGTTGCTCCTACTTGCCATATTTGTGGATTTCAGGGCCATTTGCCCGCTGAATGTCAGCGTGGTTACTCTCACACTCCAGATTGTTTTGGCATGAGCTTCACTCAACAGCATAGCTCATACCAAAATAATCACTCACATGGGTGGCCTGAAAACCCGAATACGTCATATAGGAGCAACAACCCTGAGATCTCACCATTTGCCTCTAGTTATCCAATGCAGGGAGTTAGGTATGAAGATGAGAGCCACAACTATGCTCCGCAACAGTTTTATTCACCTCCTACTCATATACCCCAACACCAGGAGATGTGTCCAATGGAGTTAAATGGTCCTCCATTTGGGCAACCGACAACTCCAGCACCTGATGAGTCATTAGTGCAATCCCATGTGCAAGTGCCCACACAAGATGAGTTTGATGACATAGACAAGCTCACACTCTTGAGTCTTGAGTTCACTTGGAGTTCTAAAGATGATCCTATTAGGAAGGTTATAGTAGATGAAATGAAGAAGATCAAGAGCGGAAAAGAGCTAGCGGAAGAAGTAAGGAAGATTGAGAAGAACATCAACGCTGGCAGCACTATTTCTTCACAGCTAGAGCTGAGTGTTGCTGAGATTCTCCTTGATACATGTGAGGTTCCAACACCGTCACAACCAGTTGAGCAAGATAGCAAGAGTCCAGAGGAAGAAAGACCTCAGATTGAAGAAGATGAACTAGAAGACAAGGAACAAGATGATCAAGAGCTGCAATTCCCAAGTGATCAAGTTGAAGACTCATCATGTACTACTCCTGAAGAAGTACAAGAAGCTGCTATAGATGAAGAAGAAGAATCTGAGATTCATTGGCCTATTGTCATACATGAGCGTGATGTGTCAGGTTTACCCAATCCTCTTGATGACATGCTCCCTTGTGATTTCTTTGCTTCTAACTTGCATTGCATGATGCCATCACTTAAGGTAGATTTGAAAAACTATTTGCTTGGACATGATCATACACACCCTGTTAGTGGCATTACTCTCATTTGTGATGATAACATTTACTTTCCTCGTGCTAGTTCTATGCTTAATGAAACATATCATTCCCATGCTAGTCTTGAGCTTAATGATAAATATCATCCTCATGTTAGCATTGAGCTTACTGATTTGTACCATCCTAAACATGTGCTTTATAGCTATGCTTATGTAATTGGGTACTCTATAGATGATTTAGAGGGCATTACCCTTGCCACTTGTATTGTTTCCTTGGTTGAGTGCTCTTTCAGGTTGTTGCTTGTGCACGATCCACTACATGCTGACCAAGTTCGAGATGACATTCCCTGGGACCCCGGTGGACCCATGGCATGGGGATGAGGAGAAGCAAGGAGCACACATGAAGAGAGATGCTGGAGCAGGCATGATGATAGGGAAGTAAAAGGACAGGAGTCGCAATGCACGAGGATGTGAGAGTGATCGAGCGAGACCTACATCATATAAGCCCGGTGAGCTGTTTCATGATCCCAATCTGAATACCATCATCCATTATACATGCTGTAATCAACTGCTATTTGGGTCGCTTGAGCAATTTCTTAAATGTCGTCCCACTGAATTTTACCTTCGACATAGGGTGATTGATGTGAATATGTGAACCGAGTGTTGAATGCCTTGTAAACTAGTGATCTACACAATGCTTGCTTTGTTGAAAGTAGTGAAAGCTATTAGTTTTGAGTGCTCAAATCCCTAGTACACTAGAAAACTTAATCATTTTCTGTTTTTACCTCGATACACCTAGATCATTAAGTGTCAGATGCTGAGTTTGTGCCTAATGTGTTCCCATTGAGAGCAATCACCAAACCACTATGGATTAGCATGCTATGTTCCCTGGATCGGTAGCATGTGAACCAGACATGGAGAAGTGATGATTCCTATTTCTGTGCTTATGCGTTGTTCATTTAAGATAAGTAATAATGAATAAATTAGTCTGACCACCTACAGTAGCATGTCATATTCTCGGGATCGGTGGCATGTGAAATTGGGTTAGCTTGGGCAGTAATTATTAATAAAAAAATGTAATTGTCGAACCAGGTGTATACCATGTTCTCGGGATCAGTGGTATGTTCCTTTGGGGAGACAAACAAAAAAAAAACTATATAATTGGTCGAGCCAGGTGTATACCATGTTCTCGAGATCGGTGGTATGTTCCTTTGGTGAGATTGATAAAATATTATCATTACTTCCTTCAAATTCAATAAGTGCTTCAACCATAATGTTATGTTCCAGGTAATAAGTTTTTTTTTTGAATCATGCTCTCTTTAGGAACCCTTTGGCGCAATCAGCATTTGAACTTGTTGATCCACTTTTATCTTTGTAAAAGTTTAAAATGATTGAGTTTACTAGTGTCCTATTGCTCTGTAGCACTCTTAACCATTGATTTTCACTAGCTAAGTCCAAAGCATGCATTCTTTAGAGATCTACTTCACTTGGACATTCTCTAGTCAGCTCACTATTCACTATCCTGCTCTTGTCATATTCCTTTGCTTGAGGACAAGCAAAGATTTAAGTGTGGGGGAACTTGATAAGCACATTTCATATACATCTTTTGGCACTCAAATATGCGGTTTATTGAGATATGACCATCAATTCTTGCTGTGAAATATTGAATATTTGCATGAAAATCATATAAAGGATCATTTACTAGTCTTTGGTCTATTTTGCAGAAATGTGCGCAAAGGCACTATAATCTTCAAGATTCGGACGAATTGGCTATTGAGAAGAGAGAAGGGCAGGAAAGAAGTGAAGAAAGGGACCTGAGAATGAAGGAAAGAAGTAACCGGGGGCCAAAACTAAAGATGGAGGGGATCTACTTGGGAAGAAAGAAGGAAAGGAGAAGGGCCAAATCAGAAAAGTGGCAGACTAGAGGAGGGGTCAAAATCCCTAACAGCAGCCCCGATCCCCTTTAGGGCCTGGCATCTCCATTCCCCTCACCCCACCTTTCCACCACCAGCCGCCACCTTGGCCAGGCCGGCGTGGCGGTGCGCCAACTAGTGCCACCCAGCCACCCATCCTCGCCATCTCCATCACTCGCCGCTGCACCATCACCATCACCATCTCCAGCGCCACCCACCAGCATCGCCACTCGCACGACCTGCCAGACGGGCGTCTGGTCCCCCGCGCGACCAGCACCTCATCTCCCTCGTTGCTTCTTCTCCCTCCGTCCGCTGCTTGCCGCTTCTTCTTCCTGCGCCGATCTGCCGCTGCTCCTTCTTCCCTCGCACCCCCTTGCTGTGGCTTTTCTCTGAACTTCTCCTTGTTGTTGCTCCTATTCCCTGCTGCTCTTCTCAAAATCCCAAGCTGCTGCTCCTTCTCTGAACCAACTGATGGCTGCTATTACCTCTCCCAAAACTGCCGTTGCTCCTCTTTCTTGCTGCACCTTCTCTCAAACGCCCCTGCTGCTCCTAATCTTAACCATAAACTGTTGCTATCTCTCTTTTTACGTCTCTATATTCTCTGAATTTCTGTAATAGGAGATGTGTAATGCCCTGTAATGTTCAGATTCTATGAATGCTTGCAATCCGTGAATGGTTCAGTTTCGTACTTATAAATATTGTATCACATATTGTGTGTTCTCACTAGTTGAATTGTTCTTGTTGTGTATCTGTGGTTTATCCATCACCATATATGTGTACCTAACCCTGTGAACTTGTTCCAGTTTGTAGTTTATGTGTTTACTAAGTACTTGTGATACAAAAATTTGTGTGTGAGTTTGTGTTGTGAAACATTTATATTCAGCCATATAGCCGTGATTCATCCCACTGTTATATGTTTGATCTTGTTGATTCCCTTTCATCATTGATGTTTGTCTGTGTTAGTGTTTTAATTCCTCAAGCCTAATAAAAATACCAAAAAGACAGAGTATAATCTGAATGTATCTTTGCTTATTTTGCATTCTCTTTGGCGACGACCTTCGGGAACTTCCTTGTTTAGTTTAGGTTTTATTTTCTGTTTTCGTCACCAAATATCGTGTCACCTAGCTTTATCCAAGCATAGTTGCCGTCTCCTAGTCCTTGTGGAGAACACGACATCCGTAGTTTGGGCAAAATATTCCACTGCACTTTCAACCGATCATTATGCAAATTTCATGGCAAGGCCCTGTTATATTTATTTGCAGCTCAAGATGCCGGGTCACAAGGGGACCATCACAGTTCACGGAAGTCGTAAGATCGCTCTGGGTTGCGAGGAAGGTGATGCGGCTTATGCTGAGTCGGTTTGGGCTATAGAGGAATTGAAACACTATAGGGACAATGTTGATCCGGCAGACATGACCCCTCTGAAGAAACCCACCATTGAGCATGACCCGAGCCTGAAATTCAATCCGACTGATGAGACTAAACTTGTTGACTTTGTTCCTGGCGATTCATCCAAACAGTTTAGCATCAGCACAAATCTGGATCCGAAATAGGAAAGCACGCTCATCGAGTTCATCCGTGAGAACCGGGACATTTTTGCATGGAAGCCTTCTGACATGCTAGGTGTACCGAGGGAACTTGCTGAGCACACTCTCAATATTGATCCCAAGTTTAAACCGTCAAACAGTTTCTTCGTCGCTTTAACGAGAAGAGACGCAAGGCAATTGGTGAGGAGGTAGCTCGGCTGTTGGCTGCTGGGTTTATCGTTGAAGTGTTTCACCCTGAGTGGTTGGCTAATCCGGTGCTGGTTCTTAAGAAAAACGGCACTTGGCGCATGTGTGTGGACTACACAGATTTGAACAAAGCTTGTCCGGACGATCCTTTTTCTCTCCCACGTATTGATCACATCATTGATGCTACGGCGGGTTGTGAGCGTTTGAGTTTCTTGGATGCTTATTCAGGCTATCATCAGATCAAAATGGCAGTTAAGGACCAGGAGAAGGCCGCCTTCATCACTTCTTTTGGAGCCTTCTGCTATGTTTCTATGCCCTTTGGGCTCAAGAGTGCCCAGGCAACTTATCAGCGCTGTGTGCAAAATTGTCTTCACACTCAGATTGGGCGCAATGTTCATGCCTATGTTGATGACATTGTGGTAAAGTCCAGGAAGAAGGAGACATTGATAGAGGATCTCAAGGAGACCTTTGACAATCTGTGTGTTTACAAGATGATGCTTAATCCGGACAAGTGTGTTTTCGGTGTTCCGGCAGGCTAGCTCCTAGGTTTTCTGGTGTCCAACAGAGGCATTGAGGCTAATCTGGAGAAGATCAAAGCGATTACATCTTTGGCTAAACCGGCGTGCATCAGTGATGTCCAGCGTCTGGTAGGTCGAATTGCAGCCCTAAGCCGGTTTATTAGCCGCTTGGGAGAGAAAGCGATCCCTCTATATCAGATGTTGAAGAAGACAGACACCTTTGTTTGGAGTGATGCGGCTAATGAGGCGTTTGAAGACTTGAAGCGGCAATTGGCTGAACCGCCGGTCCTTGCTGCTCCGGTTGACAAAGAGCCCTTGTTATTATACGTGGCTGCTAATGCCCGTGCTGTCAGTGTGGCAATTGTGGTGGAGCACAAGGAGGCTGGCAAGGAATATCCGGTTCAACGGCCAGTTTACTATATCAATGAGGTGCTCATCGATTCAAAGCAGAGATATCCGCATTGGCATAAGCTGGTATATGGAGTTTTTATGGCAAGTCGGAAGCTCAAACAATACTTTCAAGGCCATCCCATTACAGTTGTCAGTTCAGCTGCTTTGGGTGATATAATTCAGAACAGGGAGGCAACTAGCCGGGTTGCAAAGTGGGCGATTGAGCTTGGTCCACATGGTTTGAAGTATATGCCTCGAACATCCATCAAATCTCAGGCACTTGTTGACTTTATCAATGATTGGACCGAGTTATAGGCGCCAGAGGACAAACCGGATAATACATACTGGACTATTCACTTTGATGGATCCAAGCAATTGGAGGGCTCGGGGGCTGGAGTTGTCCTTACTTCCCCTCAAGGTGATAAAATTCATTATGTCCTCCGTTTAATGTTCCCCTGTACTAACAATGCAGCTAAGTATGAGGCTTTACTCCATGGGCTCCGTGTGGCCAAGGAGATGAATTTAAGTCGGGTATGATGCTTTGGAGACTCTGATCTAGTGGCTCAGCAGGTTTCTGGCACTTGGGATTCTAAGGATCCACTCATGGAGGCTTACAGACGCGAGGTGGATATTGTGGCGGGTCACTTCAAAGGGTATCAGGTTGAGCATATTGATCGGCGTAAAAACGAAGCGGCAGACGCTTTGAGCCGGCTGGGATCTCAGCGTAAACCGGTACCTCCCAATACCTTTTTAGATATCTTGCATAACCCGTCTGTTAAGTTGCCTACAGAGGAGGATTTAGCTATTCCTGATCCAGAGGCACAATTGGTGGCCGCTTTACATGTTGTGCTGGATTGGACGGTTCCATATCTGGCGTATATGAACCGGGGCGAGTTACCAGACGATGAAGTTTTGGCCCGGCAGATAGTCCGACGATCCAAGTCCATGGTGATTCACAATGGCGAGTTACACCGCTGCAGCGTTTCAGGCATATTTCAGCGTTGTGTTTCTCCTGAAGAAGGCCAAGAGATCCTACGGGAAATTTATGAAGGGGATTGTGGTCACCATGCCAGTTCAAAGTCCCTGGTCGCTAAAGCTTTTCGTCATGGGTTCTACTTGTTGACAGCTCATGCTGATGCGGAGGATCTGGTAAAGCGGTGTGACGCTTGTTAGAAGTTTTCACGCCGAGCTCATGTTCCGGCTCAAGAATTAAGGATGATTCCTATCACTTGGCTGTTTGCCACTTGGGGGCTTGATATGGTGGGGCCCTTTAAGCGCTCCAAGGATAAGAAGACCCACCTCTTGGTGGCGGTTGACAAATTCACCAAATGGGTTGAAGCGGAGCCTGTCAGCAAGTGTGATGCGGCTACGGCGGTTCAATTTCTCAAAAAGATTATTTTCCGCTTTGGCTTTCCACATAGCATCATCACGGATAATGGTACAAACCTTTCTAAAGGTGAGATGGAGGACTTCTGTCAGAGAGAGCACATCCGGCTTGACTTAGCATCCGTGGCGCACCCCCACTCCAATGGTCAAGCTGAGAGAGCCAATCAAGAAATCTTGAAGGGTATCAAGCCCCGGCTTATGGTTCCTTTAAAGCGGACGCCGGGTTGTTGGGTGGAAGAATTGCCTTCTATGTTATGGAGCATCAACACCACCCCCAATAGATCGACGGGTTACACACCTTTCTTCATGGTATACTGGGCAGAGGCGATCCTCCCAAGTGATATTCGTCATGATTCGCCCCAAGTTGCCAATTATGTTGAAGCGGATAATGAGCAAGCACGCCAGGAGGCGTTGGACCTGTTAGATGAAAAACGGGATATGTCTTTGGCTCGTTCGGCGGTTTATCAGCAAGACCAACGGCGTTATCACAGCCGCCGGGTTAAGACAAGAACCTTTCAAGAAGGCGACTTAGTGCTCCGGCTCATCCAGGATTAGACCGATATGCACAAGTTATCCCCACCTTGGGCAGGGCCCTTTGTGGTCAGCAAAAATCTGCACAACGGATCATACTACCTCATTGACGTTCGAGACAACTCACGCAGTTCTGAGGAGGAGACCCAGCGGCCGTGGAACATAGCTCTCCTTCGGCCTTACTATACTTGAGCCATAGGCTACTCTTATGTACATATTTCGACAATGTATATATTATGATCAATAAAATAAACCAGCATCATTGCTATAAGCAGGGCCTCTGCTATTTTTTCTCAAATATCTTTTGAGTTACATGGGGTCTTCAGCTGACAAAGCGGAGTACTACCTGTTAAACTGGCTATCATGCCACAATACAACTTGGGAGCTTCACGCCCAAGGGGCCAAAGAGAGTCTGGATGCTATGCCAAGCGCAAACATAGGCACCCAATGAGCACAACTCACAAAGTTTTTTTTGACAGAAAGACTGTAAGGGAACCCCCTACAGTATAATTGGTGCAACAAACACATATTGCAAGTACCGTGCCTTAAACCTGGGTGGGTGGGAAGGCATCAACCCCTTCCTACCACTAGGCTATGCCTTAGTCTGCCACAGCTCACAAAAGTTACTTGGGGGCTCTTTGTGTAAAGTAACAAAGAGTTTGAAAGGACCCTTGTAGCTGGGTATCGACCCACGGCTTGGAAGCCTGGTATATTTACCTAAAACCCTGGGTTAACCTGCCTTCCTCAAGTAAGCCACTCCTATCCAGGTAATCCTGGCCTGACTCATCGAACGTTTGACAGTTACTCTCATTGAGACCCAGAACTTGTCAAAGTTAAAATGACGATTGGTTAGTTGGAGGCCCATCTTAAAAGGCTTTGTCAAATGGTTTAACTCAGCGGCCTGGCAGCCCATGAAAAGCCTCGAATTTGGGCCTGGCAGCCCTTGAAAAACCCCGACTACACGGTTTTATTTGCCTTTGTCAATATTTGTTCTCTTTTTGTGAATTTTATGTTGAACTAGTGTTTATTGACCCGGTATGGCTCTTCAGTCATCATACTAACCCGGTGTTTGTTAACCTGGATTGGCTGTCAACTACAAGTTGTCAGACCTTATTATCAAACCGGAGTTTGTTAACCCGGCCTGGCTTTGACTACATGTCACCAGTTTTGATCATCTGGTGTTCATTGTAACCCGACATGCTTATTACACGCCATCATTATATGGTGAGAGTTATAAAAACTCAAGATTTGGGTCTTCACCCTTATTACAATCAAAGTTGGTAAACCAACTAAGTGATGTCACATCACAGGTATGAGTTATTTTATATTTATTAAGGTTTGGTTATCAATCGGGCTTTATCTTGGGCATTATGACCCGTCCGGCGGTAAACCGCCAGGACAAATTTTTTATGCAGACATCAGGATCGCATGATATTATCAAAGTATAATCAAAGATAGCATGTATCATGGTGGATCAACAATCATGCATCAGTACCACAGATCAAAGAGTTTTTACTAGCCTATTACACGGCGCTTCGAGGCTCACAATAATGATTGTTTTTACAGACCAACGTCTGTGACAGTAACCAGATTGCCGGATCAAGGCTCATTGCCAGGATGAAGTGAAGTTGATGGATCTTCAGGCGCCGATTCAACCTCCTCCTCTCCACCCAGAGGCTGGAAGTCAATGGTGGTCCAATCAATCCGGGTTAGAGCCTGAAATACAGCTTCTTCACTTATCAGATTTGACGGGTCAACATCAGGGGCGTAAGTGTGCTTACGGATTGGTGGGATAATGTTTTGCGCTTCTGTCATAGTCGTGTCAACCCGCTGGTTCCTTTCATCGTAAAAGGACCGATGAACAGTCAAGTTAGCCTCTGCAGCCAGTTGACTTGATAATGGACGCATCTCCTTTGTCAGGGTTTTGAGGGCTTCGTTGTCAAAAGCTGATCCGTCTGCTTGTTCATCTGGAAATCCCTTGGCAATATCAACTGGATCCAAGTCAGATATCCATGCTTTGGCCCGAGTCAGTGCCAGTAAAGCACCAGCCCTGGCAGCAGATCGCTTCACCTCCTCTATTTGAGCCGGTGTCATGGATAATCTTGCTAGTGTGTCCTTGATCAATGTTGGTGCCGGTTTGTTGTATGAGACTGCACAGGTAACCCGTTGGGCACCAGTGTATAATTGCTAAATCAAAGTGTACGCTGCCTTCAATTTCATCCACATATTTGTGCCTAGCTGAGCAATGCGATTACCTGCAACGGTTTAAGAATTCAATGTTAAACCAGAAGAGTTCAAGATATTTTCAAATCGGCTATGACAAAGTACTGACCAAAGACTGCAAAAATCATAGCATCCACTTGATGTTTTAGCCCTACCAGCTCTTCCGTTACCGGTTTAGGAGCTACTTCGGCATCTTCATCCCGCTTCAACAAAGCAGCTTTCTCTGTTTCCTAGTTGGCGCGTTCATTTTTGAAGCCATCCTTCAATTGCTCCATGGTTGTCAAAACATCCTTTAGCCCTTCTTTGGCTTTAGAGGTCTCTTCTTGCTGGGACTTGATGTTCTCTTGAAGGTCGGCGATTTGAGATTCTTTGATAGTCTTCTCAGTCTGCAAAAGTCAGAAGATGAAATTGTTAAAGTCCCCAGCACATAACAAGTTATGCACTCGACACTTGGGGACTAATGTGGATTGCTTTTTAAAGTGAGTCTTTTTCAAGTCCCAAGGCTCAATCCAGGTATTAAGCTTGGCACTTGGGGGCTAATGCACAATTGATCAGTTATAAGTAAAGGCAATCAACAAGGACAGACAGTCCCGGTTTGTCTTCAAGAAGACAAACCGGCCCTTGGGGGTTACTCCGTTGAATTGTTCTTTATATCGAAGTCTCGGTTTATCTTCAAGAGATAACTCGGCCCTTGGGGGCTACAATGGAAGAGATATACAGAATAGAATAAATTTCAAAGTGTTCTTGAAGAGTACCTCATAAGGCTCCTTCATCAGGTTCACCAAACCGGCTTCAAAGTCACGGCTGGTGTAAAGGCGGTTTAAAAATCCGGAATGAAGTTCCTTGGCGCTAAGGTTGATGAAATTGGATAAATCAGTCTTCCCTTTCCCCTTGCCCATTGCAGTGAATTCCTCTTTGGCACTATGTTTGGCCAAGATAATTGGATTACCAGGACTAGTGTGAGCCGTGCCAGTAATAACAACATCATCATCACCACCTTTTGGTGGACTTGGCGGATTGACGGTACCCCTGGCTGGGCTTGGCGGATTAGCAGCCGGGCTCGGAGGATCAGCAGCCGGGCTTGGAGGAGTAGCATGAGGGCTCGACGGATCAATATGAGTGGCCGGGTCAGCTTCCGACGGATTAGCTTCAGTGTTCTCGCCTTGTGGGGTGGAATCATCCATAACATCAGTATTTCTACCGGAACCCTCAGGAGCCTTCTCTGGTTCAACTTCACCAATAGGGGCACTGGTTTTAGCCTTCTTGCTCATGTGGGCTTTGGCACTATGATATCAAAACAAAAGATTAGCACGGTAACCCGAACTATGAAGGAAAAATATGAAGGACATTTTTCTTACCCAGGGACGGTTTTAAGGGGAGGCAACTGAGTGGTTGATGAACCGCCAGACGAATTGGAAGATGGCTGGTAATTCAGATCAGACGGATTAAGTGGGTATCTGAAGAAACCCTTCAAAGGATAAAGTTTTTTGTGAGAACAAGTGACCTCTGGACGATGTTTCCGGGTTGGTGTATCCGGTAAACCGGAAGAAGTGTTTTGCTGGACAATGTGCCGGGTTGTGCAACGCTCTTCAGCTTGTTGTGTCTTCAAAGAAAATTTTGGATCCAAATAAGCAAGAGGGTGAGAGTATTTTACTTTCCGAACTGCATGGCGAAATCTTTGAACCGGCACAAGATCTGAATCGGAGGAAAGAGAGATTACCTCAACATGGTCTGCACGGCTGGCCGTCGCATCATCCTGGGAATAGTCATTGTCAATAAGGTGTATGAAAAAGGAACCAAGCGAGTCAAGTTCTACCTCTGGATCTGATTCGTCAATATCTTCTTCCGGATCAGAAGATTCGGTGGTTTTCTTCTTGGCAGCTTTCTTGGTGACCTTTCTCTTTGCATGAGGAGCCCTAGCCGGTTTATTCCGCTTCCAGAAGGAACTATTGGCCTGTGAAATAAAAACAAAGGATTATTAGCACATTGTTAAAGCGGAGGCGAATCAGTGAGCATTAAATTAAACTTTACCGCTGGCAGTTTGTTGGCAGTGTAAAAAGGTGGCAACCCGATTTGGCTGCACGCGGCGATCGGTTCGTCAAGCATCTTCTTCACAGATTCAGCAACTTCAGTGTCTGTCATTTCTTCTTCACAGATTCTGCATCGTTGAGGATCCTTGACGTTGCCACTATATTCGTGCATTAATCTGGGGCGGCGACTTAAAGGTAGAATACGCCAAGAAACCCAGCAGCGGACGAGATCAATACCAGTCAAACCATTGGCCAGGAGAGCCCGGAGCTTGGCGAGTTGAGGTGCATAAGTTTGCCGTTCTTTGGCAGTTAATCGTAGAGGTAACTGGTGGCCATTGCTAAGCCGGTGAGGTCGGTAACCCGGCAAAGGATTTTCTCCAGCAGGGGCAGTATTTCGGCAATAAAACCAAGTTTGGTTCCAATCTTTGGGATGGCTGTGGTGTTTTGCATGAGGGAAATCAACTTCTTTTCTCTTCTGGATTGATACCCCACCAAGTTCCGTGTTGGGACCATCAGAGAACTCCGTGCAGCGGTTTAAATGGAAAAAATCCGAAAAAAGCTCCATATATGGTTCTTCTTGAAGGTAAACTTCACAGAACACTTGAAAATTACATATATTGGACACGGAATTCGGTCCAATATCTTGTGGATGGAGTTGAAAGCTCGCAAGGACATCTCGGAATTTTTTTGATCCGGGCGGGCTGAATCCCCGGTCCAAGTGTTGCATAAATACAATCATTTCTCCATCTTGAGGCTCAGGAGGGCACTCAGGGCCCGAGACTCACCAATGAAGGACCCTCTTTGAGGCTAAAGCGCCAGTGGTAACATATCCATTGATTTGTGTTTCCGTGATCTGGGACAGAACCCAGTTACAAGCAAAAAATTGTTTAGTCATCTTGGAAAGCAAACTGTAAAGGAAAAATGAAGGCCAGTTTACGATTGACGGTTCAAGTGCACTAATCGGTGTTAAACCGGGAATTTGATCAAAGCATACATGTGAGATAAACTGGAAATTACCATTCAAATCAAGATGGCGGTTTAAGTGAGGGCTAATGGTGTATGGCGGATTGTCAACTACTAAAGTTAAACCGCCCTTATGTGGAAGAGCCAGAGCTTAAAATCTGCTAGGTGTTGAAAGAAACAGGTTTCACAAAATGATAGTATAAATTTGGATCTACCGTGGTTCAGTAAGAAAATTATTCTGAGCCCTAAAATGGCAAGACAAAACTACATAGATCCAGAAGGGAACTATCAAGGCAAGAGGAGGTACTACGGCGAGGCAAACTAAAATTACAAACTTCGGCCGCCATAGGAGGATGATAAGTTCATCTAGATTCAACAGTAAGCGCGAAGGCAGCGGGCAAAGATGAACACTATGAACACGGATGAACGCAGAAACCCTAAGTACAGATCTAGGGTTGAGAGGAGAAGGCTTACCAGATGCGCAGGGTTATCGGAGGAGAGCCGCAGGTTTCTGGTACGATCAGGTTGATGTACACTAGTAGAAAAGGGGAATTTGTCCCGGTACGTAAGGGCCTTTAGTCCCGGTTCATGAACCGGGACTAATGAGTCGTTACTAATACCTCCACCCTTTAGTCCCGGTTCAAACACGAACCGAGACAGATGTGCCTCCACGTGGCCGGTGCGCCGAGCCCAGGCAGGGGGGCCTTTGGTCCCGGTTGGAGGCACCAACCGGGACCAAAAGGCCTCCACGCGTCAGCATTCCAGTGGATGGGGTTTTTGTTTTTTTTGAAAGGGGGGTTGGGGGTTAATTTAGGTGTTTCAGATATTGTGTTAGCTAGCTAATTAATAGAGAGAAGTGTCCTATCTTATGGCCGTGCTTGGTCGACGCTACGTACTATACATAGAGAGGCCCTCGACACGCTAGCTAGTAAGAAAATGAAGGGAACCATTAAGTACAGAAGTTCGTCATGCATACTGAGAGAAGTGATCGATCGACCTCTCCTTCTCCGAGAGATTGGTCGAACAACAAGTTTTCGTATTATCTATCCGATGCTACTGGCTATATACATATACAATATGTAAGATCTCTTAATTACAATCCCCTAGCAATTGAAATCAACTTGCACATGGTATTCTCCGGCTTTATTGATGACGTGGTCAAGAAAGAATCCCGCCAATTCCTCTTGAATTGCTTTCATGCGATCTGGTTCTAGGAGTTCATTCTGCATCTGCCACGTCTAATTTGAAGAAGGGGGTTAATTAATACATATATATGAATGAAACTCAACAGAAATGATGGTGTAATAAAATGAAATTGTGAATATTATTGCTTACGCACTTCATATTGTCTTTTAGAGTAGCCCCGCTTATTTTTCAAAGTCGCGTTGTGGATGAACTCGCACACGTAGTATCCACAGAAATCATTCCCTTGTTCCTGCCACAAGCACTTTACGAGAAATAGAGGTCAATCAAACTGATAATGAAGCATTATAAATGGCATTGATGAAAGTATAGCTATAGAATCATCGGGAGATGCGCGCAACTAGCTAGCTAGTAGTACTTACTTTCGGGTATGTATATCGCAGCTCCTTCGGCAGTCCCGGAGCTTCTGCGATGAACTATTTCCAAACCCCGCAAGACAAAGAAAATAATTATTATTACTTGAGATATCAGGAAATGAACAAAATGTTGCCGATATGGTGCGATAATGATCGATTGAACTTACTTGTTGAGCAATTCAGTCATTTCCGCATAGGTTTCGGGATCTTTTCGTCTCGAGTCTAAGATGGTTACTAGTCCCCGTTCAAGCTTAATCTCCAGAAGAACATAGTTGTACCTACGCTCAATCTGCATAATATATTGAGGATAATTAATTATAAATACATGCAATGAAAGAGCCGAGCTATATATAGAGACTTAATGACAGAAATAGTACTTACAGGCAGTAGCAAAAGACCGTTAATTTATCGAGGGCCTTTTGATTGAAGAACGCGAAGAACTCCTCAAATGGAACACACAACAAATCACTTGCAACCAGGTCGTGCTCCTCTTTAATGTTCAGATACAAACTATTCGTCCCCCCAGACTCTCTGCAGGTTTTCATGTACCAAATATGGAATCTTCGCATCATCATTGTTAGAGATTTTTCATCTTTGACGAGAGGCTTCCCGTACTCGTATCTGTGTTCGTCCACCTCCATGAAATCAGGAAGTTGATCATCAAGCAGGTAATCTTGTATATTGCCATAACCGGCCACCATCCCCGGAGCATTAGTGACGATGTTGACGCTAGACACATTGAGCGGGGGGCACGATTGGTTTGCTTGTTCACCGAGCTGGTCAATTTTTTTCACAGCTACTCATTCTCTTGACCTTTGATGTCTGACAGTACTTCCTGACCGCTCCGCTTGGAGATATGTCTGTTCAGTAATGCGCTCATAGTTGGTTCTCGGCGGAGACTTTGCCGGTTTCCTCAGGGCATCGAGAGTGCGCTTTGCTTTCACCGGATCTACCTTCTCCTCCGGAGGTGGATGTCTCTTTTCTTTCACCCCTTCAAAGAACTCCTTCACGTGGGTCCGCATGATTGTCGCGTTTTCCTCCTCGGTCCTCTCTTACGGTAACTTCTCTAGAGGCTTGAGAGGTGGACCGTATATGTATTGCCTCCCGCCTCTGGTTGTGCTGCTAGACGCCGAAGCAGACGGAGCGGATGCAGCGTCTGTCTTCTTTCGTGCTTGCTTATGAGGCGGAGGAGAAGGAGTACGACGTGCCGGAGCAGCCGGGCGGCGGTGGGTCTCTTCCGCCCTTGCTGGCGTGGCGGAGAAGGAGGAGGCTGCTGGCTGCTCGGGAGCGCCGGCGGAGGCGGAGAAGGAAGCGGAGTGCCCA
This sequence comes from Triticum dicoccoides, assembly GCF_002162155.2. Taxonomy (NCBI): domain Eukaryota; kingdom Viridiplantae; phylum Streptophyta; class Magnoliopsida; order Poales; family Poaceae; genus Triticum; species Triticum dicoccoides. The sequence goes on along the minus strand of NC_041391.1, from coordinate 666,947,537 downwards.
ACGCGCCGGAGAAGGAGGTGGAGTGCCGCCACGCGTGCCCTGATCGTCACTCGCTGGAGGAGGAGGCGGAGTGCCCGGACTCGCCAGAGGAGGAGGAGGTGGAGGTGTCCATTTCGGAAGGTTGATGAGCTCCTTCCGCCATAGGCATGGAGTCTTCAGAGCAAAACCCAGCCTAGTCTCCCCTTCACCGATAGGGTGGTCAAGCAGGAGGTCCTCAAATCCCTCCGTTATTTCATCCACCATCACCCTAGCATATCCTTCTGGAATCGGCCGGCAGTGATAACTTGCGCCGAGTCCAGTAGGATAAACAGAGGCAACAGCCGCCTTGACCTTCAAATTCATCCATCGTGTCATAATGTGGTTTTTTGAGACTCCATGATAGCATCCACGGGATAGCTGGCAGGAGCCGTCAAGACATGCTCCGGCTGAAGCAGCTCGGTGGAAGCCACACTGCTTCTCCGCTGAGATGGCGGGGTAGCTTCGGGGGAAGCTTCGGCAGGTCGTTTGCTATGATCTGCTGCTTCTCGTCCCTCTAGCCCCATTACCCTTTTGTGCAGCGCCTGCAGTTGGCCCTGCTCCAGTTTCTTCCTCCTCTCATGGGTTTTGTAACCCCCTGCTTCCGGAAAACCAACCTTCCACGGAATGGAGCCTGGCGTGCCTTGTGTCCGTCCAGGGTGCTCACGATTCCCGAGGGCCATTGTGAGCTCGTCCTTCTCCCTGTCTCGAACGAACATCCCTCGCTGCGCTGCATTGATATAGTGCCGAAGCTTCTTGACTGGTATTTTCAGTTGCTCGTCCGTCCAACAACACTTCCCAGATACATGGTCCAAGGTTCCGCCAGCCCCGAAGAACCAAGTCCGGCAACGGTCTGGCCAGTTCATTGTCTCTGGTTCGATCCCTTTTTCAAGCAGATCATTCTCAACTTTGGACCACTTAGGCCGGGCTTTGAGGTAGCCACCTGACCCTGTGCAATGGTGAAGCTTCTTCTTCATAGCATTTTGCTTGTTTGTCGCCGACATCTTCTTACTCTTTTCCGATGTCTTGTGGACCACAAATGCGGGCCAGTGATCTTTGATCTTCTCATATTTGCCGATGAATTCTGGTGTCTCTTCTTTGTCGACAAACTTGTTCAGCTTGTTCCTCCACCTCCTGAATAGGGTTGCCATCTTCTTAAGAGCACAAGACTTGATTAATTGCTCTTTAACTGGCTTCTCCGGATCCTCCTCTGGCGGTAGGGTGAAATTTGCCTTCAGCTGAGTCCAAAGATCTTCTCTCTGCATATCATTGACATAAGACACCTCAGGGTCTTCCTCCTTAGGCTTATACCATTGCTGGATGCTGATCGGGATCTTGTCCCTAACAAGAACCCCGCACTGAACAGAAAATGCGTTCTTTGTTCAGATGGGTTCAATCGGTTCGCCGTCGGGCGCGATTTCTCTGATCTCAACCCTTTCATCCGAGCTCAACTTTTTCTTCGGGCCTTGTCTCTTTACCGAAGTTGTGCTCAATCTGGAGGGCTAGAAATTAAAAGGAAGAAAGACGAGAGTAATTAATATGTGTACATATACCATAACAATGGATGCATCAATTAACTAGTCAGCACGGGCTTAACTAATATATATATACCTGGCCGGACTCGGTTCGGTCACCGGAGCAGTCAGCACGGTCTCCTTCTTGTACCTCCATTGTGTCACCGGAGCCATCATGAACATAGCCCTCTTCTTGTACTAGCATTAGTGGGCCGAAGCCATCATGAACATAGCCCTCTTGTTCACCCAGTCCTTCCTGACCATCGGTGTCGTTGAGAAATGACACAACTTCATCACTTCCTTGTGCGATTATGTCCCCCAACATCGCTTCTGTTGCTTCATCTCAGGAGTGCTCCATAGTTTCTGCAAATATTTACAACATGTCAATTATTATTCAAACATGGTACAGATGGATATATATTAGTGGCAAACATAGAACTAGCTAGCTAATCACAATAAGGAATCATGTTAGTGGCCTCGATGCTGCTTCTCTAGGGTTTGGGGTGGCCTCGACACAATGCTTCAAGGGTTTGGGTGGCCTCAACGACAACACTCTTATAACTTGGTAAATTTGGATGGCCTCGAGAGAGTTAATTTGTCGGGTAGGGGCACGGCGGGAGGGGGTAGGATACGACCAACATCGTTTTCTCTCTAGGGTTTGGGTGTCCTCGAGAGTTTTGGTCGAGCGAGAGGGACGAGGGGGGTGCTGCCGTGGTATAAGTTATCACGGTCGAGAGGGGGTATATATATCGACCGCCCCTCATGTCGAAGTTATCTCGAGGGGGTTATATCGACAACGACGCGACATACATATACATGGGAAAATAATGTTATCGGGGAGGGGGTATCAGTACCCCCCCTCGTGTTGAAGTTTCTTCTTTCTCCTCTATTCCTTTTATTATTCTTCTTCTCCTCTTCTTTTTCCTCTTCTCCCTCGAGAAAGGAAAATAAGGAAAAGGAAGAAAAGAGGAAGAACGAAGAAGGAAGAAGAAGAAGAAAAAAAAGAAGAAAAAAAAGAGGAGAAGAAGAAAGGAATAGAGGAGAACAAGAAAAAATAGAAAAAATTTCTATTTTTTCTTCTTCTCCTCTATTCCTTTCTTCTTCTCCTCTTCTTATTTTCCTTTTTCCTCTCATTCTTTTTCTTCTTATTCTCCCTTCTTTCTTCTTCCTCTTTTCTTCCTTTTCCTTATTTTCCTTTCTCCTCTACACTAACCTAAAATGCACTAACCTAAAATCACCAAAAAATCTATGAACAGAAAAAATCCTAACTTTTCTAAAAATCTATCTTTTGCATATATGAAAACATTAATACACATATGAACAAAAAATACATATATGAACAAAAACATGCTCTGAACAATTTTTTTATACATTTTGAACATCTACATACACATAGCCACATACATACACATATACATTATATATATATATGAACAAAAAAATTAAACTAATAAAAATGAAAAAAACAAAGCCGGGGCGGCGCGGCGGCTCACAGCGGGGGCGGCTAGCGATGACGATGGCGACGTTGGGGGCGGTGAGGGCGCCGGCGCACGGGGGCGGGACGGGCAGGGGCTCGGGGCGGCACACGGTGACAGGGATGGCGGTCTCGGGCGGCACACGGCGACAGGGACGAGGAGGGTGGGCTCGGGGAGGCACCCGACGACGGTGACGAGTGGTTTATAAGCGCTGCTGCGCCCAGCATCTCGAGCTCCTCTCAACTGCAGGCTTTCGGGCCTAATCTCACACTTTGCTGCTGTGGGCCTATTGGGCCTTCTGCGGGCCTGAATCCTGGCCCAGGTTGGGTTTCTAGTCGTATTCAGGTCGTGGTGGCCCAATAGGTGGCAGTTTTTTTAGTTTTTTCCAGTTTTTTTGTTTTGTTTTTTGCATTATTTATTTTCTTTTGTTTTTTGCTTTATTTTTTAATTCTTTTTGCTTTTAGTTTTAGAAAAATTATAAACTTTCTGTTAGTGCCATTAGTTTTCAAATTTGAAAACACATTTTTTGTTTTTTGTTTTCTTTCTTGCTTTATTCATTTTATTTTGTTTCTACTTACAACAAAATACTTATTGTTGCAATTTTTTTTATTTTTCCAGTTTTTTTGTTTTGTTTTCTGCATTATTTATTTTCTTTTGTTTTTTGCTTTATTTTTAATTCTTTTTTGCTTTTATTTTAGAAATATTATAAACTTTCTGTTAGTGCCATTAGTTTTCAAATTTGAAAACACGTTTTTTATCTTTTTGTTTTCTTTGTTGCTTTATTTATTTTGTTTAGTTTCTACTTACAACAAAATAATTATTGTTGCTATTTTTATTTTGTTTCCAGTTTTTTTGTTTTGTTTTCTGCATTATTTATTTTCTTTTGTTTTTTGCTTTATTTTTTAATTCTTTTTGCTTTTAGGTCAGCAAAATTATAAACTTTCTGTTAGTGCCATTAGTTTTAGAAAAAAAAACTTTCTGTTGAGAGTGTTCTTGGTGAGAACATAGTTGGCAAGGAGCGAAACGGGATTAATGGTATTACGAGGGCCGAACCATAAGACATTAAAGCATTTCAAATGAACTCTGAAAAAGTTGAAAGTTGGCATGGTATCATAAATTCACCCACATAGCATGTGCATGTACAAAACGGACAATGGTATCATACTCGTCTGTTACAAAGTTAGCATGGTATCATCATAATAGTTGCGGGAGAAAGTCTTCACTTTTTCTTCGCTTGTGTCATTTGCTTATTGCGCCGTAACCATGGATAATCTTCATCGTTTATCAGGATGCTGCGGTCAGCCTTGACTTTGAAGGGAGGAATTTCATGAGACTTTTCATAATCTTCAGACATGTCTATCTTTCCCTCCACTCCCACGATGTCCCTTTTTCCTGAAAGAACTATGTGGCACTTTGGCTCATCGTATGATGTATTCGCTTCCTTATCTTTTCTTTTTCTCGGTCTGGTAGACATGTCCTTCACATAGATAACCTGTGCCACATCATTGGCTAGGACGAATGGTTCGTCAGTGTACCCAAGATTTTTCAGATCCACTGTTGTCATTCCGTACTGTGGGTCTACCTGTACCCCGCCTCCTGACAGATTGAGCCATTTGCACTTAAACAAAGGGACCTTAAAATCATGTCCGTAGTCAAGTTCCCATATGTCCACTATGTAACCATAATATGTGTCCTTTCCCCTCTCGGTTGTTGCATCAAAGCGAACACCGCTGTTTTGGTTAGTGCTCTTTTGATCTTGGTCAATCGTGTAAAATGTATTCCCATTTATCTCGTATCCTTTCCAAATCAATACAGTCAAAGATGGTCCCCTGGACAACAAGTACAGCCCATCACAAACAGTGTTGTGACCTCTGAGACGTGTTCCCAACCAACTGCTGTAAGTCATGATGTGTTCACATGTAATCCAGTCGTCGCACTGCTCCGGGTGTTTGGAGCGCAGACTGTTCTTGTGTTCATCGACATACAGGGTCACCAAGGTAGAGTTCTGTAGAACTGTGTACTGTGCTTGAGACCAAGAATATCCGTCCCTGCATATTATTGAGTCCCTTCCAAGCGTGCCTTTTCCAGTCAGTCTCCCCTCATACCGCGATTTAGGGAGACCTATCTTCTTAATGCCAGGAATGAAGTCAACACAAAACCCGATGACATCCTTTGTTTGATGGCCCATGGAGATGTTTCCTTCTGGCCTAGCGCGGTTACGGACATATTTCTTTAGGACTCCCATGAACCTCTCAAAGGGGTACATATTGTGTAGAAGTACATGGCCCAGAATGACAATCTCGTCAACTAGATGAACTAGGACGTGCGTCATGATATTGAAGAAGGATGGTGGGAACACCAGCTCGAAACTGACAAGACATTGCACCACATCACTCCTTAGCCTTGGTATGATTTCTAGATCGATCACGTTCTGAGAGATTGCATTGAGGAATGCACATAGCTTCACAATGGCTAATCGGATGTTTTCCGGTAGAAGCCCCCTCAATGCAACCGGAAGCAGTTGCGTCATTATCACGTGGCAGTCATGAGACTTTAGGTTCTGAAACTTTTTCTCTGCCATATTTATTATTCCTTCTATATTCGACGAGAAGCCAGTCGGGGCCTTCATACTAAGCAGGCATTCAAAGAAGATTTCCTTCGCTTCTTTGGTAAGAGCATAGCTGGCAGGACCTTCATACTGCTTTGGAGGCATGCCATCTTTTTCGTGCAAATGTTGCAGGTCCTCCCGTGCCTCAGCTGTATCTTTTGTCTTCCCATACACGCCCAAGAAGCCTAGCAAGTTCACGCAAAGGTTCTTCGTCACGTGCATCACGTCGATCGAAGAGCGGACCTCTAGGTCTTTCCAGTAGGGTAGGTCCCAAAATATAGATTTCTTCTTCCACATGGGTGCGTGTCCCCGAGCGTCACTCGAAACAGCTAGTTCGTCGGGACCCTTTCCAAAGATTACGCGTAAATCATTGACCATAGCAAGTACGTGATCACCGGGACACATGTCGGGCTTCTTCCAGTGATCTGCCTCACCTTTGAAATGCTTGCCTTTCTTTCGACATTGATGGTTGGTCGGAAGAAATCGACGATGGCCCAGGTACACATTCTTCCTACAGCATCCTAGGTATATACTATTGGTGTCAAGTAAACAGTGTGTGCATGCGTGGTATCCCTTGTTTGTCTGTCCTAAAAGGTTACTGAGAGTGGGCCAATCATTGATGGTCACGAACAACAACGCCTTTAGGTCAAATTCCTCCTGTTTGTGCTCATTCCATGTACGTACACCGTTTCCATTCCACAGCTGTATAATTTCTTCAACTAATGGCCTTAGGTACACATCAATGTCGTTGCCGGGTTGCTTAGGGCCTTGGATGAGAACTGGCATCATAATGACCTTCCGCTTCATGCACATCCAAGGAGGAAGGTTATACATACATAGAGTCACGGGCCAGGTGTTGTGATTGCTGCTCTGCTCCCCGAAAGGATTAACGCCATCCGCGCTTAAAGCAAAGGTCACTTGCAAACTCATCCCAGTACTTTCTCTCGATTTTTCTCCACTGCGACCCGTCAGCGGGTGCTCTCAACTTCCCGTCTTTCTTACGGTCCTCACTGTGCCATCGCATCAACTTGGCATGCTCTCCGTTTCTGAACAGACGTTTCAACCGTGGTATTATAGGAGCATACCACATCACCTTCGCAGGAACCCTCTTCCTGGGGGGCTCGCCGTCAATATCACTAGGGTCATCTCATCTGATCTTGTACCGTAAAGCACCGCATACCGGGCATGCGTTCAGATCCTTGTAAACACCGCGGTAGAGAATGCAATCATTAGGGCATGCATGTATCTTCTGCACCTCCAATCCTAGAGGGCATACGACCTTCTTTGTTGCGTATGTACTGTCGGGCAATTCGTTATCCTTTGGAAGCTTCTTCTTCAATATTTTCAGTAGCTTCTCAAATCCTTTGTCAGGCACAACATTCTCTGCCTTCCACTGCAGCAATTCCAATACGGTACCGAGCTTTGTGTTGCCATCTTCACAATTGGGGTACAACCCTTTTTTGTGGTCCTCTAAAATGCGATCAAACTTCAGTTTCTCCTTTTGACTTTCGCATTGCGTCCTTGCATCAAAAATGACCCGGCGGAGATCATCATCATCGGGCACATCGTCTGGTTTCTCTTGATCTTCAGCAGCTTCGCCCATTGCAGCATCATCGTGCACATCGTCTGGTTCCTCTTGATCTTCAGTAGCATCACCGTATTCAGGGGGCACATAGTTGTCATCGTAATCTTCTTCTTCGTCGTCTTCCATCATAACCCCTATTTCTCCGTGCCTCATCCAAACATTATAGTGTGGCATGAAACCCTTGTAAAGCAGGTGGGTGTGAAGGATTTTCCGGTCAGAGTAAGACTTCGTATTCCCACATATAGGGCATGGACAACACATAAAACCATTCTGCTTGTTTGCCTCAGCCACTTCGATAAAATCATGCACGCCCTTAATGTACTCGGAGGTGTGTCTTGAACCGTACATCCATTGCCGGTTCATCTGTGTGCATTACAGAACATCATGAATAGATAATTAAGTGACCGAATTAATAGAAGTTCATCATCACATTAAAACCAAAGTACATACATAGTTCTCATCTAACAACATAAAGCTCTGCAGAGCATCTAAATTAATTAAACCATACATTGAAACTATGTAAAACATTTCAATGCGAAAACAAATGCAATCATAATCGCAACCAATGTAACAACTGATCCAACGGCATAATGATACCAAGCCTCGGTATGAATGGCATATTTTCTAATCTTTCTAATCTTCAAGCGCATTGCATCCATCTTGATTTGTGATCATCGACGACATCCGCAACATGCAACTCCAATATCATCTTTTCCTCCTCAATTTTTCTTATCTTTTCCTTCAACAAATTATTTTCTACTTCAACTAAATTTAACCTCTCGACAATAGGGTCGGTTGGAATTTCCGGTTCCACAACCTCCTAGATAAATAAAATCTATGTCACGTTGGTCGGCATAATTGTCATAAACGATAAATGAACCAATAGTTATGAAAAGATAATATATACCACATCCGAATCATAGACAGGACGAGGGCCAACGGGGGCGGATACCAAAACCGTCGCACTATATAAGATGCAATAATAAAAGTAAGAAAATTATACAAGTATCTATATAAACATACAAGTAAGAATTTTTTTCCTTTCAGAAAGAAGATAAGAACAAGAGGCTCACCACGATGGTGTCGGTGACGAGATCGGCGCGGGCGATCGACGGCGGTGAAGACGAGGACGGGACGTAACGGACTGCTAAACCTAGACACATATTGAGGAAAATGGAGCTTGGAGAGGAGAAAGCTTAAGTAGTGTGGCTCGGGCATTCCATCGAACACCTCGTGTGCATAGGAGGCGAGCTAGAGCACCACAAAGCTCTCCCCTCGCCGGCCAGGAAAAACAGAGCAGTGGGAGTGCTCTGCTCGCGGGCGAGGGGTATACATAGGCAACTCATTGGTCCCGGTTTGTCCCACAAACCGGGACTAAAGGGCAGCCTTTGGTCCCGGTTCATGCCACCAACCGGGATCAATGGTGGTGGGCCAGGAGCGAGGCCCATTGGTCCCGGTTCGTCCCACCAACCGGGACCAAAAGGTCCAGACGAACCGGGACCAATGGCCCACGTGGCCCGGCCGGCCCCCGGGGCTCACGAACCGGGTCAAATGCTCCCATTGGTCCCGGTTCTGGATTGAACCGGGACTAATGGGCTGACCTGGCCTGGACCATTGCCCCCTTTTCTACTAGTGGTAGCGGCCTTTGTCGACGCAGTGCTCGAAGGTTGAGGGCGGCGGTGGAGCTTCAGAGCTTGCATGTCGCGAGGAGGAAGAAGAGGCACGGAAGGGGAAGAAAAAAAGGGCCTCCGAGCCTATTTATAAGGCAAAGGGATAAATGGCGGGCGCCAGAATCAAGGAGCCTGAAGCGACAAAAGTGGGTGCGGCTGACGCCTCGATTTTCAGGATACCATTAATGAGGAATCTTTTAATCATTTTTTACAGAGATGACGTCATCATGATCCGTTGCTGTGTCCAGAGGATGACATCACGGCGGTTTAACAAAGTTTATAAAAGAAGACATCATGGCAGTTTACGAGAAATGAAGGAAGATGTTCACATGATTTTTCTAAGTACTGAAGATTGACATGTACAGGTTCAAATCAATCTGGGGCCTAATGTTGGGGATATAACTACTGAGTGTAAACCACCCAGGAGGGGCCGGTTCACCCTCAACTATATTGAAGCCCATGAAGACCCAGAAGATGGCACTTTACTATGAAGCTTAGAGGCCCGGAGCCCAAAGGAGGATTTGGGCCCATAGTGGTAAACCGCCATAATCATATAACTTATATTGTAAGATAGGAAAGGAGAGACCGAGCCGGACACTTGTATGAGCCGGCCTTGGAACTCTGTAAACCGGCCGGGCGTTAACCCATGTATATAAGGGGACGACCCGGCGGTGGTTCAAAAACAAGAAATAACAACTCGAGAGCCAGGCATAGCGTGTTTAGCTCCCTGGTTATCGAGACCCCAATAATCCCATCACAACTAGACGTAGGCGTTTACCTTCATCGAAGGGGCCGAACTAGTATAAAAACCCTTGTGTTCTTTGTCCAGTTTAACCCCTTTAAGCTAACCCGTCATGATGACTCCACGACTAAGTCCTTTCACGAGGACATCTGACGTGATATTTCCACGACACCAGCCGTGTGCGGTGCCCCCCTCCACAGTTTACGCCTCTGGTCATATTCTCGCAGTGCTTAGGCAAAGCCCTGCGCGGATCACTTCACCATCACCGTTGCCACTCTATCATGCTGACGGAACTCATCTACTCCCTTGACACTCTGCTGGATCAAGAGTTCGTGGGACGTCATCGAGTTGAATGTGTGCAGAACTCGGAGGTGTCGTATGTTCCGTACTTGATCGGTTGGAACGAGAAGAAGTTTGACTACATCAACCGTGTTGCTAAATGCTTCCGCTTTCGGTATATGAGTGTACGTGGAAACACTCTCCCCCTCTTGTTTCTATACATCTCCTAGATAGATCTTGCGTGAGCGTAGGATTTTTTTATGGAATTGCATGCTACGTTCCCCAACAGTGACAGCCGAGCTAGGTTTATGCGTAGATGATATGCATGAGTAGAACACAAGGAGTTGTGGGCGGTGATCGTCATACTTCTTACCACCAATGTCTTATTTTGAATCGGTGGTATTCTTGGATGAAGCGGCCCGGACCAACCTTATATGACCATGTTCATGAGACCGGTTCCACCGACAGACATGCAACTAGTTTTGCATAAAGGTGGGTAGCGGGTGTCTATTTCTCCAACTTTAGTTGATTCGAATTTGACTGTGGTCGGTCCTTGTTGAAGGTTAAAACAACAAACTTGATAAATCACTGGTGTGGGTTTGTGCCGTAGGTAAGAACGGTTCTTGCTAGAAGCCCGTAGCAGCCACGTAAAACTTGCAGCAACAAAGTAGAGGATGTCTTACTTATTTTTGCAGGGCATGTTGTGATATGATATGGTCAAGATATGATGTGATATACATTGTTGTATGAGATGATCATGTTTTGGAAAAATTATCGGCAACTGGCAGGAGCCTTATGGTTGTCATTTTATTGTATGAAATGCAAACGCCATGTAATTGCTTTACTTTATCACTAAGCAGTAGTGATAGTCGTAGACGCAATAGTTGGCGAGACGACCACGACGCCACGATGGAGATCCAGGTGTCAAGCCGGTGATGATGGAGATCATGACGTTGCTTTGAAGATGGAGATCAAAAGCACAAGATGATGATGGCCATATCATGTCACATATTTTGATTGCATGCGATGTTTATCTTTATGCATCTTATTTTGCTTAGTACGGTGGTAGCATTATAAGGTGATCCCTTAACTAAATTTCAAGGTATAAGTGTTCTCCCCGAGTATGCACCGTTGCGAAAGTTCTTCGTGCTAAGACAACACGTGATGATCGGGTGTGATAGGCTCTACATTCACATACAACAGGTGCAAGCCAGTTTTGCACATGCGGAATACTCAAGTTAAACTTGACGAGCCTAGCATGTACAGACATGGCCTCGGAACATTGGAGACTGAAACGTCAAACGTGAATCATATAGTGGATATGATCAACATAGAGATGTTCACCATTGATGACTACTTCATCTCACGTGATGATCGGACATGGTTTAGTTGAACTGGATCACGTATCATTTAGATGACTTGAGGGATGTCTATCTTAGTGGGAGTATGCTACCTCTTGAGCATGCGTTGGTTTTCCCTTGAAGAGGAAAGGGTGATGCAACAAACTAGCGTAAGTATTTCCCTCAGTTTTGAGAACCAAGGTATCAATCCAGTAGGAGACGACGCACAAGTCACCGAATACTAGCACAAACAATCAAGAACTTGCAACCAACACGATAAAGGGGTTGTCAATCCCTTCACGGTCACTCACAAAAGTGAGATCCGATAGAGATAATAAAGTAAATATCTTTGGTACTTTTGGTTTATAGATTGGAAAGTAAAGATTGCAAAATAGTAGATCGGAAACTAGCAAGATGTAAATGAGATTCAATATAATGGAAAAGAGACCTGGGGGCCATAGGTTTCACTAGTGGCTTCTCTCGAGATAGCATATATTACGGTGGGTGAACGAATTATTGCCGAGCAATTGATAGAAAAGTGCATAATTATGACATCTAAGGCAATGATCATGAACATAGGCATCACGTCCGTGTCAAGTAGACCGACTCCTGCCTGCATCTACTACTATTACTCCACACATCGACCGCTATCCAGCATGCATCTAGAGTATAAAGTTCATAAAGAATGGAGTAATGCATTAAGCAAGATGACATGATGTAGAGGAATTAACTCAAGCAATATGATGAAAACCCCATCTTGTTATCCTCGATGGCAACAATACAATACATGCCTTGCTGCCCCTACTGTCACCGGGAAAGGACACCGCAAGATTGAACCAAAAGCTAAGCACTTCTCCCATGGCAAGAAAGATCAATCTAGTAGGCCAAACTAAACCAATAATTCGAAGAGACTTGCCAAGATATCAAATCATGCATATAAGAATTCAGAGAAGAACCAAATAATATTCATAGACAATCTGATCATAAATCCACAATTCATTGGATCTCGGCAACACCACAAAAGAGTATTACATTGAATAGATCTCCAAGAACATCGAGGAGAACTTTGTATTGAGAATCAAAGAGAGAGAAGAAGCCATGTAGCTAATAACTATGGACCCGGATGTCTGTGGTAAACTACTCATGCTTCATCAGAGAGGCAATGGTGTTGATGTAGAAGCCCTCCGTGATTGAATCCCCCTCCGGCAGATCACCGAAAAAGGCCCCAAGATGGGATCTCACGAGCACATAAGGTTGCGGCGGTGGAAAAGCGTTTTCGTGGCTCCGTCTGATGTTTTTAGGGCATAAGAGTATATATAGGCGAAAGAACTAGGTCGGTGGAGCTACGAGGGGCCCATGAGGGTGGGGGGCGCGCCTACCCCCCTGGGCGCACCCTCCTGCCTTGTGGACGCCTCATTGCGTCTGGTTTGCTTTCGATCCAAGAAAGATCATCGTGAAGGTTTCATTCCATTTGGTATTCTTTTTCTGCAAAACTCTAAAATAGGCAAAAAAAACAGAAACTGGCACTAGGCCCTCGGTTAATAGGTTAGTCCCAAAAATAATATAAAAGAGCATATTAAAGCCCATTAAACATCCAAAACAAATAATATAATAGCATGTAACAATAAAAAATTATAGATACGTTGGAGACGTATCAAGCATCCCCAAGCTTAATTCTTGCTCGTCCTCGAGTAGGTAAATGATAAAAACAGAATTTTTGATGTGCAATGCTACCTAACATATTTATTCATGTAATTTACTTTATTGTGGCATGAATGTTCAGATCCAAAAGATTCAAGATTTTTTTTAATATTGACATAAAAACGATAATACTTCAAGCATACTAACAAAGCAATCATGTCTTCTCAAAATAACATGGCCAAAGAAAGCTATCCCTACAAAATCAAATATTCTGGCTATGCTCTATATCTTCATCACACAAAATATTTAATCATGCACAACCCTGATGACAAGCCAAGCAATTGTTTCATACTTTTGATGTTCTCAAACTTTTTCAATCTTCACGCAATACATGAGCGCGAGCCATGACATGGCACTATAGGTGGAATAGAAGGGTGGTTGTGGAGAAGACAAAAAGGAGGAAGATAGTCTCACATCAACTAGGTGTATCACGGGCTATGGATAAGCGCATCAATAGATATCAATGTGAGTGAGTAGGGATTGACATGCAACGGATGCACTAAAGCTATAAGTGTATGAAAGCTCAACGAAAGAAACTAAGGGGGTGTGCATCCAACTTGCTTGCTCACGAAGACCTAGGGCACTTTGAGGAATCCCATCATTGGAATATACAAGTCAAGTTCTATAATGAAAAAGTCCCACTAGTATATGAAAGTGTCAACATAGGAGACTCTCTATCATGAAGATCACGGTGCTACTTTGAAGCACAAGTGTGGAAAAAGGATAGTCGCATTGCGCCTTCTCTATTTTCTCTCATTTTTTTATTTGGGCCTTTTTTTTATGGCCTCTTTTTTTTATTTTTATTTTTCGTCCGGAGTCTCATCCTGACTTGTGGGGGAATCATGGTCTCCATCATCCTTTCCTCACATGGGACAATGCTCTAATAATGAAGATCATCACACTTTTATTTACTTACAACTCAAGAATTACAGCTCGATACTTAGAACAAAATATGACTCTATGTGAATGCCTCCGGTGGAGTATCGGGGTGTGCAATGATTCAAGATTGACATGTATGAAAAAATTATGAACGGTGGCTTTGCCACAATTATGATGTCAACTACATGATCATGCAAAGCAATATGACAATGATGAAGCGTGTCATAATAAATGGAACGGTGGAAAGTTGCATGGCAATATATCTCGGAATGGCTATGGAAATGCCATAATAGGTAGGTATGGTGGCTGTTTTGAGGAAGGTATAAGGTAGGTGTATGGTACCGGTGAAAGTTGCGCAGTACTAGTGAGGCTAGCAATGGTGGAAGGGTGAGAGTGCATATGATCCATCGACTCAACATTAGACATAAAGAACTCACATACATATTGCAAAAATCTATTAGTTATCGAAACGAAGTACTACGTGCATGCTCCTAGGGGGATAGATTGGTAGGAAAATACCATCGCTCGTCCCCGACCGCCACTCATAAGGAAGACAATCAATAAATAAATCATGCTCCAACTTCATCACATAACGGTTCACCATACGTGCATGCTACGGGAATCACAAACTTTAACACAAGTATCTCTCGAATTCACAACTACTCTACTAGCATGACTCTAATATCACCATCTTCATATCTCAAAACAATCATAAAGAATCGAACTTCTCATAGTATTCAATGCACTTCATATGGAAGTTTTTATTATACCCATCTTGGATGTCCATCATATTAGGACTAGTTTTATAACCAAATAAAATTACCATGTTGTTCTAAGAGACTCTCAAAATAATATAAATGAAGCATGAGAGATCAACAATTTCTATAAAATAAAACCACCACCGTGCTCTAAAAAGATATAAGTGAAGCACTCAAGCAATATTGTCTAGCTCAAAAGATATAAGTAAAGCACATAGAGTATTCTAATAAATTCCGAATCATGCATGTCTCTCCCAAAAGGTGTGTAAAGAAAAGCAAAGACTCAAATCATACAAGATGCTCCAAGCAAAACACATATCATGTGGTGAATAAAAATATAGCCTCAAGTAAAGTTACCGATAGATGAAGACGAAAGAGGGGATGCCTTCCAGGGCATCCCCAAGCTTAGGCTTTTGGTTGTCCTTTAATTTTACCTTGGGGTGCCTTTTGCATCCCAAGCTTAGGCTCTTGCCACTCCTTATTCCAAAGTCCATCAAATCCTTACCCAAAACTTGAAAACTTCACAACACAAGCTTCAACAGAAAATTCATGAGCTCCGTTAGTATAAGAAAATAAATCACCACTTCAAGGTACTGTAATGAACTCATTCTTTATTTATATTGGTGTTAAACCTACTGTATTCCAACTTCTCTATGGTTCATACCCCCCGATACTACTCATAGATTCATCAAAATAGGCAAACAACACGCAAAAAACAGAATCTGAGGCGGATAAGTGGACCTGCACTTGGACGACTCAGACGTACTCGGCCAGCAAATGCTATAATTTCTACTTTAGGGAGGTTCAGGCACATCAGGCCTATACCTGGCTATGGAAATCTAAGGTCACCATGAAAATAAAGGTTTTTGGTTGGTTCCTTCTGTGTGATAGGCTAAACACCAGAAACATGATGAAGCGAAGACACTACAACATTGGCAATGACTACACATGCCCCCTCTGTGAGTCATGCGTGGAAGAAATAATTGAACATCTTTTCTTTGCTTGCTCCTTTAGCAAAACTTGTTGGGCTGACATTACCATCTGCTGGAGTTCTCAAGGCTCACGTTTGGAGTGGATAAACACAGCTAAAATCGCATGGAATAAGCCAATGTTAATGGCAATCTTCCTACAATCATCTTGGATCATCTGGAAGGAATGAAATAATAAAGTCTTCAGAAGAATAACACCCACGAAAGCATCCTGGAGCTCAAGATTAAAAGAGGATCTCTCTCTCTCCTAACTCATAGGGTTGGAGAACAACAAACCTCCTTTCTCAACTCTTTTGTAGCTACTTTCTAGTTTTTTACTTTCCCCTTCAACCCCCAAAGGGGATGACATGTACAAAACCATATGTAACTCCACCCCATTTGTTAATCTAATTACACAGTAGGAGGCTCTCCTACTGTTTCAGGTGTCAAAAAAAAAGAATCTGTCAAAAACAGAACAGTCTGTAGAAATATGTAACTTTAGAATACTTCTTTACTCCAAAAATTCTGAAATAAACTGGTGGACGTGAGGAATTTGTCTATTAATCTTCTGCCAAAAGAATCAACCTAAACTCACTTTTCTATAAAAAATGACAGCTACTCTCGTGAGCGCAAAAGTTTCTGTTTTTTACAGCAAGATCGCATTGACTTCACCCAAGTCTTCCCAAAGGTTCTACATGGCACAAACACTAATTAAAACTTAAACCACATATAACCATATGCTAGATGAATTATTTATTACTAAATATAAGCAAAAAGTAAAGAACAAAAATAAAATTGGGTTTCCTCCCAACAAGCGCTATCGTTTAACGCCCCTAGCTAGGCATAAAAACAAGAATAGATCTAGGTATTGCCATCTTCGACATGCAACTCTTTCCTCATCAAATACTCCAAAACTCGTGTTAAAAAATCTATTCTTTCCCTTATTTCCCTTTTATAAAGAAGAATTTAAATCATGACAAGGGCTTTGATTAGTAATTTTAACATTCACAAATCCATAGTCAGGATCATCACCATATATATCATCATAAAGAATACGTAGTTCATTTCTAACGGGCTCCTTCATCATTTTATTCAACCAATCTCTAATGAATCCTACATAAATTCCTCTAGTAATCCAGTCAAACTCCTCAAAAGTCTCAAGGTACAAAGATTGAGATGTTTCACAATGGGGAACTCTCTTCCTAAGATTTTCACTATAAGATTGATAATCTCTAGCTTCCAAACTACGCATGGTTTATTTATCATACAAAATATCTATAGTCGGAGGGTGTTCAACATCCTTTTTATAGAAAGAAAAAATATCCCTAGCTTCTTGTATTATAAAATCGAATTCACGCATAAGGATAATAGTGGCAATCTTATTATCTATAGGGTGATTGATATTGGGAAGTTCATAAAACACGTTCTGCAAAGCAGGATGGATGTGCACAAATTTTATTTCTAATTTCTCAACAAGCATAACGACGGCATCATCATAACAGTTGGTCTCAAGAAGAATAGACTTTTGATTAATAGGTATGGTTCCTGTGAACTCAAAAAATTCTTGGATAATAGTTTTTCAATAATATTACCATCCCCCACACGAAAAGAATTTGTTTTGTAATTAGGTGGAGTTTCAGTTTCATGATTCGAAGAACAAGACTCAAGTGCTTCTTCAAGATTTTCAACGATAACATCCCCAGTTTCAGACATGATGGCAACAAAACAATCTAACAAACGAGCACACAAGAAGCAAGCGAGAAGAGACGAACGGAAGAGGGGCGAAGAAAAGGCAAAGAGTTTTCGTAAATCGTTTTAGAAGTGGAGGAGAGGAAAACGAGAGGCGATTGGCGAATAATGTAATGCAAGGAGAAGAGTTTATGATGGGTACTTGGTATGGCTTGACTTGTCGTAGATGAAAGTGCAACTATCCCTAGGTGGTTTTGCTAATTCCTAACAACATATAGCTCATTGAGCGAATACTATTCCAAGATAAATATTTCAGGAAAGCTCAATGAATGGCATGGCATGGATGAGAAAAGTGGACCCCTCAAAATGCTTAGGATAAAAGGATTGGCTCATGCTTCAAGCTCAAGACTCTACATTTTATATTTTAGTGATCCAAGATCACATTGAGTCTATAGGAAAAGCCAATGCTATCAAGGAGGGATGAGGTGTTGCTTAATGAGGTTCTTGCTTCATAGTGCTTAGTGATATGCTCCAAAACCCTCAACTGCTTTCTTACATCCACATATGACCTAAACCTAAAGTCCAACTCGGCCCCACCAATTCTTTCTATCCGGCGCCACCGAGTTCAGATGTCATAGCCACTGCCACAAACCCTAGGCAAATTAGTCTTACCGATAGGGATCTCAGTCTCACCGAGATGGGATTGTAATCTCTCTATTTCCCTTCGTAAAGTTTCGATACCATCGAGATGAGCGATCAGTCCCACCGAGATTGCAATGTAAACTCTCTGTTTCCCTTTCGTAACATTTCAGTCCCACCGAAATGAGCTAACCAATCCCACCGAGTTTATTTGACCAACTCTCTGGTTAGCTTATTACCAAAATCGGTCCCACCGAGTTTGTGTAATCGGTCTCACCGAGATTACGTTATGCCCTAACCCTAACCATATCGGTCCTACCGAGTTGCATGTCGGTCCCACTAAAAACCCTAACGGTCACTAGGTTTACTGAATCGGTCAGACCGAGTTGCTTGATTCAGTCCCACCGAGATTGGTAAATTGTGTGTAACGGTTAGATTTTGTGTGGAGGCTATATATACCCCTCCACCCCCTCTTCATTCGTGGAGAGAGCTATCAGAACAAAACTACACTTCCAACTTACCATTTCTGAGATAGAACCACCTATTCATGTGTTGAGACCAAGATATTCCATTCCTACCATATGAATCTTGATCTCTTGCCTTCCTCAAGTTTCTTTACACTCAAATCTTATTTCCACCAAATCCAAATCCTGTGAGAGAGAGTTGAGTGTTGGGGAGACTATCATTTGAAGCACAAGAGCATGGAGTTCATGATCAACACACCATTTGTTACTTCTTGGAGAGTGGTGTCTCCTAGATTGGCTAGGTGTCACTTGGGAGCCTCCGACAAGATTGTGGAGTTGAACCAAGGAGTTTGTAAGGGCAAGGAGATCGCCTACTTCGTGAAGATCTACCACTAGTGAGGCAAGTCCTTCGTGGGCGATGGCCATGGTGTGATAGACAAGGTTGCTTCTTCATGGACCGTTCTTGGGTGGAGCCCTCTGTGGACTCGCGCAGCCATTACCCTTCGTGGGTTGAAGTCTCCATCAACGTGGATGTACGATAGCACCACCTATCGGAACCACGGCTCAAAAATCACCGTGTCTCCAAATTGTGTTGGTTTCTCCAAACCCTTCCCTTTACATTCTTGCAAGTTGCATGCTTTATTTTCTGCTGCTCATATACTCTTTGCGTGCTTGCATGAATTGTGTTAAGATTGCTTGACTTGTGCTAAGTTTGCTAAAATCTGCCAAAGACTAAAATTGGGAAAGGTTAAGTTTTTATTTGGTCAAGTAGTCTAATCACCCCCCTCTAGACATACTTCAAGATCTTACAAGTGGTATCAGAGCTTTGGTCTCCATTTGCTTTGATTTCCATAGCTTTTGGTGGTCATAGCCTTGGTTTCACAACCTAGGAGAGTATGTCGTCTAGCGAGGGAAACTACCACCGTAGAGGTCCTTACTTTGATGGTACTAATTTTTCTAGTTGGAAGCATAAGATGAAAATGCATATTCTCGGACATAACACCGCCGTTTGGGCTATTGTGTGTATTGGCTTGCAAGGTGAATTCTTTGATGGGAGAGAACTGAACCATGAAGCTAGCGCGGATGAGTTGAAGATGCTGCAATACAACGCTCAAGCTTGTGATATCATGTTCAATGGTTTGTGCCCCAAAGAATTCAACAAAATCAGCCGTCTTGAGAATAAAAAGGAAATTTGGGACACTTTGATTGATATGCACGAAGGTACCGACTCCATCAAGGAATCCAAATTGGATGTGCTTCAAAGTCAACTTGACAAGTTCAAGATGAAGGATGGTGAAGGCATTGCTGAAATGTACTCTAGGCTTGCTCTCATCACAAATGAGATTTCCGGCTTAGGAAGTGAAGAGATGACTAACAAATTCATCATCAAGAAGATCCTAAGAGCCTTGGATGGAAAATATGATACTGTGTGCACATTGATCCAAATGATGCCCAATTACAAGAATCTCAAGCCAACGGAGGTCATTGGAAGAATTGTTCCTCATGAGATATCACTCAAGGATAAGGAGGAGCTGCACAACAAGTCAAGTGGTGCTTACAAAGCCTCATGTGAAGCTCCCACATCATTAAGTGAGAAACAAACCTTCAATGAAGAATTGTGCCTAATGGTGAAGAACTTCAAAAAATTCTACAAGAGTAGAAGCAAGGAAAGAAGTTCCAAGTCAAGGTCCTACAATGACAAAAGATCTTCAAGTCGAGAGCGAAATGGCTACAACTATGGAAGACCCGGACACTATTCTAATGAGTGTACGGATCTCTACAAAAGAAGATAAGAATCACCTAAGAGGAGAAGTAGAAGAGAAGAATCACCGCCAAGAGAGAGCAGGAGTAGAGATGATCGTTATGAACGAAGAACATCCCGGAGAAGCAAGGATTCAGAAAGGAAGGACAAGTCATCAAGGAGCTACACAGAACGAAGACATCAAGCTCATGGTGGTGAATGGGTATCCGGTTCCGACTCTGAACATCACTCTGAGAGAAGCTATCACTCCGACTCTGAAAATACTCAAGATGAAGGTGTTGCCGGTCTAGCACTTGTGTCAACCAACTCCCACGACATATTTGATTCACCAAATGAAGGACTTGGAAGATGCTTCATGGCTAAAGGCCCAAAGGTAACACACCCCGAGTATGTTGATTTCAATAGTGATGAAGATGACTTGCTAGGTGATGATGATTTACTTATTGACAACTCTAGTGATGAATACTATGATGAAACGTCAATTAATCGTGCTAATCAAGATAAAACGAATGACGATGATAAGGAGAAAATTGAGCTCCTAACTAAAGAACTAAACACTCTTAAGTTAGCTCATGAAACTATCTTAGGATATCATCGAGAACTTTTAAGGACTCATGAGAAGTTACACTTTGAAAAGCTAAACCTTGAGCAAGAGCAAGAGTTCTTAAAGGAAATCAATGATGATCTTCGCAAGAAAAGTTCTTCTTACATTGCCAAGCGTTTACTCTTATCTACTTACATGCCTCAAGTCAAGTCTAGTAACAAAAACAAGAAGGATTCTTCCTCTAGTAGTAACAATAATCTTGCTAAATCCAATGTTGTTGCTTCTAGTAGTTCTCTTGATTCCACTAATGATTCTCTTAGCCAAGTTACACTTGAGCAAGAAAATAGTTTATTGAAGGGAATTATAGAGAAAGGTGTTTACAAGATCCTTGCCGGGAGTAAGCAATTCGAGGAAATTGTACGCAAGCAAGGAAGGCACCGGAAGAACAAAGGTGTTGGTTTTGAACGAAAGTTCAATGCCAATGGAGTTGAGTGGGAAGAAGATCAATACCGCAAGACGAAGTTTGTCCCTCAACAAGAAAAGTATGATCCTACTTCCTTCAAAGGGACACAAGCTCAAGATGATCTTCCACCACAAGACCACAAGCAAAAAGGCAAGGATGAGCTTCAAGAGGAGATTGATGCATTTGAAGAAGCTCCCAAGGCCTTGGTCAAGTGGGTTCCCAAGACTACGTCAAGTTCTACTTCATCAAGTACGACTACAACTCGAAGGATTCCCATCAACATGGCGTGGATCCCGAACAAGAAGAACTAGAGAGTTCTTGAGGGTGACTCCGCCAACATTCTTCACTCACATCATTTTGTCAAGGACAAGTGCAATCAGCTTTCACATCTTGCACTAGTTCAAGGAGTCACAAACCCTCTTGTTGGTAAGACAAGGGACAAGGTAACCTAATGCTTTCATAGACATCATCTTGTGTGTGCATCACTCTATGTCTATGGATATCCTTGTTTGTTCCTTGTGGGACTAACCCGCGTAGGTATTGAAAGTGCAACTCACTCCAAAGGATTGCTCCAAATGATCTACATCAACATTGAGCATCCACATCTTCAACACCTACATGAAGTCATCATCAACAAAACCCAAGGCTAGTTCATCCCTCTAAGGGGGGATCTCACATCTAGGGGAGCTTTACTATAAGAATTGAGCTAAAGCAACTCTAATGGTGTGAACACATCAATGCTTTATGTAAAAGTGGTAACCCCACTTGAGCTTAAACGATGAGTATGACCTATGGTCAAATGTTCTCATTTGACTCCTAAGTCAATATACTCATATATAGATGACCTAGTCATCGCCAATTGCTTGATAGATGCTAGAATTGGTTGTGCATGCTTTGCCACATATTTCATTTGTCATTTATTGTGTGAGCATGTTGGTTGCATATTTTACTCATTCGAGGACATCCACTTGTAGTTTTGCTTGTTTGGCTTCTTTTTCTTTTGGCCAAGTGGATGGACAAGAATGCCTTAGAACCTTCTGTAGCTATCTATGCTATTCTTGTCTCAAATTCTATTCATGCTACATCACAAAATTTGATCAAGTCAGATTCAAACCACTCTGTGTGAGGAGCACTCGGAGTCCCCGATTCGTCATGGACTTAAACTTCCAAAACTTCTTTGTTTGTTCCGGTCTGACCGATTCTTCCATTTCGGTCATACAGAGATCACTAAGTCGATCTAGGTTTTCAATCTCGGTGCAACTGATTTGAATATTTCGGTCTCACCGAGTTGCAGTAACTGCCTGCAGTAATGCATCTCGCTGCCACCGAATTGTTCCACTCGGTCACACCGACAGGGTCGGGCTATATATACCCATGGGCAAAATTTTGGAATTTTTCTCTGAACACTTTCGCCTGTGCTCAGCCCACTCTGCCTCCAGGGTCTCTGGGTCCTCCTCCTCGTCGCCAGCTGCCTACCGCCGCTGGTCTCCGCCGCCATCAATGGGAATCAACACCGCCGTTGCCGCCGTAGCGAGTCCATCGCCGAGCTAGGGTATGGACTTGATCACTGTGCTATCCCTATCTGATTCCTATCACATTATGTTCGCCATGAATCTTGCCATGATTGAAACTATCTCATCTATTCAAAACAATCCGTAGATTAGGTTTGGATTGAAAATTTAGGGTTAGGTTTCCGCCGAAACCATCTCAGACCCACCGAGTTGTAGAAATCGGTTCCACCGATTTGGCCAAGGCCATTGCACATGTATTTTTCGGTCTGACCGAGAATTGCAAATCGGTGTGACCGAATTCAGAACTTTGTGAAACCCTAGCAGTCTCCGGTGCCACCAAACTGTGACTCGATCTGACCGAGTTCACTAGTTTAGGTTCCTAAAGCTGCTTCGGTATCACCGAGTTTACAACTCGGTTCATCCGAAATGCTTTCTGTGGAAAACTAAAACTAAGTTTTTAATTCAATCTTTTGCAAAAACCTCTGTATTTTTGTGATGCTCATCCCCTCTATCTCAACTATATCTATTCACAGGGTCAGCAGTCAGTGTTTGCAACATGTCTGATCAGACTGATAGCCAGAACAGGGAAGAGGAGCAGGTTCCTATGAGTGAGGGCACTAGTCCCTCTAGTTCCTCAAATGATGGCAGCAGGAGCACCCCAAGAAACTTACTCAAAGCTGCCACCAGGAACAGGAAGAAGAAAACTTCAGACTCAGAGGATGAAGTCTATGTGGCAGAGCCACATCCAGGAAAGTGCTCAAGAAGGAATATGACACTGCTGCAACCACCAAGCCAGGACTGAATAGGAAAGTCCCTGCCAAGAGGACTCCTATGCTGAAGTTAGAGCATCAACTCAGGAAACTAAGAGATCAGAACCCAAGGAGCCAGAAGTGATTGAAAAGAAGAGGAAGGAAAGGGTCAAGAAGACCATGGCCAGGGTTGTTGGAAAGCCTTCCATGATGGAAGAGGAAGAAGAAGAGGCTGCTGCTCCAGCTCCCAAAGCTCAGAAGCTCATGGGTGATGCCATCAGATCAGGGGCTACTTCATCAAAGCCCAAAGAAGCACCTAAGGCTGCTTCCAAGCCCAAGACTGCACCAAAGAGGAATACCATGAACATCCCAGCTGCTGAAAAGAACAAGGCCCCAGTGCCTGAAGTTGTTGCTGAAGAAGAAGAAGATGAAGAGCATGTTCTGAAAAAGTTGAAGCCTAAAATTCCAGATCATAATGATGCTCATCCTGTTGCTGAGAACATGAAGCTGAGAAAGGATGAAGGACTCAGATAGTGGAGGTTGACTGATCCTTATGCACTCAGGAGGAGAACTGATGTGGACTACAGGTTCCATACAATGGAACAACAGGATTTCTATGAGATAGTGTTGCTGGACAAGAAACCAATACTCTGTGATATGAGATGGGTAGATTGGAAATACATCAAGGAAAATGAAGAACACTACCATGGAGTGTTTGACAGTTTCAAGGGTTGTGGAGTGGATAAGTTTGTTTGGCAGAAGCTCACAAAGTGGAATGATGAGCTCATAATGCAATTCTACTCCACATCACACTTCTATCCAGATGGCAGGATAGTATGGATGTCTGAAGGTACAAGGTACCAGTCTACTATTGAAGAATGGGACAATCTGATCAATGCACCAAAGGATAAAGAGGATGACTTGGATGTCTATGCCAAGAAGAAGATGGATCATAACACTATGGCACACATGTACAAGGAGATCCCAGATGCTGCTGTTGAAACACACAAGTTTGGATCTGTACATTTCCTTCTATCAGGACTGCCAACCATCAACTGGATCCTCAGGCATACAGTTTTTCCCAAGTCAGGTGATCATAACATGATCAGAGGCCATGCTATAAATCTGCTACACTTGTTTGATGTTCCTCAAAAGTCCAAGGTCATGAGCCTCATTGTTGAAACTACCAAAAGGACAGCTGCAGATCGGAAGAGAAGTTGTGGGTATGCCCCACAGATCCAGGAGCTGATTAACTCCAAGATGGGCACTGGCATATACTTGTTGGGCAAGGAAAACATGCCTATCTATCCAGATTTTGAGGATAACCAAGTGGTTATGGATGAAGATGAACCATCTTCTGTGCAAGCACAAGCAAAGAAGGAGAAGGCAAGGACTGAGAAGGCTGCCAAGATGCCAACAATTGATGAGGCATCTGAGTACTTCCTGAAGAGAAAGCAAGATCAGCTTGGCTACTTGATAGCATCCACTCTAAGGATTGAGAAAGGGTTGGCCACCCTGACTCAAAACCAGGAGAGCCTGGAGAGGATCATGGAGCAGAAGTTCTATGACTTGGATGTGAAGGTAACTGAGATCCAGTCTGTTATTGAGCAACTCCAGGATGACATGCAGGAGAGGAAGGGCAAGACAACCACTAAGGCATTTGCTAGAGTGCCTAGAGCTCAGAGATCAGCTGCAGTGCCTGTGACAGACACAAGAGCAAGTTCATCTACACCTGCTACAACTTCAGTGCCACCAGCTCCAGCATCTACTCCACCAGCTCCAACTTCATCAACTGATGCCTTCGTCCTTGGAGTCATATCTACACCACCACATCAAGACCAAGCCTGAGAGACGACATAGTACTATGCATTTTCTAGGAACTTTTTGGTAACTTGTTGCCAAAGGGGGAGAAAATGTATAGATCATAGGCTTCGAGAGAGAGAGTTTACTTTTGTTCTCTCTTGTTTTTTTGTGGTTGAACTTTGTTTGCTTTCGCTTGTTTGAGATACTTTATTACCTGTGTGATACTATGATGATCATGTGTTTGATCATATGCTACATTAATGCTTGTTGGATGACATTATCCTTTTATCTCTATATGATCATTCACTTTGCTTGGTGATGAGTGCATGTATTTTGATTATTATCATTTTGAGCGCTCTAGCAAGATGTATGTGACATGGGAGAGTAACTCATGAACCTAACTCTATGTGCATTTGCAGTCCAAAGCAAATCTTAAACTATGCACAAATTTAGGTGGAGCTCTCACATTTCACATACTTCTCAAAGCGACAATGTTTTTCAATCTTATTATGATTTGTCGAAGCTTTGATCTATATGTTGTCATCAATTACCAAAAAGGCGGGCATTGAAAGTGCAACTATCCCTAGGTGGTTTTGGTAATTCCTAACAACATATAGCTCATTGAGCTAATACTATTCCAAGATAAATATTCAGGAAAGCTCAATGAATGGCATGGCATGGATGAGAAAAGTGGACCCCTCAAAATGCTTAGGATAAAAGGATTGGCTCAAGATTCAAGCTCAATACTCTACATTTTATATTTTAGTGATCCAAGATCACATTGAGTCTATAGGAAAAGCCAATGCTATCAAGGAGGGATGAGGTGTTGCTTAATGAGGTTCTTGCTTCATAGTGCTTAGTGATATGCTCCAAAACCCTCAACTTCTTTCTTACATCCACATATGACCTAAACCTAAAGTCCAACTTGGCCCCACCGATTATTTCTATCTGGCGCCACCGAGTTCAGATGTCATAGCCACTGCCACAAACCCTAGGCAAATCGGTCTTACCGATAGGGATCTCGGTCTCACCGAGATGGGATTGTAATCTCTCTGTTTCCCTTCGTAACATTTCGGTACCACCGAGATGAGTGATCGGTCCCATCGAGATTGCAATGTAAACTCTCTGTTTCCCTTTTGTAACATTTCGGTCCCACTGAAATGAGCGAGCCAGTCCCACCGAGTTTATCTGACCAACTCTCTGGTTAGCTTATTACCAAAATCGGTCCCACTGAGTTTGTGTAATCGGTCTCACCGAGATTACGTTATGCCCTAACCCTAACCATATCGATCCTACCGAGTTGCATGTCGGTCCCACCGAAAACCCTAATGGTCACTAGGTTTACTGAATCGGTCAGACCGAGTTGCTTGATTCGGTCCCACCGAGATTGGTAAATTGTGTGTAACGGTTAGATTTTGTGCGGAGGCTATATATACCCCTCCACCCCCTCTTCATTCGTGGAGAGAGCCATCAGAACAAACCTACACTTCCAACTTACCATTTCTGAGGGAGAACCACCTACTCATGTGTTGAGACCAAGATATTCCATTCCTACCATATGAATCTTGATCTCTAGCCTTCTCCAAGTTGCTTTCCACTCAAATCTTCTTTCCACCAAATCCAAATCCTGTGAGAGAGAGTTGAGTGTTGGGGAGACTATCATTTGAAGCACAAGAGCAGTTCATCATCAACACACCATTTGTTACTTCTTGGAGAGTTGTGTCTCCTAGATTGGCTAGGTGTCACTTGGGAGCCTCCTACAAGATTATGGAGTTGAACCAAGGAGTTTGTAAGGGCAGGGAGATTGCCTACTTCGTGAAGATCTACCGCTAGCGAGACAAGTCCTTCATGGGCGACGGCCATGGTGGGATAGACAAGGTTGCTTTTTCGTGGACCCTTCTTGGGTGGAGTCCTCCATGGACTCGCGCAGCCGTTACCCTTCGTGGGTTGAAGTCTCCATAAACATGGATGTACGATAGCAAAACCTATCGGAACCACGACTCAAAAATCACCGTGTCTCCAAATTGCGTTGGATTTCTCCAAACCCTTCCCTTTACATTCTTGCAAGTTGCATGCTTTATTTTCCGCTGCTCACATACTCTTTGCATGCTTGCTTGAATTGTGTTAAGATTGCTTGACTTGTGCTAAGTTTGCTAAAATCTGCCAAAGACTAAAATTGGAAAAAGGTTAAGTTTTTATTTGGTCAAGTAGTCTAATCAGCCCCCCTCTAGACATACTTAAAATCCTACAATAGTCTCCCTGGCAATGGCGCTAGAAATCCTTCTTGATACCTCTTGAGCTTGCGTTGGTTTTCCCTTGAAGAGGAAAGGGTGATGCAGCAAAGTAGCGTAAGTATTTCCCTCAGTTTTGAGAACCAAGGTATCAATCAAGTAGGAGACGATGCACAAGTCAACGAATACCTGCACAAACAATCAAGAACTTGCAACCAACTTGATAAAGGGGTTGTCAATCCCTTCACGGTCACTCGCAAAAGTGAGATCTGATAGAGATAATAAAGTAAATATTTTTGGTATTTTTGGTTTATAGATTGGAAAGTAAAGATAGATCGGAAACTGGCAAGATGTAAACGAGATTCACTATAATGGAAAAGAGACCCGGGGGCCATAGATTTCACTAGTGGCTTCTCTCGAGATAGCATATATTATGGTGGGTGAACGAATTACTGTCGAGCAATTTATAGAAAAGCGCATAATTATGACGACATCTAAGGCAATGATCATGAACATAGGCATCACGTCTGTGTAAAGTAGACCGACTCCTGCCTGCATCTACTACTATTACTCCACCCATCGATAGCTATCCAGCATGCATCTAGATTATTAAGTTCATAAAGAACGGAGTAACGCATTAACCAAGATGACATGATGTAGAGGAATTAACTCAAGCAATATGATGAAAACCCCATCTTGTTATCCTCGATGGTCACAATACAATACATGCCTGGCTGCCCCTATTGTCACTGGGAAAGGACACCGCAAGATTGAGCCCAAAGCTAAGCACTTCCCCCATGGCAAGAAAGATCAATCTAGTAGGCCAAACTGAACCAATAATTCTAAGAGACTTGCAAAGGTATCAAATCATGTATATAAGAATTCAGAGAAGAACCAAATAATATTCATAGATAATCTGATCATAAATCCACAATTCATTGGATCTTTGCAAACTCACAGCAAAAGAGTATTACATCCAATAGATCTCAAAGAACATCGAGGAGAACTTTGTATTGAGAATCAAACAGAGAGAAGAAGCCATCTAGCTAATAACTATGGACCTGAAGGTCTGTGGTAAACTACTCACGCTTGATCGGAGAGGCAGTGATGTTGATGTAGAAGCCCTCCGTGATCGAATCCCCCTCCGGCAGATCGCCGGAAAAGGCCCCAAGATGGGATCTGATGGGTACAGAAGGTTGCGGCAGTGGAAATGTGGTTTCGTGGCTCCCCCTGATGTTTTTCGGGTATAAGAGTATATATAGGCGAACGAACTAGGTCGGTGGAGCTACGAGGGGCACACGAGGGTGGGGGACACGCCCACCTCCTGGGCGCCCTCCTGCCTCGTGGACGCCTAGTTGTGTCTCCGATTTCATCTCCAAGACTTCTGGTTTGCTTTTGGTCCAAGAAAGATCAACGCGAAGGTTTCATTCTGTTTGGACTCCGTTTGGTATTCCTTTTTTGCAAAACTATAAAATAGGCAAAAAAAACAGAAACTGGCACTGGGCCCTCGTTTAATAGGTTAGTCCCAAAAAATAATATAAAAGAGCATAATAAAGCCCATTAAACATCCAAAACAAATAATATAATAGCATGGAACAATAAAAAATTGTAGATACGTTGGAGACATATCAGAGTTCTTAAGTAATATGATTAATTGAACTTAATTTATCATGAACTTAGTCCTAATAGTTTTTGCATATCTATGTTGTAGATCAAAGGCTCGTGCTACCGTTCCCTTCAATTTTAAAGTGTTCCTAGAGAAAGCTAAGTTGAAAGATGATGGTAGCAACTACACAGACTGGGTCCGTAACTTGAGGATTATCTTCATTGATGCACAGAAGAATTATATCCTTTATGCATCGCTAGGTGTACCACCCCCCAGCAACTACAGACTTTGTGAATGCCTGGCAGTCACATGTCGATGACTACTCGATAGTTTAGTGTGCCATGCTTTACGGCTTAGAATCGGGGACTTCAAAGACGTTTTGAACGTCATGGACCATATGAGATGTTCCAGGAGTTGAAGTTAATATTTCGAGCAAATGCCCGAGTTGAGAGATATGAAGTCTCCAACAAGTTCTATAGTTGCAAGATGGAGGAGAATAGTTCTGTCAGTGAGCACATATTCAGAATGTCTGGATATCATAATCACATGACTCAGCTGGGAGTTGATCTTCCACATGATTGTGTCATTGATAGAGTTCTTCAATCACCGCCACCAAGCTATAAAGGCTTCATGATGAACTATAATATGCAAGCGATGGAGAAGACTATTCCCGAGCTCTTTGCAATGCGCAAAGCTACAGAGGTAGAAATCAAGAAGGAGCATCAAGTGTTGATGGTTAACAAGACCACTAGTTTCAAGAAAAAGGGCAAAGGAAAGGAGGGGAACTTCAAGAAGAATGGCAAGCAAGTTGCCACTCCCGGGAAGAAACCCAAAGCTAGACCCAAGCTTGAAATTAAGTGCTTCTACTACAAAGGGGCTGGTCATTGGAAGCGGAACTGCCCCAAGTATTTAGCGGATAAGAAGGATGGCAAAGTGAACGAAGGTATATTTGGTATACATGTTATTGATGTGTACCTTACTAATTCTTGTAGTAGTGCCTGGGTATCTATAACTCGAAACAGGGACTACGGATTAAATGAGGATTGGCTAAGGACGAGGTGACGATGCACGTCGGGAATGGTTCCAAGGTCGATGTGATTGTCGTCGGCACGCTACCTCTACATCTACCTTCGGGATTAGTTTTAGACCTGAATAATTTATATTTGGTGCCAGCGTTGAGCATGAACATTATATCTGGATCTTGTTTAATGCGAGAAGGTTATTCATTTAAATTGGAGAATAATGGTTGTTCTATTTATATGAGTAATATCTTTTATGGTCATGCACCCTTGAAGAGTGGTCTGTTTCTATTGAATCTCGATCGTGGTGATACACATATTCATAATATTGATGCCAAAAGATGCAAAGTTGATAATGATAGTGCAACATATTTGTGGCACTGCCATTTAGGTCATATCAGTTTAAAGCGCATGAATAAACTCCATGCAGATGGACTTTTGAAATCACTTGATTATGAATCATTTGATACTTACAAACCGTGCCACATGGGAAAGATGACTAAAACTCTATTCTCCGGAACAATGGAACGAGCCAATGACTTACTGGATATAATACATACCGATGTATGCAGTGTGATGAGTGTTGAGGCTCGTGGCGGGTATCATTATTTTCTGACCTTCACAGATGATTTGAGCAGATATGGGTATATCTACTTAATGAAACACAAGTATGAAACATTTGAAAAGTTCAAAGAATTTCAGAGTGAAGTGGAGAATCATCGTAATAAGAAAATAAAGTTTCTATGATCTGATCATGGAGGAGAATATTTGACTTACGAGTTTGGCCTTCATTTATAACAATGTGGAATAGTTTCAAAACTCATGCTACCTGGAACACCACAGCGTAATGGTGTGTCCGAACGTCGTAACCATACTTTATTGGATATGGTGCGATCAATGATGTCTCTTAACAATTTACCACTATCGTTTTGGGGTTATGCATTAGAGACAGCCGCATTCAGTTTAAATAGGGCACCGTCAAAATCCGTTGAGATGACACTGTATGAACTGTGGTTTGGCAATAAACCTAAGGTGTCATTTCTTAAAGTTTGGGGATGCGATGCTTATGTCAAAAGGCTTCTGCCTGATAAGCTCGAACCCAAGTCGGAGAAGTGTGTCTTCATAGGATACCCTAATGAAAAAGTTGGTTACACCTTCTACCACATATTCGAAGGCAAGATGTTTGTTGCCAAGAATGGAACCTTTCTAGAGAAGGAGTTCCTCTCGAAAGAAGTGAGTGGGAGGAAGTAGAACTTGATAAGGTAATTGTACCTTTTCTGAATTTGGAAAGTAGCTCATCTGAGAAATCTGTTCCCGTGATGCCTACACCAACTTGAGAGGAAGCTAATGATGATGATCATGAACCTTCAGATCAAGTTACTACTGAACCTCGTAGGTCAACCAGAGCACAATCCGCACCTGAGTGGTACGACAAACCTGTTATGGAAGTCACGTTACTTCACCATGACGAACCTACGAACTATGAAGAAGCTATGATGAGCCCAGATTTCAATAAATGGCTTCAGTCCATGAAATCTGAGATAGGATCCATGTATGAGAACAAAGTGTGGACTTTGGTGGATTTTCCCGATGATCGGCGACCCTTAGAGAATAAATAGATCTTCAAGAAGAAGACTGACACTTACTATCTATAAAGCTCGACTTCTCACAAAAGGTTTTTGACAAGTTCAAGGAGTTGACTACGATGAGACTTTCTCACCCGTAGCGATGCTTAAGTCTGTCCGAATCAAGTTAGCAATTGCCGCATTTTATGATTATGAAATCTGGCAAATGGATGTCAAAACTGCATTCCTTAATGGATTTCTTAAAGAAGAGTTGTATATGATGCAACCAGACGGTTTTGTCGATCCTAAAGGTGCTAACAAAGTGTGCAAGCTCCAGACCATCTATGGACTGGTGCAAGCATCTCAGAGTTGGAATATATGCTTTGATGAGGTGGTCAAAGCATATGGTTTTATACAGACTTACAGTGAAGCCTGTATTTACAAGAAAGTGAGTGGGAGCTCTGTAGTATTTTTAATATTATATGTGGATGACATGTTGTTGATTGGAAATGATATAGAATTTCTAGATAGCATAAAAGGATGCTTGAATAAAAAAATCAATGAAAGACCTCGGTGAAGCTGCTTATATATTGGGCATCAAGATCTATAGAGATAGATCAAGACGCTTAATATGAATTTCACAAAGCACATACCTTGACAAAGTTCTGAAGAAGTTCAAACTGGATCAGTCAAAGAAAGGGTTCTTGCCTATGTTACAAGGTGTGAAGTTGAGTCAGACTCAATGCGCAACCACATCATAAGATAGAGAGAAAATGGAAGTCATTCCCTATGCCTCAGCCATAGGTTCTATCATGTATGCTATGTTGTGTACCAGACCTGATGTGTGCCTTGCTATAAGTTTAGCAGGGAGGTACCAAAGTAATCCAGGAGTGGATCACTGGATAGCGGTCAAGAACATCCTGAAGTACCTGAAAAGGCCTAATGATATGTTTCTCATTTATGGAGGTGGCAAAGAGCTCGTCGTAAATGGTTACGTCAATGCTAGCTTTGACACTGATTCGGATGACTCTAAGTCACAAACCGGATACGTATTTATATTGAATGGTAAAGTTGTTAGTTGGTGCAGTTCCAAGTAGAGCATCATGGCGGGATCTACCTATGAAGCGGAATACATAGCTGCTTCAGAAGCGGCAAATGAAGGAGTCTGGATGAAGGAGTTCATATCTGATCAAGGTGTAATACCTAGTGCATCGGGTCCAATGAAAATCTTCTGTGACAATACTGGAGTTATTGCCTTAGCGAAGGAATCCAGATTTCACAAGAAGACCAAACACATCAAGAGACGCTTCAACTCCATCCTTGTTCTAGTCAAGGAGGAAGACATAGATATTTGTAAAATACATACGGATCTGAATGTGGCAGACCCGTTGACTAAGCCTCTTCCACGAGCAAAACATGATCAGCACCAAGACTCTATGGGTGTTAGAATCATTACTTTGTAATCTAGATTATTGACTCTAGTGCAAGTGGGAGACTGAAGGCAATATGACCTAGAGACAATAATAAAGTTGTTATTTTATATTTCCTTATATCATTGTAAATGTTTACGATTCATGCTAGACTTGTATTAACCGGAAACATGATACATGTGTGGATACATAGACAAAACACTGTGCCCCTAGTATGCCTCTACTTGACTAGCTCATTAATCAAAGATGGTTAAGTTTCCTAGCCATAGACTTGTGTTGTCATTTGATGAACGAGATCACATCATTAGGAGAATGATGTGATGGATAAGACCCATTCGTTAGCTTAGCATAATGATAGTTTAGTTTTATTGCTACTGCTTTCTTCATGTATGATACGTCTCCAACGTATCTATAATTTATCAAGTATGCAAGCTATTATATTATCATTCTTGGATGTTTTACAATCATTTTATAGAAACTTTATATCATTTTTGGGACTAACCTATTGACCCAGTGCCCAGTGCCAGTTGCTATTTTTTGCTTGCTTTTTACATCGCCAGAAATCTATATCAAACGGAGTCCAAACACTGCGAAACTTTTTGTGAATTATTTATGGACCAGAAGACCACCAATGGGTCAAAGCAGCACCTGGGGGGTGCCCCGAGGGGGCCACAATCCACCAGGGCATGCCCTGGTGGGTTGTGCCCACCTCGGTGGCCTCCCGCACCCCCTCTTCGCCCTATAAATTCTCAAATATTCCAAAAACCCTTGGAGAGAACCTAGATCAGAAGTTCTGCCGCCGCAAGCCTTTGTAGCCACCGAAAACCAATCGGGACCCAATTCTGGCACCCTGACGGAGGGGGGAATCATCACCGGTGGCCATCTGCAACATCCCGGCGGCCACCACAATAAGGAGGGAGTAGTCCTCCCTCGAGGCTGAGTGCTTGTACCAGTAGCTATGTGTTTACTCTCTCTCATGTGCGATCTTGAGATGTCACGATCTTGATGTATCATGGGCTTTGTTAACATAGATGGATCATATGATGTTTCTCCCCTCACTACTATTGTTTTGATGAATTGAGTCTTTACCCTTTGAAGTTTTGTCTTGTCAGATTGAATGTTCAGATCTGAGAACACATTATATGTGTCTTGCATATGAATACCCGTGGTGACAATGTGGTATTATTTTGATTCACTTGATATATGTTATAACATTCAACTTGCGGATTCCCGAGGTGACTTTGGGGTAATCTATGCATAGGGGTTGATGCGCGTTTTTATTATCTTTTCTCCAATAGAAACTTTGGGATCTCCTTGTAGTTCTTTGTGCGGATTGAATATTATGATCATGAAGTTGTTTGATGCATATCGTAGAATTAACTCATGGATACTCATTGTAACATTGGAGTATCTAGGTCACATTAGAGTTGGTTGATGTGTGTCATATGGTGTTATTTTAGTATGAACTCTTGGTTAGATTGATCGAAAAGAATAGCTTTCTGTTATTTTAGTACGAACTCTAGGATAGATTGATCGGAAAGAATAGCTTTGAGGTGGTTTCGTACCCTACAAACAATTTCTATCTTTTGTTCTCCGCTAATAGGAACTTGGGAGATTCTTTATTGTACTTTGAGGGATAATCATATGATCCAACTATGTTAGCATTGTTGAGAGATTGCACTAGTGAAAGTATGCACCATAGGCCTCATTTTCCATCATTGCAATACTGTTTGTGCTCTGTTTTACTATTTACTACCTTGTTGTTTTTTATGTTCGCACTACAAAAACTCATATCTACTATCCATACTATACTTTTATCACCATCTCTTCGCCGAACTAGTGCACCTATACAATTTACCATTGTATTGGGTGTGTTGGGGACACAAGAGATTTCTTGTATTCGATTGCAGGGTTGCTTGAGAGCGACTATCTTCATTCTATCTTCATTCTACACCTCCCACGGATTTATAAACCTTAGGTCATCCACTTGAGGTAAAATTGATATTGTCCTACAAAACTCCGTGCTTGGAGGCCCAACATGAGTCTACAAGAATATAGTTGCGTGGTAGACATCAAGCTCTTTTCTGGCGCCGTTGCCAGGGAGGTGAGTGCATGAAGGTATACCTTTAGATCTTGCAATTGAATCTTTTAGTTTCTTGTTTTATCACTAGTTTGGTTTATAAAAGAAAACTACATAAAAGATGGAATTGAGGTTCATCATATTATTGTTCATCTTTATAATGTCTTTTGTAAAAATGATGGAAAGGAAAATTGTGCTCAATTGATAGAAGAAGAATTCTGTAAAATGTTTGAAAAAAAATCTTTGAATGATGAGCATGATTGCAATGTTGCTAGTATAAATTCTTTGAATATCCATGATGCTAATGATATGCAAAGCTACAAGCTTGGGGATGATATGTTTTATGAAGATGGTATTTTTATTCCCCCAAGTTTTGATGTGCAAATTTGTTATAATGGTAGCATGCGTCCTATTTATGATGATTACAATGATGAATGTGGGTTTGGAAGAGTGTCAACTCTAGGTAATGATCTCACTATTTTGGAGGGTGTTGAATCTTATCACAATGATGACAGTGGATTTGCATAGGTCATGACTTTATTTAGTGATGTATCCACTATTTCGGAAGAGATTTCAATTGATTATGAGAACAAAGTTGCTATATATGATGATTATGGTGATGACATGTTTGCTATAAATAATAATGGTAACCATGAAACTTGTCATCATGATTTCAATTTTCAACCACATGATAGTTATTTTGTTGAGTTTGCTCCCACTACTATTGATGAGAATAAATTTGCTTGTGTGGAGAGTAATAAATTTTCTATGCTTGTGGATCATGAAAAGAATGCTTTATGTGATAGTTATATTTTTTAGTT
Organism: Triticum dicoccoides; assembly: GCF_002162155.2. Taxonomy (NCBI): domain Eukaryota; kingdom Viridiplantae; phylum Streptophyta; class Magnoliopsida; order Poales; family Poaceae; genus Triticum; species Triticum dicoccoides. The sequence goes on along the minus strand of NC_041391.1, from coordinate 666,911,627 downwards.
CATTCTTAATGCTACTTAAAATTATTATGAGGGAGTAACATATGCTTGTAGGAATCGCAATAATATCACTTTTCCTCTCTATGTGTTCAAAATTTTGAAGTCATGCTTATTTTGCCTTCCTATGCTAGTTGATTCTTGCTCCCATAAATTATTTTCTCACAAAATCCCTATGCATAGGAAGTGGGTTAGACATAAATGTGCTAGTCATATGCTTCATGATTCTCTTTTTGTGTTTCAATTCATATCTTTTATGCGGGCATCATTGAACTCATCATGCCTAGCTAAAAGGCATTAAAGAAAAGCGCTTGTTGGGAGACAACCCAACACTTTCACCTACTGTTTTTGTGTGTTCACATGAATATGCTACTTTTGTAATCATGTTTTATTGCTTTTGTTTCAATAAAGTGCCAAGTAAAGCCGTTGGGATAGTCTGGATGATAGTTTACTTGAATCTGTGCAAAAACAGAAACTTTTGCGCTCAGTCCAGGAAATTTGAAAATTCACTGGAACATGGATTTGATCTGAAATTTTTACAGGTGGTAGATATACAAATTCTCTACATTGTCCTAATTTGTTAGAATTTTTGGAGTAGCAGAAGTATGGTTGGAGTACAGATTACTTCAGACTGGTTTGTTTTTGACAGATTCTGTTTTCAATGCATAGTTTGCTTGTTTCCTAGTTTCTATGGCTTATATTGCTCAATATAAATTGTAGAAATGATATGCTACAGTAGGCATTGTGTGGAAACAATTATTAATCTTGTATTTGATAGTACCAAAAGTGAAATGGTTTGCTCTTTATCATGCTAACCTATCTTACAAGGTTCCGTTAAGATTTGTGTGATTGAAGTTTTCAAGTTTTGGGAGAGATGTCAATATGAGGAGAATAAGGAGTGACAAGACCCTAAGCTTGGGGGTTTCAAGACACCCCAAGGTAATATTTAAGGAAGATCCAAGCAACTAAGCTTGGGGATGCCCCGGAAGGCATCCCCTCATTCGTCTCCAACATTATCGGTAACCTTACTTGGAGCTATTTGTCACATGATATGAGTTTTACTTGGAGCGTCATTTTATTTTGCTAGGATTTGCTTGCTGTTATTTAAAATAATGTTTTGCATCTTTTACTTCAATCAAAGTGTCAAGGATAGCTTTCCATATGCTTATTTTGCAAGTATATGAGTTGCTGTTTCAAAACAGAAAGTTTATCAATGTTGCAAAAATTCCCGAGAAAAGTCAGAATGTGATAAAATGTTGAAACTTTTTGCATAGTAAGCTATAATAAATTTTCTACAGTGTGGTAATTTTTCAGAATTGTTGGATTTAGGGAAGTATGATGAATCTTTGCATTCTTTACAGACTGTATTGTTTTGGCAGATCGCTGTTATGGTTGCATTGTTTGCATATGTTTGCTTGTTTAATGATTCTATTTGAAGATAGGAGTATTAAATATGCATAGGCATTTAGTATGCAATGTAAAATAATAATTTTAGTGTTTTGCTATAGTAGATAATGATAAGGTTATTGCATTGATTTATACTAACTTATCTCATGAGTTCTTGTTGAGGTTTGTGTGGATGTAGTTTTTAAGATTTAGGGAAACCGTGATATACAAGGAATTAAGGAGACACAAGAGCTCAAGCTTGGGGATACCCAAGGCATCCCTAGATAATATTTCAATAAGTCTCAAGCATCTAAGCTTGGGGATGCCCCGGTAGGCATCCCACCTTTCTTCATCAACAATTATCGGTTAGCCTCGGTTGAGCCTAAGTTTTTGCTTCTTCACATGATGTGTGATATTCTTAGAATTTCATTTTATTTTCTTTGCTTGTTGTTTTCATAAAATACTTAGATCTGAAACTTTTAAATAAGAGAGAGTCCTCAAATAGCTACCCATTTACATAACTACTCGCTTGATCTTCACTTATATCTTTTTGGAGTAGCTTGTCATTTACTCCTCTGCTTCACTTATATCCTATGAGTAAATCATTCAATGAATTGACTATCATGAAGTTGAAATTATATGTTCATATCATACCTAGTAGTAGCTTCACATTGGGTTTAGAGAGTGAAATCTTTTGAAGCTTGACAATCACAATATTGGTCATAGAAGCAATTCATGAATGATTACTATAAGGAAGACAACTTTCACATGCAAATACACTATCTTGGAAATCTTTTGTGATTGTGAGCACCCATCAAAATATTATATGCCAAAATTGTTGACGTTGGACAAGGAAGACGACGTAATGATTTATGTTTGTTCATATTCACATAGAAGTTATATTGTCATAGATCCTTCAACATGTGGTGCTTGCCCCCCATCTTTCCTAGCCAAAAATTCTGCACCAAGTAAAGATACTACTTGTGCATCCAAAAGATCCTTAAACCCAAATATTATCTTAAAGAGTCCACCATACCTACCTAAGGATTGAGCAAGATCTATCAAGTAAGTTGTCATCGGTGCAATAAGGCAATAAAAATTGCTTCTAAAAGTGTTAGATCATTTAGTGTAAGAGAAAATTGAGTGTTGTACGAACTTGTGATGGCAAATAATAAAAGCGACAGACTGCATAATAAAGGTTGCTATCATAAGGGGCAATATAATGTGACATTCTTTTGCACTAAGGGACTGAGTATACAAACAAATAAGCGCATGGAAACCTCTGCTTCCCTCTGCGAAGAGCCTATCTTTTATTTTTTAGTATTTACTTTTATGCAAAGAGTCAAAGTTTTTCTCTCTATTCCTTTTTATTTTTCTCTTTTGGCAAGCATCATGTGGTGAGGAAAGATCTAGGAACATATGTATAGTTGAATATGGGTAGCATGAGTTATTATTGTTGACATCATCCCTGAGGTGAATACGTTGGGAGGCGAAATGATAAGCCCCTATCTTTCTATGGTGTCCGGTTGAAACGTTTTGCTCATGTGTATGTAGCGAGTGTTAGCAATCATAGAAGACTGTATGATGGTTGAGTATGTGGAGATATTACTTAGAGTCTGTTGAATAAGTTGAATTGCAATTGTTTGGTGACTAAGAATATAGTTGGGTTTCAAGAGAATTCATTATTGTTTGAATCTTAACATGTGAATTGGTTGCTACTTTAACATGAGAAGTTTTATAAGAAAGAATTGTTGTTATGATGCAAGGAAAAGTTATTGAAATTACAATTGATCAAACTTATGCACTTTGCTAGCATTCACAATTCATAAATTATTTCTTTTATCATTTACCTACTCGAGGACGAGTAGGAATTAAGCTCGGGGATGCTGGTATGTCTCCAACGTATCTATAACTTATGAAGTATTCATGCTGTTATATTATCATTATTCGATGTTTTACAATCATTTTATAGAAAATTTATATCATTTTTTGGGACTAACCTATTGACCCAGTGCCTAGTGCCAGTTGTTGTTCTTTGCTTGTTTTTTACATCGCCAGAAATCAATATCAAACGGAGTCCAAACACCGCGATACTTTTTGTGGATTTTTTATGGATGAGAAGACCACCAATGGGCCAGAGCAGCACCTGGGGGGTACCCATGGGTTGTGCCCACCTCGGTGGCCTCCCGCACCCCCTCTTCGCCCTATAAATTCTCAAATATTCCAAAACCCCTCGGAGAGAACCTAGATGGGAAGTTTCGCCGCCGCAAGCCTCTGTAGCCACCGAAAACCAATCGGGGCCCTGTTCTGGCACCCTGCCGGAGGGGGGATCATTACCGGTGGCCATATTCATTATCCCGGTGGCCAACACGATGAGGAGGGAGTAGTCCACCCTCAGGGCTGAGGGTTTGTACTAGTAGCTATGTGTTTAGTCTCTCTCTTTTGCGCGATCTTGAGATGTCATGATCTTGATGTATCATGGGCTTTGTTAACATAGATGGATCATATGATGTTTCTCCCCTCACTACTCTTGTTGTGATGAATTGAGTCTTTACCCTTTGAAGTTTTGTCTTGTCGGATTGAATGTTCAGATATGAGAACACATGGTATGTGTCTTGCATATGAACACCCGTGGTGACAATGGGGTATTATTTTGATTCACTTGATATATGTTGACACTCAACTTGCAGATTCCCGAAGTGACTTTGGGGTAATCTATGCATAGGGGTTGATGCATGTTTTTATTATATTTTCTCTGATAGAAACTTTGGGGGTCTCCTTGTAGTTCTTTGTGTGGATTGAATATTATGATCATGAAGTTGTTTGATGCATATTGTAGAATTAACTCATGGATACTCATGGTGACATTGGAGTATCTAGGTGACATTAGAGTTGGTTGATGTATGTCATATGGTGTTATTTTAGTATGAACTCTTAGTTAGGTTGATCGGAAAGAATATCTTTGTGTTATTTTAGTACGAACTCTACGATAGATTGATCAGAAAAGAATAGCATTGAGATGGTTTCGTACCCTACAAACAATTTCTAATTTTTTTCTCTGCTAATAGGAACTCGGGAGTGATTCTTTATTGCACTTTGAGGGATAATCATATGATCCAACAATATTAGCATTGTTGAGAGATTGCACTAGTGAAAGTATGCACCCTAGGCCTCATTTTCCATCATTGCAATACCATTTGTGCTCCATTTTACTATTTACTACCTTGCTATTTTTTATTGTTCGTACTACAAAAACTCATATCTACTATCCATACTACACTTTTTATCACCATCTCTTCGCTGAACTAGTGCACCTATACAATTGTCATTGTATTTGGTGTGTTGGGGACACAAGAGATTTCTTGTATTTGATTGCAGGGTTTCTTGAGAGAGACTATCTTCATCCTTTGCCTCCCACGGATTGATAAACCTTAGGTCATCCACTTGACGGAAAATTGCTACTTTCCTACAAAACTCTGTGCTTGGAGGCCCAACACGAGTCTACAAGAATAAAGTTGTGTAGTAGACACCAATGTCAAATACATATTCCTCTGACTATGAGATTATGCAATTCCCGGACATCGGAGGAATGCCTTATGTGCTATCAAACGTCACAACATAACTAGGTGATTATAAAGATGCTCTACAGGCATCTTCGAAGGTGTTTGTTAGGTTGGCATATGTCAAGATTAGGATTTGTCAGTCTGAGTATAGGAGAGGTATCTCTGGGCCCTCTCAGTATTGCACATCATAAGAAGCCTTGCAAGAAATATGACTAGTGAGTTAGTTATGGGATGATGCATTATGGAACAAGTAAAAAGACTTGCCTGTAATGAGATTGAACTAGGTATGAAGATACCGATGATCGAATCTCGGGCAAGTAACATACCGATGACAAAGGGAATAGCGTATGTTGTCATAACGGTTCGACCGTTAAAGATCTTCGTAGAATATGTGGGAGCCAATATGAGCATCCAGGTTCCACTATTATTTATTGACTGGAGAGGTGTCTCGGTCATTTCTACATAGTTCTTGAACCCGTAGGGTCCGCACGCTTAACGTTTGATGACGATTTGTATTATATGAGTTATGTGATTTGGTGACCGAATGTTGTTCGGAGTCCCGGATCAGATCACGGACATGACGAGGAGTCTCGAAATGGTGAGAGGTAAAGATTGATATATTGGATGATAGTATTCGGACACCGGAAGTGTTCCAGAATGTATCGGGTACATATCGGAGTACCGAGGGGTTACCAGAACCCCCCCCCCCCGGGGGAGATATGGGCCATATGAGCCTTAGGAGGGAGCACACCAGCCCACAGAGGGGTGGCGCCCCCAAAGGAAGGAGGCCGAATTGGAGTAGGAGGAGGGGGCAGCGCCCCCTCTTTCCCTCGTTCTCCCTCTCTTTCCTTCTTCTCCCCTCTGGTAAAAGGAAAGGGGGTGAATCCTAAAGTAGGATTCCTCCTACTTGGGCGCGCCTAGGGTTGGTTCCCTCTCCTCCCTCCTTTATAGGTGGGGAGGGGGCACCTAGAACACACATCAACTATTCCTAGCCGTGTGCGGCGCCCCCCTCCACAATTTACGCCTTCGGTCATATTCTCGTAGTGCTTAGGCAAAGCCCTGCGCGGATCACTTCACCATCACCGTCACCATGCCGTCCTGCTGACGGAACTCATCTACTCCCTCGACACTCTGCTGGGTCAAGAGTTCGTGGGACGTCATCGAGCTGAACGTGTGCAGAAATCGAAGGTGACGTACGTTCGGTACTTGATCGGTCGGAACAAGAAGAAGTTCGACTACATCAACCGCGTTGCTATACTTTCCCGGTTTCGGTCTACGAGGGTACGTGGACACACTCTCCCCCTCTCGTTGCTATGCATCTCCTAGATAAATCTTTCGCGGGCGTATGAATTTGTTTTGAAATTGCATGCTACGTTCCCCAACAACTTCCACTTTCAATATGTATCGAGACCGAGACTCAGAGTCATCTATATTGGTGTAAAAGCTTGCATCGATGTAACTCTTTATGACGAACTCTTTATCACCTCGATAATCGAGAAACATTTGCTTAGTCCTACAGGGATAATTTTGACCGCTGTCTAGTGATCAACTCCTAGATCACTATTGTACCCCCTTGCCAAATTCATGGCAAGGTACACAATAGGTTTTGGTACATAGCATGGCATATTTTATAGAACCTATGGCTGAGGCATAGGGAATGACTTTCATTCTCTCTCTATCTTCTGCCGTGGTCGGGCTTTGAGTCTTACTCAACTTCATACCTTACAACTCAGGCAAGAAATCCTTCTTTGACTGATCCATTTTGAACTCCGTCAAAATCTTGTCAAGGTATGTACTCATTGAAAAATATATTATCAAGCGTCTTGATCTATCTCTATAAATCTTGATGCCCAATATATAAGCAGCTTCACCGAGGTCTTTCATTGATTTGTTTATTTAAGTATCCTTTTATGCTATCCAGGAATTCTATATCATTTCCAATCAACAATATGTCATCCACATATAATATCATAAATGCTACAGAGCTCCCACTTACTTTCTTGTAAATACAGGTTTCACCGTAAGTCTGTATAAAACCACATGCTTTGACCACCTCATCAAAGCATATATTCCAACTCCGAGATGCTTGCACCAGTCCATAGATGGTCGCTGGAGCTTGCACACTTTGTTAGCACCTTTAGGATCGACAAAACCTTCTAGTTGCATCATATACAACTCTTATTTAAGAAATCCATTAAGGAATGCAGTTTTGACATCCACTTGCCAGATTTCATAATCATAAAATGCGGCAATTGCTAACATGATTCGGACAAACTTAAGCATCTCTACGGGTGAGAAAGTCTCATCATAGTCAACTCCTTGAACTTGTCAAAAACCTTTTGCGACAATTCGAGCTTTATAGACAGTAACATCGCCATTAGCGTCAGTCTTCTTCTTGAAGATCCATTTATTCTCTATGGGTCGCCGATCATCGGGCAAATCCACCAAAGTCCACACTTTGTTCTCATACATGTATGCTATCTCAGATTTCATGGACTGAAGCCATTTATCGGAATCTGGGCTCATCATAGCTTCTTCATAGTTCGTAGGTTCGTCATGGTCAATTAACATGACTTCCATAACAGGTTTGTCGTACCACTCTGGTGCGGATCGTGCTATGGTTGACCTACGAGGTTCAGTAGTAACTTGATCTGAAGGTTCATGATCATCATCGTTAGCTTCCTCTCTAGTTGGTGTAGGCATCACGGGAACAGATTTCTCAGATGAGCTACTTTCCAAATTGAGAAAAGGTACAATTACCTCATCAAGTTCTACTTTCCTCCCACTCACTTCTTTCGAGAGGAACTCCTTCTCTAGAAAGGTTCCATTCTTGGCAACAAACATCTTGCCTTCGAATATGTGGTAGAAGGTGTAACCAACTTTTTCATTAGGGTATCCTATGAAGACACACTTCTCCGATTTGGGTTCGAGCTTATCAGGCAGAAGCCTTTTGACATAAGCATCGCATTCCCAAACTTTAAGAAATGACAGCTTAGGTTTATTGCCAAACCAAAGTTCATACGGTGTCTTCTCAATGGATTTTGATGGTCCCCTATTTAATGTGAATGCAGTTGTCTCTAATGCATAACCCCAAAACGATATTGGTAAATTGGTAAGAGAGATCATAGACTGCACCATTTATCTAATAAAGTACGGTTACGACGTTCGGACACACCATTACGTTGTGGTGTTCCACGTGGCGTGAGTTGTGAAACTATTTCACATTGTTTTAAATGAAGGCCAAACTCGTAACTCAAATATTCACCTTCACGATCAGATCGTAGAAACTTTATTTTCTTGTTACGATGATTCTCCACTTCACTCTAAAATTCTTTGAACTTTTCAAATGTTTCAGACTTGTGTTTCATTAAGTAGATATACCCATATCTGCTCAAATCATCTGTGAAGGTCAGAAAATAACGATACCCACCGTGGGCCTCAACACTCATCGAACCCCATACATGGGTATGTATTATTTCCAGTAAGTCATTGGCTCGCTCCACTGTTCCGAAGAACAGAGTTTAGTCATCTTGCTCATGAGGCATGGTTCGCAAGTATCAAATGATTCATAATCAAGTGATTCGAAAAGTCCATCTACATGGAGTTTCTTCATGCGCTTTACACCAATATGAGCTAAACGGCAGTGCCACAAGTATGTTGCGCTATCATTATCAACTTTGCATCTTTTGGCATCAATATTATGAATATGTGTATCACTACGATCGAGATTCAATAAACCATTCACATTGGGTGTATGACCATAGAAGGTTTTATTCATGTAAACAGAATAACAATTATTCTCTAACTTAAATGAATAACCGTATTGCAATAAACATGATCTAATCATATTCATGCTCAATGTAAACACCAAATAACATTTATCTAGGTTCAACACTAATCCCGAAGGTCGAGGGAGTGTGCGATGGTGATCATATAAACCTTGGAATCATTTCCAACACACATCACCACCTCACTTTTAACTAGTCTGTGCAACTCCTGTTTCGAGTTACTAATCTTAGCAACTGAACCGGTATCAAATACCTAGGGGTTACTACAAAGACTAGTAAAATATACATCAATAACATGTATATCAAATATACGTTTGTTCACTTTGCCATCCTTCTTATCCTCCAAGTATTTGGGGTAGTTCAGCTTCTAGTGACCATTTCCTTTGCAGTAGAAGCACTCAGTTTCAGGCTTAGGTCCAGCTTTGGGATTCTTCACGGAAGTGGCAACTTTCTTGCCATTCTTCTTGAAGTTCCCTTTATTTCCTGTTGCCCTTTTCTTGAAACTATTGGCCATGTTAATCATCAACACTTGATGCTCTTTCTTGATTTCTACTTTCGTCAATTTTAGCATCATGAAGAGCTCGGGAATCATTTTTGTCATCCCTTGCATATTATAGTCCATCACGAAGTTCCAGTAACTTGGTGATAGTGACTAGAGAACTCTATAAATCACTATCTTATTTGGAAGATTAACTCCCACTTGATTCAAGCGATTGTAGTACTTAGACATTCTGAGCACATGCTCACTGGTTGAGCTATCCTCCTCCATCTAGTAGGCAAAGTACTTGTCAGTGGTCTCATACCTCTTGACACGGGCATGAGTCTGAAATACCAATTTCAGCTCTTGGAACATCTCATATGCTCCGTGGCGTTCAAAATGTTTTTGAAGTCCCGGTTCTAAGTCGTAAAGCATGGTGCACTAAACTATCAAGTAGTCATCATATCAAGCTTGCCAAATGTTCATAACGTTTGCATCTGCTCCTGCAATAGGTCTGTCACATAGCGGTGCATTAAGGACATAATTCTTCTGTGCAACAATGATGATAATCCTCAGATCATGGACCCAGTCCGCATCATTGCTACTATCATCTTTCAACTTAGTTTTCTCTAGGAACATATCAAAAAACATAGGTGAGCTACAACGCGAGCTATTGATCTACAACATAATTTGTAAATACTATCTGGACTAAGTTGATGATAAATTAAAGTTCAACTAATCAAATTACTTAAGAACTCCCACTTAGATAGAAATCCCTCAAGTCATCTAAATAATACGTGAACCAAATCAACTAAACCATGGCCGATCATCACGTGAGATGGAGTAGTCATCAATGGTGAACATATCTATGTTGATCATATCTACTATATGATTTACGTTCGACCTTTCGATCTCTAGTGTTCTGAGGCCATGTCTGTACATGCTAGGCTCGTCATGTTTAACCCAAGTATTCTGCATGTGCAAAACTGTCTTACACCCATTGTATGTGAACGTAGAGCCTATCACACCCGATCATCACGTGGTGTCTCAGCACGAAGAACTATCACAATAGTGCGCACTCAGGGAGAACACTTATACCTTGAAATTTTAGTTAAGGGATCATCTTATAATGCTACCATCGTACTAAGAAAAATAAGATGCGTAAAGATAAACATCACATGCAATCAAAATATGTGACATGATATGGCCTTCATCATCTTGTGCTTTTGTTCTCCATCTCCAAAGCATCGTCATGATCTCCATCGTCACCAGCTCGACACCTTGATCTCCATCGTAGCATCGTGGTCGTCTCGCCAACTATTGCTTCTACAACTATCGCTATTGCTTAGTGATAAAGTAAAGCAATTACATGGCATTTGCATTTCATACAATAAAGCGACAACCATAAGGCTCCTACCAGTTGCCGATAACATTTACAAAACATGATCATCTCATACAACATCGTATATCACATCATGTCTTGACCATATCACATCACAACATGCGACCATATCACATCACAACATGCCCTGCAAAAACAAGTTAGACGTCCTCTACTTTGTTGTTGCAAGTTTTACGTGGCTGCTATGGGCTTCTAGCAAGAACCGTTCTTACCTACGGCACAAAACCGCAACGGTGATTTATCAAATTTGCTATGTTAACTTTCAACAAGGACCAGCCGCATGCGGGTTCGATTCAACTAAACTTGGAGAAACAGACACCCGCCAGCCACCTTTATGCAAAACTTGTTGCATGTCTGTTGGTGGAACCGGTCTCATGAACGAGGTCATGTAAGGTTGATCTGGGCCGCTGAAGCAAATATGCCCTAGAGGCAATAATAAAGTTATTATTTATTTTCTTATTTCATGATAAATGTTTATTATTCATGCTAGAATTGTATTAACCGGAAACATGATACATGTGTGAATACATAGACAAACTTAATGTCACTAGTATGCCTCTACTTGACTAGCTCATCAATCAAAGATGGTTATGTTTTCTAACCATAGACATGAGTTGTCATTTGATTAACGGGATCACATCATTAGGAGAATGATGTGATTGACATGACCCATTTCGTTAGCTTAGCACTTGATCGTTTAGTATGTTGCTATTGCCTTCTTCATGACTTATACATGTTCCTACAACTATGATATTATGCAACTCCCGTTTACCGGAGGAACACTTTGTGTGCTACCAAACGTCACAAGGTAACTGGGTGATTATAAAGGAGCTCTACAGGTGTCTCCAAAGGTACATGTTGAGTTGGCGTATTTCGAGATTAGGTTTTGTCACTCCGATTGTCGGAGAGGTATCTCTGGTCCCCTCTCGGTAATGCATATCACTATAAGCCTTGCAAGCAATGTAGCTAATGAGTTAGTTATGGAATGATGCATTACAGATCGAGTAAAGAGACTTGCCGGTAACGAGATTGAACTAGGTATTGGATACCGACGATCAAATCTCGGGCAAGTAACATACCGATGACAAAGGGAACAACGTATGTTGTTATGCGGTTTGACCGATAAAGATCTTCGTAGAATATGTAGGAGCCAATATAAGCATCCAGGTTCCGCTATTGGTTATTGACCGAAAACGTGTGTCGGTCATGTCTACATAGTTCTCGAACCCGTAGGGTCCGCACGCTTAAGGTTTCGATGACAGTTATATTATGAGTTTATGAGTTTTGATGTACCGAAGGTTATTCGGAGTCCCGGATGTGATCACGGACATGACGAGTAGTATCGAAATGGTCTAAACATGAAAATTGATATATTGAAAACAGGGAAGTTGCCTTGGCTATTTGAGTTCTTCAAAAGAAGATGGGTGCCTGCTGGGGGAGGAAGAAGAACAGAGCGGCTCAAGGGGGGGAAGATGCCTGGGGACAGCACCGCTTTCTATATAGGCAAAGCCAAAGATGGACAACGCACCGGACGCGCTCCACCAACCATCTGTCCCTGAAATCACGCCATGACCTGTCAATCCCTTCGGTTTCGGCCAAAAATTAAACAGTAGCGCCACCGGTTTTTGGCAGGTGATCAAATATTTAAATGGCGCCGATTTGGACCTTTCCTGGCGCATGGTCCATGCACCACGCTGTGTCTCGTGCCGGACCGTGCCTGCTTTCCATTTTCGCGTGAATAAATTAGCGTCAAATTAACGCTCTCCAGCTATGATACGTAGTGCACACAATATACAAATACAATCGTGACTCCTAAAAAAACAATCGTGACAAGCATCCTTTGCTGGTGGGCGGCAGGAATTTTTGATACATGCCCGCAAAAAAAAGGAATTTTTGATACATAGTAGGGGTACCCACAGGCCAATTACAGGTGGACTGGAGTGTTCCTCGAGGTGGGTTAACATGCGAGACAAACACGTCATATGTGCTTTTTATTTTCAACATAGTGTGAATTTTTATTGGCTCAAAATAAAGTATTAAGAGGATATATAACACAACGAGCACACAACTCTGGACGGGCATTGCCATTGTAGTATGGAGTTCCTCCTTACTCTCGACTCCAATGGCTTTGAGCTCGATGGCATAAGGTGCTCCAGAGACCACGGGATGCTCTTCAATTCATAGTTGGACGCATTGTCAACTGCCTAGCAGCGGCCATGTCCCGAGCTTCTTATCCTTTCTTCTTTGTGATGGCAGACAAGATGGGACCGATGATCCTTTTCATCCATATGCGGTAGTCTCGAGTTGCTTTTGAAGTATATGATGGTTAGTGGTTGTAGGGTGACAAGCCCTTGAGCGCCGGTGATCGGCGTTAACAGCACGAGCGGAGTCAAGCATGTGGCGTCGTCGATTTTTGAGAAAGGCTGTGATTGGAGGATCAAGGGTTGAGTGGGCTCATAAGTGCTTTCTCTTTCGATTCGATGGAGTGTGATTTTTATTCGCTCAAAATGAAGCATCAAAGAGATACATAACACAATGAGCACACGTTCGCGACATATGCGAATGACTAAACAAGCGATGAACCCATGTAATGGTGTGACTATCCATTCACATTTTCAATTCATACCAAAATTTCTTTTACAAAGTGGCCTCCGCAATTTTCGGATAAACAAAAGCTATATGTGTATCACCATACTAGTAGTAGCTACCAAGTTACTATGAACATCATGGGTAGATAAAACACTTTCACAACTTTTGTCGTCTTCGCTTGCCCTGAGCTCTCATCCTTTCTTCCCTCATTTTTCGGCAAGGTATGTTTCTGGGTTATTGAATTGAGCCTTTAGGAGGTGAGGTTCTCTACGGGCACTGCCCTTGTCGTACGGAGTTCCTCCTTATTCTTAGCTCCAATGTCTTCAAACTCAATGGCGTAAAGTGCTCCACAGACCATGAGATGCTCTTCAATCCATAGTTGGACGCATTGTCAACCTACTGCTAGCGGCCATGTCCCGCCCTTCTTATCCTTTCTTTGTGGATGGCGGCCAAGATACGGCCGACGATTATTTTCATCCATATATATGCGGCAATCTCGAGCTGCTTTTGAACGTATAGGATGGTTAGTGGTTGGAGGGTGACAAGCCTTTCAGCTCCGGTGATCGGCGCCGAGGGCATGAGGTGGACACATGGCCTCTCATGTACGCTTGCTAACGTGTCGTGTGGTGCTTGGCTACGTTTGCTTCTACTAGAGCATTCACAATCGGATTTTGCAAATTCGGCCTCTCAAACGCAGACAGTGACCGGTTACATCTTAAATTAGCCATTTTGCATCCGATTCTCTCATATTTCATCCCCTAAATTCATACAAGACATGCAAAATAAATTCTATGTACTACATACTATGTACTACCCTAGTTAAACTTTATCGTTGGAGATGTCCACGACGACGGTGGCGGGCACCGACTGGGCGGGCTGGTAGGAGGGCTCCAGCTCATCCTCCTCCTGCTCGACCTCATCCATGTAGGTGAGCATGTCCACCTCCTCCGTGGCCTCACTACTAGGAAAATGGCTATAGATGGGATTGACACTAATGGCGCACCAGAAAGATGGTGCGCCATTAGTATATACTAATGGCGCACCACAATCTGATGCGCCATTAGAGTTTAAACAACTAATGGCGCACCATGCTACGGGTGCGCCATTAGTATCAAAAAAAAATTTTAACTAGTGCGCCTGTCCAAACATACTAATGGCGCATCCCGGCAAAGTGCGCCATTAGTAGTTGTAACTACTAATGGCGCACTAGGCAGCAGGTGCGCCATTAGTATAGAAACTTTTTTTTTGAACTAGTGCGCCTATCCAAACATACTAATGGCGCATCCTGCCCAAGTGCGCCATTAGTAGTTGTAACTACTAATGGCGCCTGGCAGTGGGTGCGCCATTAGTATAGGATTTTTTTTGAACTAGTGCGCCTATCCAAACATACTAATGGCGTATCCTGCCCAAGTGCGCCATTAGTAGTTGTAAGTACTAATGGCGCACCATGCAAGAGGTGCGCCATTAGTAAGTGGGAAGCAACAAGATATTTGGGACAGCCTCTCCTACCCACACACTCACTTTCTCCCCACTTCATTCTCTCCACCTCCTCCTTATCTCGGGTGCCTCCTCTTTTTCACCTCATTTCCACCATAGATTCATTCAAATTAAGTGGTTAAATTACCTTGTTTTAATAGGTAAGTAAGGGGGGAAGCTATATTTAGGTTGTTCTCCTTACAACAATGTGCACATGCACTTTTTACGGCCTAGCTAGATCTATGTATGTTCGTGGTGTTGCATATGTTTGTGGTGTTGCATATGTGTTTGTGTTTGGAGGTGTACCGGTATTTGATATGCGATAGTTGCCAATATTTTGCCGGAATGTTGATTCATTTCCGTTTCGGCGAGAATTTTGGCATTAAGCATTCTTTTTGGTCCTATTTTTAGGGAAGGTCATGCCAAATTTTTGTTTGGTTCTAAAATATCGTTTTGCTCTACCCCGCAGGCGACCATGGTCCGCACGATGACCGAAGGCATCGTGAATAGGTTTTTGAGGTCCGCGAAGGCCGAGATGCTTCAAAAGAACGAGACGGAGATAAGATGTCCGTGTCGAAGATGCAAGCTGAAGAGCCTTATTGCGGACCCGGATTCCGGGCAGGTGCGGGACCACCTGCTGTTGCGTGGTTTCATGGATGGCTATCGGTGGCAAGGTGATGAAGATGACTACGAAGTCGTCCATGCGGGCCGGGCAAGAAATGAGGAAGGGCAGCAAGACAACCACCGCGGCTCGGGCGGGCGAGAAGACGAAGAATCCCCAGGAGATGATCACGACTGTGATGCTGTACACAGTCATCATGTAGAAGATGCAGGACATGATGATGAGGAAGATGCCGGAGCCGCTGCTGAAGGTATGGAAAACGAGGTCTGTTTTCTGGGACTTGCCGTACTGGAAGATCCACCGTGTGCCTCACAGCCTTGATGTCATGCATATCACGAAGAACGTGTGCGAGAGTCTACTTGGTACCCTGCTCAACATGCCAGAGAGGACCAAAGATGGGCCGAAAGCAAGGGCAGACTTGAAATCAATTGGCATCAGGCAGGAGCTTCACGCTATATATGATGATGATGATGATGATGATGATGATGATGATGATGATGATGATGATGATGAGGCGAAGCAGGACACAGAAAGTCGTCGCAAAGGCAAAAAGGCCAAGAAGACCGGAAATGACTACCCTCCCGCGTGCTTCACTCTAAGTCAGGAGGAGATCGAGCAGTTTTTCACCTGCCTCCTAGGAGTAAAACTTCCTTACGGTTACGCGGGGAAGATAAGCAGATACCTAGACCCAGCGAAGCAGAAGTTCAGCGGGATGAAGTCTCACGACTGTCACATGCTGATGACGCAGATACTTCCAGTTGCAATCCGTGGGATCATGGACGCGCACGTCCGTGAAACGCTATTTGGCCTATGCAACTTCTTCGACGTCATCTCTCGGAAGTCGATTGGCGTGAGGCAACTCAGAAGGCTACAGGAAGAGATCGTGGTGATACTATGCGAGCTTGAGATGTACTTCCCGCCTGCATTCTTCGACGTTATGGTGCATCTGCTGGTCCATATAGTGGAGGATATCATCCAACTCGGGCCGACGTTCCTGCACAGCATGATGCCGTTCGAAAGGATGAATGGTGTCATCAAAGGATACGTTCGCAACATGTCACGTCCAGAAGGAAGCATAGCCAGGGGCTTTCTGACCGAAGAGTGCATCTCCTACTGCACGAATTATCTAGGCATCGAGAACCCCGTTGGTCTGCCCGTCAACAGGCACCTCGGCAGGCTCGCTGGATGGGGTCACCGTGAGGGTCGCCGCGAAATGCATGTCGACTTCGAGGGTCGACTCGCCGACTTCGAAAGAGCAAACCTAGTCGCGCTACAACACATAGACGTGGTCGATCCTTGGTTGGTAGAGCACAAAACCTTTATTAAAAAGACGTACAATGACCGAGGCCAACAGAGGACGGACGGAGATATACTCAAAGAGCACAACTCATGTTTCACGCGTTGGTTCAAGCATAAGCTTCTGTCGTACCCTTTACATGAGGATTCTTCCGCGGAAGAACAACTCATATTCGCCTTGTCACAGGGCGCCGCGCACAACCTGATGACCTATGAGGCGTACGATATCAATGGCTACACATTCTACACCGAGGCAAAGGACATGAAGAGCGATGGTTATCAGAACTCCGGGGTAACGATGGAATCCTACACCGGTAACGACAAGGACAGATACTACGGAAGGATCGAGGAGATCTGGGAGCTGAGCTACGCTGGAGAGAAGGTCCCGATGTTCCGTGTCAGATGGGCCAAGAACGTCATAAAAGAAGACTGGTATTTCACCACCATGGTTATACCCGAAGCCAAATCCAAGACCGCGGGCGCAAACGTCACCGCGAAAAATGAGCCATGGGTACTGGCTTCCCAAGTGGACCAATGCTTCTTCCTTACCGACCCGCCAAAGCCCAGTCGTGTTGTCGTGAGGAGAGGCAAAAGGAAGATCATCGGAATGGATGGAGTAGCCAATGAGCAAGACTTCGACAAGTACGGCGACCCGAGGATCGAACATGACGACGATGATGAAGTAGCAGCATACACCACAAGAAGAAGCAGGACCACCCTACCTAAAGGACGTCCGTTCCACAGAAGAACTCCATTTGCGAAAAAGAAGGGCAAGAAGATTGTGAACAGATAGCTAGCTAAGATCGATTGTATTTAAATCGTAGCCTTCATTTCTCGATTGTATTTCATGGGTACTTTTTGAACTATCATGAATATTTTTAAATTTCATGGACACTCGATCTCGATCCCCCTCCATCTCGATCGCTATCCCACCTTGCCAGATCCGGCCCCTCTCGCCGCCGAGCACCCCCCAGTCCACCGGCCGCCGCCGCCGACCCCCCGCACCCTCGATTCCCCTACCCAACCGCCGCCGCCGACCCCCCGCACCCCGCGCACCGTCTTATAAAAAAATTAGTATCAAACAGCTTTTTAAATGCTACTGTCTTATAAAAAAATATTACTGTTATTATTTAAACAAGTTTGAACATATTTAAACATAAATAAGTATCAAACAGCTTTTTAAATGATAAAAAAAAATTTGTGGAGCCTGGGATTCGAACCCAGGACCTCCTGGTGTGAGAACTGGCTACTGACCAGTCGAGCTAGTAGAGGGGACTTGGTGTGGATCAGGTCAGGTGGGAGATAACCTGTTGGCTCGAGCAGAAATAAAAAAAAGTACTAATGGCGCACCAGGGTGAGGTGCGCCATTAGTGTGGATATACTTATGGCGCACCGGGGGGTGGTGCGCCATTAGTATTGTGCCCCCATCCATATTTTTCCTCCCCGGCCCTTGATCCCCTTCTCGCCCTCGCCCTCGATCCCCTTCCCCTCCCCTCTCCTCTCCTCTCCCGACGCCGCTGCCCCGCCGCCTCGACGCCGCCCCGACGCCGCGACGCCGCCCCGACGCCGTGAGACGCCGCGACGCCGCCCTCTCCTCTCCCGACGCCGCCGCCCCGCCGCTTTCCCCACGGAGAAGGAGGAGGAAGAGGGGGCGCTCGCCGTTGACCTCGCCCGGCCGACTCCGGTGGCCAGGCCGACTCGCCATCGCCCCGCCGCCCTCGTCGCCGGTGGCCCGGACGCCGCCCCGTCCACACCACCGTCGCCGGAGCACCCACACCACCACCCGGACCTCGTCGCCCCCGTGAGCTCCCCCTCCTCCTCTCCCCCTATCCCCCTCGCATCCCCCGTGAGCCCCCATCTCTATTTCTTCTTGTCACCAGCACCACCACCACCAGTTGCCATTTTGCCCCACCTCGGATCTATGTTGTTGGTTTTTCATGTTTGTTGGCAGTCAGACAATTGGTCAAATATAGCAACCTAGTTGAAATTCCCAAACCATCTCTATAGACAGCTGAAATTATCATGATCAAAATTAGCAGTGAACCACACAAGCGCCGCAATAAGCTCCGGCATGCAAATTAGTACCATGTCTTCCCCCGTCCATTCTGCAGCCACGGTGTGCACCATTATCATAAGCACGACAGTGAAGGTCCTGTGAAGCGCTTGCTGTGCCTGCGCTACACCTGGGCTGGTTCCGATCGGGAGTGTGGCCATCATCGATGCCAGAGCGCCAAGCGCAGAACTGAAGAAGAGGAGAAAGTGAGAGATAACAAAATTGTCGTTTTGTTGTCCCTTGGTCAGCTCAGCACGATGTGCCAAGACGAGCTGCATTAGCTGCAGACAGTACGATAGTAGTACCATTAGTAGCAGACCCTGATGTTTCTCGCTGCCACTGCCCAAGTTAGCCATTTCATTGGTGCTATGCCGCAACCTTCCTTTGACACAGAATTTGCCCCACAAGGCACCAATGAAAACAAGTATGATAGCCGGGATCACAGCTATTTTGATATACCTTGTACTGATCATAAGCAACAGCACATAAGCTGCCATTACTGCAAAACTAGTTCCAATGTAGATCTCAAGACCTTGTTTGGGGGGCAACAGTTGTAAACCAAACAAATTTAGAGTGAAATGAAAATGTGGGTCATAGTAATAGTGGTGACTACTAGGACTCTAGCTGGTTTGGTACTTTATTAACTGTGAAATTGCTTGGGGAATTTCAACTAGGTTGCTATATTTGGAGATAAACGCAACTCTAATTCAGTATCTAATTATCTACAAAGTAAAACTCATAATTACCATATATGCACAATTGGTTCCAGCGATGTATGCCAGTTGCCATTTTGGATTCTGCATCAATCATTTTTATTCATATGATTCATTTGTATTAGGTTTTGGCAGATATTGTTAACTTGACTTCATGGCTGCGCTCTATCCTGTGTTGCGCCTGTGCTCGTTGCTACTGATGCACTTCATGGCTGCTACTGTGTACAGTAGGAAGTGGAGTTAAGAACAATATTGGTCAGCTGTCCATATGGCTGCTACTCTTTTATTTTTACCTTGATAAGAGTTGTAGCTTCAGTGCATGTGCAAGCATGTGCTGGTTTCGTCTGTGGCTCTTGGTTGGCTCAGTCATTAGTTGCTCTTTTGTTTATGGCTGTTGGTATGTACACTAGGTAATGGAATTAAGAACATTGTTGATCCAGTAAGTAGGACAAAGTTTGCAGACTGGATCTGCCAAACACTGCATCTTTAATTCAGGTCGACAACAACCCCAGTCAAAGAAAAACCGTCCCTGACAACCTTGTGTTTTCTTAGGACTAAAAACGAATCTTGATGCACAATAGCTACGCTAACTACGGATCGCCTATAAGAATAACTGCAAACTGGATAGACATGTTATAATAATTCAGCTGAGCATATAGGAGCATGTAAGTTAACTTTGTTTCAGCTTCACACAAGTTACAATTCGCTAAAAAAAGCCAGCTAGAATAGCCAAATTACAATTTGGTCCCAAACACAGCAAGGTCCTATTTTACTTTCAACATGACCTGACAACATGACCTGACAATAGTTCAGTTTACAGCTGAGGACATTGATTTATTATGAAGTTGCTTGGGTTTATTATGAAGTACTTTGATCATGTCTCTTTATTTGTACTGCTGCTAATATACTTTATATGATGATGAAGTGCTACTGAGTTGTGTGCAAATTTCGTTAAATCAGTGATGTGTATGTGTGCTGTCAGTTATGTGTATGTGCTTATTTTAATCCAGTGAAATATGGCACTGAACTGTAGCTAGCTAAACGGTAGTTTTGCTTAAATTGGTGAAATTTGGCACTGAAATGTAGCTAGCAATGCAAATATCTCAATGAATTCAGCTCTGTTTTCTGTGTGAAACTGTTGTTGTTAAATGAAGCCACATTCCAGTCCACATGCCAATGTATTTTCCATGTTGTGATGGAGGCCTTTTTTGCCTTGTCCACCCGAGAGGCCCTTGAGTTTGCTGGAATGTCGATTAACTTCCGTTCCAGCAAATTCGGGTACTCCATATGTCCTATTTTCAGCAAAGGTCATGCTGAAATTGTCCGTGAATTTTAGCATGACTTTGCTAAAAATAGGACATATGGGGTACTTGTGACTAATGCATGGGCCGGGGTATCTTAGTAGTTAATTAAGTAGGATCAAGTGCCCCGGCGTACTTGTGACTAATGCATGGCTTTTAGGGTGCCTCGGTGTCGATAAAAACCGAAATGATGAAAAGTTAGGCTTTTAGGGTGCCTTGGCGTCGAAAAACCCTCAATGATAAAAGCTTAGATTTTAGGATGCCTCAGTGTCGACAAACCCTAAATGATGAGACCATGATCTTGTTCCTTGACAATAACCAACTTTTTGACCAAACTTTGTTTCTATTTAGAGAGAAACATGGCCCACAACGATGAGGCCGGGGGTTCGGGCGGCAAGGCATTCTGGGAGCTGTCCCAGGAGATGGAGGAACAACCTCACTTGTATGAGGCCGCCGCCTTCCCCACCGATCCTGAGACCACGGATGGTGCCGCCGAGGATGACCACACTGATGCCACCACTGATGGTGCCGCCGAGGATGCCACCACTGATGATGGCGGCGCACGCACAGATAGCAGCCAGCCGAAGAGGCAACGGAAGGACCGGCGCCCGATCGTGCTCCGCACCCTCAAGGAGGAAGTTACTGAAGTGGACTCCAACGGGAATCCAACGGCGCCCGAACGAATAGTCATGGGGTACTCGCTTCAGCTCGGGTGCATTGTCCGGAGCACCGTCTCGATCAACACCGAGAACCTGAGGCATCCTGACCGGGGGAATTTGCGCCACCTCCTCTTCATGAAGCTGCACGAACGATACAAGTTCCCCGCTGAATTCGAAAACACAAGCCTCAAAGGGAATAAAGTGAACAATGCTGCCCTCACGAAGATGAGCAAGGCCCTGTCTACTTGGAAAAGCAATGTGAAGAGAATGATCGAGAAAGGTGAGAGTTATGAGAAGATCAAGGAGAAAAATCCTTCGATCACCGAAGATGACTACAACGACTTCAAGATCAATTGCTCGAGCACCGCAAGCTCCCAATCAAGTGAGTGGGGGAAACAAATGCGGGAGCTGAACATAGGGGAACACACACTCGGTCCCGGCGGTTACAGAGTGGCGGAGCCTATATGGGACAAGGAGGAGGCGGACCGTGCCGAGCAAGGCCTACCGCCCCTCTTCGATAAATACGGTGACAAGCAGACCAAGAACTTTGTCAGGGCCCGGTACAAGAAGGACCCGAAAACAAAGGAGCTTACCACGGATCCGAAGACCAGGCAGCTTGAGCTTGTTCTGGTAAGGAATACACCCCCGCGTAATTAGCTCCATATGGTTGCATTCTAATTAATGAAGCCGAATTTCTAAATGGTTCACATTCCTTCCGCAGGCGACTGAAAGCAGTAGCGCGGGGTCGACTCAGAGCAACCCTTGGGACACCACTCTAAATAGGAGGTTGAATATAATGAAGAACAAGGATAAGCTCAGTAAGCCGACGTCAGCTGGTCGTGTGGCCGGCAAAGGCTTGTCGACAAAATGGGGGTCATACTATACCGCTGGTGTGCGGAAGGAGAAAAAGACCAGCTCGGAAAGCCAGGCGCGAGAGGTTCAAGAACTCAAGGCACAGGTGGCGCGGATTCCGGAGATTGTCCAAGAGCAAGTGGAACAACGACTCGGAGCGACGGTCACCGCCCTTGTGCCTACCTTGATCTCGGGGTTGAGTGCGTGGATTGCGGGCGGCCAACAGGGGCCGCCCCCGATTCCTAGCTTCACGGCCAGCAACTCGCATAATGCGATGGCGGGGCCATTGGTGCCTCCGGCGGAGGCGGCATTGGTGTCTCTGACGCCGGCACGGGAGCTTAATGCACCCGGGTGTACGCCGGCCGGCACCTCTTCAGCAACCGGCCGCTCCATCAACTGCACGCCCGCCGTTGGCGGTGCCTCGACATTAGCCGAGCTCGACGCCATCATCACGGTAACTAATTAAGCCTCTCTCGGCCGAGGACTTCATCTCCTTGCCTTTGACTGGGCATCCCTGACGCCCTACATGTTTTCGCAGGGCGCCGCCGACGTTCCGTGCACTCTCCTCCACTTCGTGAACAACGAGTTGGTCGATGTCGCCAAGGGCAAAATCATTCAACCGGGCAACCCCTTGTTCCACGGTACCCAGATGCCACCCAACTTGTTTAGGGTTCAACTGGTTCGGGTGCTGCCAAGCTGCGACGACTTGTTACCTCCGATTCGACCCGTCGGGGCCGACGATGATGACGTGATGACCCTCAGCGCCTGCCTGAGCTGGCCCCTGCTTTGGCCGAAGAGCCAGATTCGTTTGGGGGCGGGGGACACCACCCCAAAGACAACACCGCCAGTCATGCTGGCGCCAAGTCGGCCCCATGGCAAGACCGCCGTAATGGTGCCGGACATCCCTATGCCACTGGATCCAAACATGCATATGGCACAGGATCAGAACGACGACGACGACGATGATGATACATTTGGCAACGTCGATCAGTACTTTGCCGAGCATGGGTACGATGGTGACTTCATGGGGCCTCCTTCTCAAGAACCAAACCCAACAAAAGACGTGTGCGATCTAGCTCGTACCGCGGAGAAGCCAAGTTGCAACAGGCGCCGTCTGGCGTTCAGCTCTCAGGAGACGCCTCCAGCTGCCGACTTCACCGAGCCTCAGATAGGTGAGGTGCGAAATATTATCAGCCCCAACACACTCAAGAAGGCGGTCTGTGAGCAGAACTCGGTCCCATTACAGGAGAAGAAGAAGGCACGCAAAAGAAAGACTAAGAAGGGTGCGAGCCAGCCGGCACCGAGTACGATCCGTGCTCAGGACGGGCCACCTTCACCGCAGGATATCTCGAGGAGGGTGCATGTGGCGGGTAGGGCGATGCTACCACCAAATATGCTCAATGCTGCAACTGGTGCTATGCGGAGTCTGCACGACAGTGTTCTTTCTTTGGAGAAGCGGCGTCTCAGAGAGAAGGATGTGGCATACCCGGTTTTCGTGGCCAAGGTGCCAGAGGGCAAGGGCTTTGTGGATGGCGACATCGGGGGTACGATCGTCCTGCAGTTTGATGACATCTTTGCTATGTTTAACCTTCATCCGCTGCACTACACCTTCGTTCGGCTATTTTCGCTGAGTATGGAGATGCGGATCATTCGCGACAAGACCCCGGACATCGTGATAGTCGACCCCTTCTACATGCGTGCCAAGATCTTGGGCAGCGCTGGGGACCGGCAAGTCGCGAGTTCTTACCTCGAAGGCGTCATTCTGGCAAACCAAGATAAGGATAACTTCCTCGTGCCTTACTTTCCCGAGTAAGTCCTCCCCTCAACCGGCCCGTAACATATGAATTCTTACTTTTCGATCGTTTTTCTTTTAACATTCCGTGTTTTCTGCAGTGACACACGTTGCACGCTCATCCTCCTAAGCCCCAAATATTCCATGGCCACGTATTTCGACCCGGACCGTCAGTCGAACGTAGACTACACAAATGTCAAGAAGGTTCTTGATGATGTTCTCCCCGGCTACGCCCAATCTGGAGGCACCTTCACCAGGCCTATTCGTAAGTACGGCAAGCACGTGTTCTCCCACAATACGACGTTCTGCTGCGTCAAGCAGCCGCCTGGCGGTCAGAAGGGTGCCTACTACGCCATCCATCACATGCCGGCGATCGTACGGGACCATCATCAACTTCTGCTACCGAGTAAACTCCAAGATTGGGCCGCGAGCGTGTCGGCAATCCAGGACGTGGACCTCCGACAAGAATTCTTTCGCATCCAGTCGGAGTTTGCGGAAATCATCCATCAAGATGTCCTTCGTACCTCGGGGCAGTTCTACCTCAGAAATCAACCGTCCAACAGTGACATCGACACAATGCTACAAATGCAGGATGACAACGCCCGTTCTTTCATGACTCCCACGATAGACGGCGGCTTCATCCACGCTCCGGTCCCTTGAGTCGAGTTGTCTAGTTCTGAAACATCGATTGGCTCATGTTGTAATTAAACTTTAATGAACTTGTAGTATGTCTCTTTGGTTTTGAGAGTCGTTCAACTTAGATGTAATCGATGCTATTAATGTCTTGCTTTTCTCTTCCGATCGTTCTGTTGCATAATTATATATTGCTTATGTATTGTCTGTGAATTGGTACTAACGTTTCGTTTGGCTAGTGCATAGTGATGCCGACATATGTCGTGTACAAGGGTAAGGTTCCCGGAGTCTACGATGACTGGGAGGAGTGTCGGAGACAGGTTCACCGATTCAGCGGTAACAGTTACAAAGGGTACACCACTAGGGCCGAGGCCGAATCTAGATACGCCCCCTATCTAGCGGGAGAGGGGAGGGAGCGTTGGAGGAACCGGATGAAGACGAGTTTCATCGTGATGATGCTCATCCTGATGACCGCAGCTCTCTTCTATGTGATGGTAGTTTAGATGATCGATATCGACTTGTAATGCGAAGACAAACTCGCTACTCGCGGTCTCGAGACTTGTAATATAATGTTCTATCTTTGTTCGGTCTTTTTAATTCGGAGACTAATATGATGAATTGTACTCGGAGACTAATATGATGAATTGTATTCAAAGACTAATCTTCTATTGTATTTGATGAATGTATTGTTGATGTGTGCTGTCTATATTTTGTCAAATTATACATTTTGTAACCTGTGCAAAAAACAGAAAATAAAAAAATAAAAAAAAACCTAATATTCATACTAATGGCGCATCACACGACAGTGTGCCATTAGTATGACAGTGCATACTAATGGCGCATCACCGGGTAGTGCGCCATTAGTATGCTGCGGTTACTAATGGCGCATCCAGAGGTGGTGCGCCATTAGTATGCCAAAGCACCTGGGTGTACATGCCAACTGGGAGGCATACTAATGGCGCACCCTCGCATATACTAATGGCGCACCAGGTGGTGCGCCATTAGTATACCAGATACTAATGGCGCACCAGCTGGTGCGCCATTAGTAAAAATTACTAATGGCGTGCTGTCAGTGGCGCACCAGTGATGCGCCATTAATGGCCATATTAGGTGCGCCATTAGTAGTGGTATTTCTAGTAGTGCCTGCTGCGCCTCCACCTCCTGCTGGCGACGGCGTCTGGCCTCCTTCACCGACTCCGGCCGAAGGGAATCGAGGATGGCCTGCTGCTCTGCCTGCAGATCCGCATCGCCAACGCCCCCACATCATCACTAGTGCAGAACCGGGCTTTAACGCCGGTTCGTAAGGGCCTTTAGTGCCAGTTCTACAACCGGCACTAAAGAGTGGAGACTAAAGCCCCCCCCCCTTTACTACCGGTTTGGCATGAACCGGCGCTAAAGTGCCACCACTTGGCACGAGCCAGGCCCGGGTGTTCGTAGACCATTAGTACCGGTTGGTAACACCAACTGGTACTAAATGTTTGGGGGGGGGGGTTGGTTTTATTTTTTATTTTCCATTAATTTTGTGTTTTCCATTTAATTATTTTTTGTTTGCTGGTATTTTACGATACTACAAATTTTACACATTATGCATATATATAAATAAATTTTCTCGTACGTA
>NC_041391.1:666879611-666885017 GCF_002162155.2 Triticum dicoccoides | reverse complement strand
TATCATCGAATGTCTCACAACCAACACCATTAATTATTGGCATATACACATGTACATATATATAATTTCTCCTGCATGTTGCCTTGGTGCCTTCGGAGCACGATGACAAGTGGTTCATGGGGGCGGTAGCGGGTAATAGTATTCTCCTTTGGGATCTATGACCTGGTCGAGCAAAAATCCCGTTATTTCCTCTTGAAGTACTAGTATGAGGTCCATTGGTAGGAGCTGCTCCCGCACCTCTCTGAACTGTTAAGAAGGAGATCAATATGCATGTGTATTAGTTGTGTGACTAGATATCGATAATGGTGTGAATAGTGTTACGTACCCAGTCCTGTCTTTGAGATCTGCTCCTTTCGGACGCCATCATGCGAATGTTCTCGCAAACGTAGAATGCACACAGATCATTCCCCTGCGTCTGCTTTAGGGCCTTTACGAGAATGGAATTGAATCAGATAATGATTAATCAAGCATGATAATTAATTAATGGTATTGAAACAAGAATTAAAGAGATGGTAGCTAGCTAGCTAGCTAGTACTACTTAATTACTTACCTTTGGTCGATATCGAAACAACTTTTTTGCCCATTTGCCTGGAGTCACCTTGATGAACTTTGCCCAAGCCCTGCCCGCCGGCAAAGAATTAATAAAGGGGTTATTAAATAGTTCATCTCAGGAAATGGTGAACTAAATAGGCCGAGATATAGTTAATAATGATTGAAATTACCTGTTAACTATCCCCTTCACGATGGTGTAGTCACTTTCTTCTTTACGTAGTAAGTCCAGTACTTCAACTGTTCCTTTGTCAACTTTAATGTCTAACATGATCCAGTGGAAACTGCATGCGCACACGTTTGCATGTCTTAATTAAGCGGGCATGTGCATAACACTAATCAACTACCGTAAACCATATACACTTAATTATTAACATCTAGCTAGCTAGTAAGCAAAAAACATAATTTGTAGTACAAGACAGTGTGACTCACAGGAAGTTGTAAGGAAGTAGTATATCTTCATTGGTATTGAGTCGCTTGAAGAACTCTAGCATGCTTTCCTCTAAACTTACTCGACAAGTTGGAAGATTTCATGTGTACTCATTAATGGTATTTCGGTCAATGAACCCAATGTCATAGCGTCCAGATTTTTTCATTTCATACATCTTCATCCTGCATATAATACCACAGAAAAGAATATAGTGAGGATAATTACATGTAATGATTGATCAAAATGATCACTACAGCTAGCTTGAGACTTAAATTACAGAAAGAAATGACTTACAGACAATAGCAACTGACGATAGATTTGTCGAGTGCGTCTTGATTGTATAACTGAAATAGTTCTGAATACTCAACGGACAGAGCTTTCTCATGGAAGTAATGCTCCTCCTTGACATTCACCATGAGGGACTCTCGATTGGAAATCTTGGTAATGTTCATATACCATTGATGCAATTCATACATTCTCGTTGGGAGGTTCTTGACCTTGTCTGGCTCGACCAAAGGTTGGCCCCAGACATATTTCCGTTTTATTTCCTCCTCTCTAAGCGGAGACATGGGCTCGATTTCGTGGAGTTGTCCAACAATGATCTTGAGCATTTCAGCCTGCATTATATACTCCTCCGTTATTACCACATCGCCAAGCTGGAGAACGTTAACGGTTTGCCCACAATAATATTGGGCGCGCGTACTCCTCTCATGTGTTGTTGGCACAATGTTAATGGTTTTCCCGCATTTTTTGCCAGCTGCTTGTTGGCTCGAGCTCGAGCTTGCTTCCTTCTGTAGTCGTGCTCGATGTGCCTTCCTGATTTGGCGCTCATAGTCTAAGTCAACAGGCTCGGGAGCTGGTGGTCTAGCCATACGAATGAAGCGGTCAATCTTTTCCTCAGGCACTTTCTCCCTTGGCGGCGGTGCCGGTTTTGGTCCAAAATGGGCGTCCACTTGGGCCCGCACTATGGCTGCGTTTTGCTCCTCGGTCATGTCATAAGGCCTCTGAGGAAGAGGAGCGAGGCTTGGACCATATTTATATCGCTTGTCTCCACCTGTACTTCCTGTACTACCTCGACTCATACCGCTATGCACCATAGCTGCGGTCTGTCTCTTTTGCGATTACTGAGACGGCGAAGACGGCTGACGTGGCTGAGTTGGAGCAGGAGGAGTGGCCTGACGCTGTGCCGGACTTGAAACAGGAGGTTTTGGCCTGACACGGTGTCGGACTTGAAACAGGAGGAGTGGCCTGACGATGTGCCGGACTTGAAGCAGGAGTATGCTCACGCGTTTGTGGACTTGGAGGAGGTGGCGGACTTAGAGGAGGAGCCGGCTCACGCGTTCGTGGACTTGGAGGAGCGGGAGTCTGCTGACTCGGTGGCGGACTTCAAGGAGGAGTCGGCATATGCGGTGTCGGTGGACTTCGAAAGATGATGCAATCCTTTCTCCATAGGATGATACGATGTATGGCCTCTCCCAGCGTGCGCTCGTCGTCACCTCCAGGAATGTCAAGTTGTAGCCCCGAATATGGGTCCACCACTTCATCAACCAAGACACGAGCATAGCCCATTGGAATCGAGGTGCAATGGAAGGTTGCTTCGGGGGTAATTGTAAAAGCAACGGCGTTCGCCACCTTCATGGATATGTTCTTCATTTTGGAGTGTAGCCCATAGTTAGTGTTCTCTATGATGTCATCCACAGGGTATGTATCATCCATCAGTGTGTTGCCCGGGGCGGAACCAATGCTGCTTCTCGGCATGGATGGGACGGTGCTATCCAATGCTGGACGATCATCCCCTTGCTTCTGCCGCTGCTGAGACCCCCTTTCCTGGCTAAGTGAGTCGATCTGCTGCTGCTGCTGGAATTTGAGTGCCAAGTCCGCGTGCCTTGCCTCTAGGCCTTGAAGGCGTTCTGCGTCCTGCTTCCTATGCTCCTCCTCCAGCTTCCTCTTCTTCTCCTCCTCTATCTTCTTTCTTGCACGGGTCTTGTAGTCGTCGTTCCATTCTGAAAAGCCCTCATACCAGGGAATACCGCCCTTGCCTCGTGTTCTTCCCGGGTGTTCAGGATTTCCCAGGGCGCGCGTAAGCTCGTCGTTCTCTCTGTTGGGCGTGAACACCCCCTTTTGAGCATCTTCTATTGTGTCAAGTATCTTTTGTTCGGCTCCTTTTAGACTTGCCTTCTTCGAAACCAGGCCTGTCTTCGGGTCCAACACCCCCCATGCGCATAGAACCAAGTTCTACACCTTGGGGGCCAGCTCCTGCCTCCTAGTAACCGGGGTGACCCCTGCATCCTCCATCTCTTGCTCAGACTTATCCCACTTAGGCATTCCCACCGCGTAGCCACCTGGACCTAGCCTATGGAACTGCGTCTTTTTTGCGGCATTGGCCTTGTTTTTTATCGACCGTTCCTTAGATAATTCTGATTCCTTGAATTTCATGAAATCGGCCCAGTGTTCTCTTTGCTTCTCCAGTGTTCCCTTGAATTCTGAAGACTTCCTTTCTGCAGTGAGGTAGTTGGCCCATACAGTTTTCTTGTGGGTGTTGAATGTAATTGCCATCTTCTTAAGAGCAGCATCCTTGACTTTCTGCACATCTGCATCAGTGAAATAATCTAGTAGGGTGAAATGTTCCATCAGAGATTTCCAAAGGTTTTTTTGCTCTGTCATCGACCCAAGTAACACCTGGACGTTTAGGTTTTGGCTCTTTCCATTCTTGAATGGAGATCGGGAGTTGGTCCTTCACAAGAACTCCGCACTGACGAGTCCACTTGTTCGCAATGTTCTTAGGCGTGAGGGGTTCGCCACTAGCTTTGATGGAGTTGATGTTGTACTTTACACCCTCCTTCAGCTTTTTGCCCGGGCCTTGCTTTGTCCTGCTATCTGTAGAAGCAGATTTTCTCAATCGGGAGGGCTGAAAGAAGAAAGATCAATTCGTTAATATATCTTCAAATAAAAAAACATGTGATGATCACCAGATGCCTGCTTATATAAATATACCTCACCGGTAGTCTTTGTTATTTCAAGATCAACATTATTGTCTGTGTCATCATTGTGTGCATCATCATAATCATAATCATAGTTCATGACTTCATCAGCTCGGTCGTCGAGATCGAATATCTTATCATCACCCTCTCCGGTATTGTTCAGATATTGGGAGCCGTCATCTGCTTCATTCAGATCATCTAGCCTGCGAGGGCTGCGTATGATGTCGAACAATTCCTCTTCTCTCTCTCTGCCGGTATTGTCTGCCATAGCTTTTACTTAACTAATACATAAGAAATATAAAACAATTTAGTATTCAAATTACAATGCATGGATGCAATCAATAAGGAAAAACTGAATCATATAGTACATAATATGCATCGTCTCGATTAATATCAAATCTCGAATACATCGTCTTGAATAATATATATAATCTCGAATACATCGTCTCAAATATTATATATCGAATACATCACTGGCTAGGTACCTAATAAAGATCGAGTACTACAGAAGAATCTAGGCCACTCGCGGTTCCTGGGGCGTGGGCGATGGACACCCAAAGAGAAGGAACCATCACAGGATCATATCTCCGGTCATCTGCCCAAATAACCTGCCAAGTATTGGAGAACCCGACGTCCATAGCAGCCATGTAGCGATGGACGTGCTCGCCCTCCTCCCTGACATGGCGACGCACCACCTCCGGCGGGGCCGGCTCCCTCTGCACTAAATATGGCCCACGCGAACGCCACCAAAGGAGATCAGGGTCGATGACGGGACCCGAGGCTGGGTTCCTCACCAAGCGGCGCGCCCCTCCAGGTAGCACCTCCCAGTGCCAGCCCGGCGGAGCCCAGTCCCGGACATGGGTTAGCCGGACATTGTCGCGAACGGGTCGACGGTGAGGATGCGGGCCAGGCATATCTTCGAGAACAAATACTATATGCTCGCAAAAAGTAACATTTTTTAAATGATTGGATTGTGATAACTAAAATTCTATATGAAAATTCTAACAATTTGACATTATTAATCTAATTCATCTAACTAAAACTAATTCTAAAATTGCTAACATTTCCATATATATAACTAACATTTCTACAACATTTCTAATATTTCTATAACTAAAAAACAGAAAAATAGCTAACACTTCTATAACTAAAAAACAAAAAAAAAATATAACATTTCTATATAACTAACATTTCTAATATTTCTATGACTAAAAACAGAAAAATTTCTAACATTTCTATAGATATTTCTATAACTATAAAACAGAAAAATTTCTATAACTAAAATTTATAACTAAAAAACTAATGTTTGTGTGCGTGTGTGGACATGGTGGCCGGGGCAGGAGCTTACCGGCGAGGCACGGCGACAGGGACGGAGACAGGCGGTGACGACGGGGATGGGGACGGGGCGGCAACGACGGGGACGGGGACGGGCTGGGCGGGGACGAC
>NC_041391.1:666858162-666879387 GCF_002162155.2 Triticum dicoccoides | reverse complement strand
CGCGGTGCGGCGACGGGGACGACAGGGACGTGGACGGCTGGGGCGGCGACGGTCACGGGGGCGGCGATGGCCGGGGCGGCGATGGGGACGACGACGAGGGGCGGCGGCGACAGGGCAGAGGAGAAAGAAGCAGAGGGAGAGATGAGAAATGAATTTTTTTGAAGCAGTTTCTTATATAGAACACCCCTTTAGTACCGGTTGGAGCCAACAACCGGTACTAAAGGTCTGTTTTGGCCAGGCCAAGCGGCGGGAAGCGCCCCCCCCCCTTTAGTACCGGGTGGTGGCACCAACCGGTACTAAAGGTGCACCCGTTAGTACCGGTTGGAGCCACCACCCGGTACTAAAGATGGTGCTCTGGCGCAGGTGCGGTGCGACAAGTTTAGTCCCACCTCACTAGCCGAGGGGCGTCCGCACTGGTTTATAAGCCCCAGTGCGGTAGCTCTCTCGAGCTCCTCTCCAAAGCAGGCCTACTGGGCCTATCTGTTCTCTGCTGCCCTGTGGGCCTACTGGGCCATTGCGGGCCTGCATCCTGGCCCAACAACATGTTGGGTTTCTAGTCGTATGCAGGCCGCTTTGGCCCAGTAGGCGGGCTTTTTTATTTTCTTATTTTTTTGCTTTATTTATTGTTGTTTTATTTATTTTTGAGTTGTTTTTTCTGCATTTAGAGTTTCTCTATGAATATTTTTGCTTTAGGTACAAAAAATTACAAACTTTCTGTTATTGCCGGTAGTTTTCAAATTTGAATAGTTTAAATTTTGGATTATTTGAAATTTGTGTGAATCACTAGTTTGTGAATAACTTAACTTTGAAAATAGATTTTTCAGTGATTCTTTTTTATTATGTTTAATATTAGTGTGTTTTATCATTATATTCAATTTGGTAATGCTTGGGTTATTTAAAAAATGAAATGCCTTTGTAACAGATGAGTTTTCGTCCCAAACCCTGATACTTCGAAAGAGATTGTCCATTTTGTACACAAAGTGCATCCAGTTTTTGCGGTAACCCTCTCTACTTTTTGCACATGCTATGTGGGTGAAATTATGATACCATGCCAACTTTCAACCTTTTCTGAGTTCATTTGAAATGCTTTTCAATTTCAGGGTCATTTAGCCGGAAAAAATCAGTAAATGCATGGAAGAATTTGTTTGCACATAAAATTTCTTCATGTTTCAAATGCCAAAACACATAACTACCCTAACTATTACAGAGATTCCCTCCTGGGTGTGAAACACAGAAGAAAGTGATGATAGTGAAGCCGATCACATCCCAGATCTTTGGGTGTTAAACTTTTTCTTCGCGTGTGTCCCTTTGCGCCGTAGCCATGGAAAATCTTCATCATTTAACTGGATGCTCGGGTTAATATTCACTGTGAATGGAGCAATTTCATTAAACTTTTCATAATCTTTGACATGTCTGTCTTGTCATCCACTCCCACGATGTTTTCTTTTCCCTGAAAGAACTATGTGGCGCTTTGGCTCGTCGTATGATCCATTCGCTTCCTTATCTTTTCTTTTTCTCGGCCTGGTAGACATATCTTTCACATATAAAACCTGCGCCACATCATTGGCTAGGACGAATGGTTCGTCTGCATACACAAGATTGTTAAGATCCACTATTGTCATTCCGTACTGTGGGTCTTTCGTTACCCCGCCTCATGTCATATTGACCCATTTGCACCGAAACAAAGGGACCTTCAAACCTCCTCCATAGTTAAGTTCCCATATGTCCTCTATGTAACCATAATATGTTTCCTTTCCCGTGTTGGTTGTTGCATCAAAGCGGACACAACTGTTTTGGTTGGTGCTCTTCTTATCTTGGGCGATCGTGTAAAATGTATTCCCATTTATCTCGTACCCTCTGAAAGTCATTATATTCGTAGATGGTAACTGGTACAGCGAGTACAGGTCATCTTCAATATCGCCATCATGCATGGCACGTTTCTGCAACCAACTGGCGAAAGTCCTCGTTTGTTCACCTGTAATCCAGTCGTTAGACTGCTCCGGGTGTTTGGAGTGTAGAAAATTCTTGTGTTCCTCCATATATAGAGCCACCAAGGCGGAATTCTGTAGAACTGTGTAGTGTGCTTCAGTGAGAGAATGCATGTCCATACATATTATTTTATACCCTCCTAGCGTGCCTTTTCCATCAAGTCTGCTAATGTCTACTACACAACTTTCTTCTTGTAGACGTTGTTGGGCCTGCAAGTGCACAGGTTTGTAGGACAGTAGCAAATTTCCCTCAAGTGGATGACCTAAGGCTTATCAATCCGTAGGAGGCGTAGGATGAAGATGGTCTCTCTCAAACAACCCTGCAACCAAATAACAAAGAGTCTCTTGTTTCCTCAACACACCCAATACAATGGTAAATTGTATAGGTGCACTAGTTCGGCGAAGAGATGGTGATACAAGTGCAAAATAGATAGTAGATAAAGGTTTTTGTAATCTGAAATAATAAAAACAGCAAGGTAACAGGTGATAAAAGTGAGTGTAAACGGTATTGCAATGATAGGAAACAAGGCCTAGGGTTCATACTTTCACTAGTGCAAGTTCTCTCAACAATAATAACATAGATAGATCATATAACAAGCCCTCAACATGCAACAAAGAGTCACTCCAAAGCCACTAATAGCGGAGAACAAACTTAGAGATTATGGTAGGGTACCAAACCACCTCAAAGTTATTCTTTCAGATCAATCTATTAAAGACTTCGTACTAGAATAACACCTATTAGTGTCTTTAATAGATTGATCTGAAAGAATAACTTTGAGGTGGTTTCGTACCCTACCATAATCTCTTCGTTTGTTCTCCGCTATTAGTGTCTTTGGAGTGACTCTTTGTTGCATGTTGATGGATTGTTATATGATCTATCTATGTTATTGTTGTTGAGAGAACTTGCACTAGTGAAAGTATGAACCCTAGGCCTTGTTTCCTACCATTGCAATACCATTTATGCTCACTTTTATCATTAGTTACCTTGCTGTTTTTATAATTTCAGATTACAAATACCTTTATCTACCATCCATATTGCACTTGTATCACCATCTCTTCGCCGAACTAGTGCACCTATACAATTTACCATTGTATTGGGTGTGTTGGGGACACAAGAGACTCTTTGTTATTTGGTTGTAGGGTTGTTTGAGAGAGACCATCTTCATCCTATGCCTCCTACAGATTGATAAACCTTAGGTCATCCACTTGAGGGAAATTTGCTACTGTCGTACAAACCTGTGCACTTGCAGGCCCAACAACGTCTACAAGAAGAAGGTTGTGTAGTAGACATCAAGCTCTTTTCTGGAGCCGTTGCCAGGGAGGCTAGGTAAATGGCACTCACACCCCGTCAACCAAGCTCATTTCTGGCACCGTTGCTGGGGAGGTGAGTGCTTGAAGGTATATCTTTAGATCTTGCAATCGAATCTTTTTGTTTCTTGTTTTATCACTAGTTTAGTTTATAAAAGAAAACTACAAAAAAATGGAATTTAGTTTGTCCCTTACGCTTCGTCTTTTTAATATCTTTGTGAGTATGATGGAAAGGAAAATTGTGCTCAAATGCTAGAAGAAGAAATCTATAAAATGTTTGTCACTAAATCTTTGAATGATGAGCATGATTGCAATGTTGTTAGTATGAACTCTTTGAATATCCATCGTACTAATGATAATTGCATTAGTCATGATGAAAATATCTCTTATGAGCATGTCAACTTTTGTGGAGTGCATGTTTGCATGAACACACCGAATAGAGAAGATATATATTGCAAGAGGCATAAGTATTTAGAAAGTAAAAGGTTGCAAGAAAGTCTTGATTATTGTGCTGAAAAATTCAATATTTTTCACGCTCCTTGTGAACTTTGCAATGAACGTGGTCATTTAAATCTCCAATGCAAATTGTTTCATGACCATATCGTCTCCAAAAATTGTGATAATTTGATTACCCTTGAGCATCATAAAAAGCTTAGTCTTCTTTTGCGGTATGAAGAAATGAAACGTATAACTGAGAGTATTCCAAAGTTTAATCTTGATAGATTTCTTGATTTTGATCTAAATAAGTTTTATTTGTATTGTGCGGTGAATTGCATTGAAAATCCTTATATTGCCAATTACCTAAAGAAAAGAAAGCAAATAGAATATGAAGAGAATACTAATGAAAGGGAAGAGACTTCCGATTATCCTCCTATCATTTCTTATGATGAATCAGGTAACGAGGAGGAGTTTCTATTCAACCAATCCCATCAATAAAGAAGGTTGAACCCACACATAATGTGAAGAAGAAATGGAATAAAATGAGAAGCAAAGGTAAAAAGGTATCTCTCCCAAATGATGTTGCTCCTACTACCCATTGTGATGATGATAATTGCTATACTATTGGTGCTATCCATACTATTGATGATGAGAGTGATTATGCTTATGATACGAAAAGGCCCAAGCTTGGGGAAGCTATGTTTGATGAGGATGAAATATTTGAGAACATATTTGCTGGAATTAATGTTTGTCCCAAGCTTGGGGATGCTACGTTTAATGAAGATGATATTTTTAGCATCCCAAATTTTGATATGCAAAGTTGTTATGATGATAGCATGCCTCTTTATGATGATTATATTGATGAAAGTGGGTTTGGAAGAGTGTCAAATTTAGGAAGTAGTGATCCCACTATTTTGGAGGATGTTGAATCTTATTGTGATGAATATGAAAGTGGATTTGGAAGAGTGTCAACTTTATTTAGTGATTCCACTATCTTGGGAGAGGTTTCAATAGATTATGATGAGAACGAAGTTGCTACTTATGATGATTATTGTGATGAAACTTATGCTATAAAAAGTAGTGATGATTATATTTATAAAACTTGTCATGATTATGATTACCCTTTTTCTGAATGTTACTCTTTTAATGTGGAAACAATTTTTAGTGTTCAAGTCTCTTATGATACTCCCACCATTCCGAATGAGAAGAATTTTGCTTATGTGGAGAGTAGTAAATTTTCCATGCTTGTAGATCATGAAAACAATGCTTTAGGTGCTTGTTATATTGTTGAATTCATTCATAATGCTACTGAAAATTATTATGATAAAGGAACATATGCTTGTAGGAATTGCAATAATGCCAAGTTTCCTCTCTATGTGCTTAAAATCTTGAAGTTGTGCTTGTTTTGCCTTCCTATGCTAGTTGATTATTGTTCCCATAAGTTGTTTGCTCACAAAATCCCTATGAATAGGAAGTGGGTTAGACTTAAATGTGCTAGTAATATTCTTCATGATGCTCCCGTTATGTTTCAATTCTTATCCTTTATGTGAGCATCATTGCCATCATCTTGCCTAGCTAAAAAGGCATTAAAGAAAAGCGCTTGTTGGGAGACAACCCAAATATTTATCCTTACTGTTTTCGTGTGTTAACATGATTATGCTACTGTAGTAATCATGTTTTATAGCTTTTTTTTCAATAAAGTGCCAAGTAGAGCCTTTGGGAAGACTTGGGTGAAGTCTTTATGATCATGCTGTAAAAAACAGAAATTTAGCGCTCACAAGATTAACTGCCATTTTTTACCAGAGAGTGATTTTAGGTTGATTCTTTTTGCAGATGACTAATAGAAAAAATTCCTCAGGTCCACCAATTTATTTCATAATTTTTGGGGTTCCAGAAGTATACGTTTGATACAGATTACTACAGACTGTTCTGTTTTTGACAGATTATGTTTTCTATGTGTTGTTTGCTTATTTTGATGAATCTATGGCTAGTATGTAAGGGTATGAACCATAGAGAACTTGGAATACAGTAGGTTTAACACCAATATAAATAAATAATGAGTTCATTACAGTACCTTAAAGTGGTGGTTTGTTTCCTTATACTAACGGAGCTTACGAGTTTTGTTTTGAGTTTCGTGTTGTGAAGTTTTCAAGTTTTGGGTAAAGATTCGATGGACTATGGAATAAGGAGTGGCAAGAGCCTAAGCTTGGGGATTCCCAAGGCACCCCAAGGTAATATTCAAGGACAACCAAGCAACTAAGCTTGGGGATGCCCCGGAAGGCATCCCCTCTTTCTTCTTCGTTCATCGGTAACTTTACTTGGAGCTATATTTTTATTCACCACATGATATGTGTTTTGCTTGGAGCGTCATTTTATTAGTATTTGCTTGCTGTTATTTAGAACAATGTTTTACATCTTTATTTTCAATAAAAATGTCAAGGATAGCCTTTACCATGCTTATTTTGCCAGTTTACATGTTGCTGTTTGAAAACAGAAAGTTTACCGCTGTTCCAAAAATTCCCTAGAAAAGTCAGAGAGCGATATAATGTTGAATCTTTTTGCATAATGAGATCTGATAAATCTTTTACAGCTTAGTATTTTTATTATAATTTTTGGAGTTAGGGAAGTATAATGAATCTTGCATTCTTTACAGACTATACTATTTTGACAGATTGCTGTTATGTTTGCATTGTTTGCATATATATGCTTGTTTAATGATTCTATTTGAGGATAGGAGTATTAAGTATGCAGAGACATTTAGTATGCAATGTTGAATAATAATATTAGTAATTTGTTACAGTAGAAAATGATAAGGTTTTGCATTAGTTTATACTAACCTATCTCACGAGTTCTTGTTGAGTTTGGTGTGGATGAAGCTTTTGATAAAAAGAGAAACCGTGACATGAAAGGAATTAAGGAGACACAAAAGCTCAAGCTTGGGGATGCCCAAGGCACCCCAAGATAATATTTCAAGAAGTCTCAAGCATCTAAGCTTGGGGATGCCCTGGTAGGCATCCCACCTTTCTTCTTCAACAACTATCGGTTAGTATCGGTTGAACCTAAGTTTTTGCTTCTTCACATGAGTTGTGCTATCCTTGCAATGTCATTTTGTCTTGCTTTGCTTGCTGTTTGAATACAATACCAAGATCTGAAATTCTTTTTTGAGAGAGAGTCTTGACATAGTTGCATAATTATTTAGCTACTCATTGGTCTTCACTTATATCTTGTTGGAGTAGTTTGTCGTTTACTCGTGTGCTTCACTTATATCCTTTGAGTAAATGTTTGAATGAGTTGAATGTCATAAATCTGAAATTATATATGTCTCATTTGCTTATACCATGGGGAGTAATGACTTCACAAGTAGAAATAGTAAGTTTATTGACGATTAGCAAGCATTGTATTAGTCATTTGAACAATTCTTGAAAGAATATTGAAGGAAGAGAGATTTCACATATAAGTATATTATCATAGACATCTTTTATAATTATGAGCACTCATTAAGTATGACATGCTAAAGAGTTGATGTTGGACAAGGAAGACAATGTAATGGGTTATGTTTTCTCACATCTCAGTTAAAGTATATTGTCATGGATCATTCAAACATGTTGAGCCTACCTTTCTCCCCTTGCTAGCCTAAATATCCGTACTAAGCGGGAATACTGCTTGTGCATCCAATATCCTTAAACAAGGTTTCTTCCATGAGTGTCCACCATACCTACCTATATGCGGTATTTACCTGCCGTTCCAAGTAAATTTGCATGTGCCAAACTCTAAACCTTCAAATTATAATCTGTCTTGTATGCCCGAATTGCTCATGTAGCAACTAGGGGCTGTCAGTGTCTTCCATGCTAGGTGGGTTATTCTCAAGAGGAGTGGACTCCGCTCCTCATTCACGAGAAAGTGGCGGTAACCAGGATGCCCAGTCCCATGATCAAAAATATCAAAATCAAATCAAAATAATTGCAAACAAAACTCCCCCAGGTTTGATGTTAGTTGGAGGCACCCGTTGTTTCGGGCAAGCCATGGATTGATGATTGCCAGAGAAGCTGATCCACGAACACCTATGGGGCCGGTGGACAGAGCCCCTTTTCGGTTCAGCGGGGGGCGGAGATCGCACGAAGAGCAGATCGAGGCGAAGCACACGAGCAGTTTACCCAGCTTCGGAGCTCTCCAGAGAGATAATACTCCTACTGTTGCTTGTCTGATTGTATTGAGTTCTTGCTCGGGTGCACTGAGTGCTACAGTACACACGAAACCGAGCGTGAGTGTTTTCTGGTTTCCAGTTGAACCCCCTCTCTACGTTGCGCATGGGCCTCCTTTTATATGCTCAAGGGGTCACCGACAGTTGGCAACGTAGACAAGGGTAAAAAATGGAAAAAGAGGGGTGGTTGGTACAGCTACCTGTATAGTGTATCCTACCTAACCCTGACGGCAGGGGACAAAGGCATTAAATGCCCGTCTGCGTCGCCCAAACAGTGCAAAAAGGGGCCGTCAGGGACGCCACCGCTCGCCACGATGGCGATCTTGTCAGCGTCGCATGCCACCGCGCACCGCTGGCTGCACAGCCTCTCGCCACGCGCGCCTGGAAAGGCCCCCAGGGCGACACGTTGGTGGATGTGCTGGAGCGTAGGTACAGAGTGGCCGCTTGCCGCGGCAAGCGCCTTGCCGCGGTCGTTGTCTTGCAGCGCCCGGAAGCTTGTCGCTCACCGGGCCTTGCCGGGACGCGCGGCGCGTCGCGGCAAGTTCCTTGTGATGCCTTGATTGGCCTTCCCGGCAAGCTCCTCTTGCCGGGGCCTTATCTCCTTGGCTTAAATACTTTGTTCTTGAATGGCTCCAAAGGAACCACAGAGGACCTTGGCGGTCACCCGACAAGCCTTGCCGAGGGGCACTGCAACTGCCCGTGCACAAGTTCGGGATACTAGGGTACCCCTATTCTAGTACACCGACAGGAGCCCCCGGGCCTGGGCCACACACGGTGCCGAGCGCTGTTGGGCCAGGCCCAAAACAGGGCACGGGCACGCGCGGCCTGGGTCACGCCGTATCTTACTCCGTATCCACCGCGCCCTCCCCCAACGGCACGCGTCGAATGCGGCATCGTGGGAGAGATCGTGGGTGGTTTATTTATTCGGAAGGACGAAACGTCCGCCCCCTCCCTCTTTATAAGCAGGGGAAACAGGGGCAGTTTGCCCATCCTGCCGGTTGTTACTCCAATCTTCACAAATCTCCGCCGCTCCCCCCTTCTTCCCGAAGCTGAAAGAGAGGAGCGCTCCGCCCCCCATTGCCATCAGCACCACCAACGCCGCCGATCTCCCCACCACCTTCGCCATGGCTCCGAAAGCCGACAAGGGGAAGGGCGTGAAATCGGTCGAGGCACAGCGGCTCGCGGCGCTGCGGAAGGAGCGGGCCATCTTCCCCCCTCAGCTAGGCGCGAAAGAGCTGAGGGAGTACTACTACCTCTTCTGGTCGACGGAGACGCGAGCGCATCCGCGCACGAAGGTACTGCCAGCTGCCGCTTCAAGACTAGCTCCGAACGGATATCCCTTCTTCGCGCTGTTCTTCTACTGCGGGCTCTGCCCGCCCTTTTCTGAATTCTTCTGTGATATCATGAACACCTACGGGTTCCACCTCCTTGACTTCACCCCCAACGCCGTTCTGACCATGGCAGTTTTCGCACATCTGTGCGAAAACTTTGTCGGAGTCCATCCAAACGTAGCCCTTTTCCGCCACTTCTTTATGCCCCGGGTTGAGAGAGGGGAGCCCCTTGCCGGCGGAATTGCTTGGATCTCGAGAGTCGGCAAGAAGGAAGCCTATCTGGAGGGAGAGCTCCGCAGCAAGAGGGAGGAATGGAGAGCAGAGTGGTGCTGGATCGTCGAGGAGAACCCGCAGCCATTTACCGCCCTACGACAAGCCCCAATAGTGCGCGGAAACGATTGGAGCAACGTTGCCCCGGAAGACGACAGGTTGAAGATTGCCGTCACCCGGATCCTTCGCCTCAGGCTTGCCGGGCTCACCGTAGGCGCCGTTGGCGCAGATTTCCTTCGTCGCCGCATTGCCCCCCTGCAGGAGAGGGAGAGACCTGCCTGGGAGTTCCAGAACTCGGCGGATATCATGAGGCTGCGCCCGGGCCTCAACTTCAACTTCACTGTCCTGGAGCTGGACGCGATGCTCCTGGAATTGTTCAAGCGCGATCCTCAACATCCATTCATGTTGCCGAGG
Source organism: Triticum dicoccoides (assembly GCF_002162155.2). Taxonomy (NCBI): domain Eukaryota; kingdom Viridiplantae; phylum Streptophyta; class Magnoliopsida; order Poales; family Poaceae; genus Triticum; species Triticum dicoccoides. The sequence goes on along the minus strand of NC_041391.1, from coordinate 666,869,437 downwards.
AGCGTCATTCCGTTGTGCAACAACTCCTCGCTCGACCGCATCCGCGCAATGATGCCGCTGTGCGACTCGCACGGAATCGTCCCGACTTGGCAAGAGCCTGCAGACGACGTCGTGCGGGATTTCTTTGATAGCTTGGTTGAAGTGGCGGTCCGCGCTGACGAGCAGAAGAGCCTCACCCGCAACACCACCGACGCGGAGATGCAGCACATCGCCACTAGGCTGGAAGAGGCGGCGGCAGCCGCTGCCGCGGGTGAGTTTGGATTCACCGTGGAGGAGGCAGAGGCAGCAGAAGCGGCAAGCCTTGCCGAGCGAGAGGAGTTCACCCGCGAAGAAGAGCTTGCCGGGCCTGAAGCTGAGCCGAGCGATCCCGGCGAGGGAGAGCTTGTCGGGCCCGAACCTTCAGACAGCTTGCCGCAAGCGGAGCCCCCAGCTCCACCAAGAAGGCGTCTCCGCAAGGCCGTGGACGTAGCGGGGCGGCAGACGGGTCAACAGCCGCCGAGCCGCGCGACACGCTCTACCGCGGCAAGCACTGTTGCCGCGGGAGCGCCTCACGCTGCTGCGGCAACCGGAGCGGGGTCTTCCCGGTCCACCGCCACTGCTCCTGCCAAGCGGACAAGGGAGCCTACTCCTCCGCCTCGTCGCACCGGAGGCGAGCCGGACTTCGATCTCTCCGCGCTCAGCTCCGACGAGGAAGAAGAAGAGTAAGACTTTGCTGTTCTCGTAGTTCTTCATTTTTTGTTGTTTTGTCTTGTGTCTGATTTGCTTTACTCTGAACTCGTTCCTTTTCAGGACTCTGGCCCAGAGAGCGGCGAAGAGAGCCAAGGCCCCGATGATTGTCATCGAGGACGACCCCACCGCGACGGCAGAGGACATGTTCGAGACCACCTTGTCGGACCTGGCAACCATTCCTCAAAGTAGCCCTCAGCGCAGCCCCCAGCGTAAGTATATAGTTTTATTTCCTGCTATCAGGCGCGCATGGCTGCTCTTTCTTTGCTGATATCTGATTGTTGGTTCGTGTAGGAGCAGAGCAGCCTCACCAGGAGTGACCGAAAGCTGCTCCCGAAGTGCTATCTGCTTCGACTACACCGCCAAGGGAGGCTTCCCCGACAAGGGAGCGTTCTCCGGCAAGGAAGAATTCTCCGGCAAGGGACAGCTCCCCGGCAAGGGACAATTCTCCGGCAAGGGACAGCACCAGTGATCCTTCGGTGGTTGAGACCACGACTGCAGATCCCAGCACAGGTAACCCCTTTGCTTGAAAACTTCCCTTGGGTTCTTCTTCTTCTGATTTTCTTTTTGGATAATTTCTTGATTTCTCTCCCTTTTTCCGTTCGTCAGATCCATCTGCTGCGGAGCCAATGGAAACCGAGGTCGCCGGTGAGGAGAACGCGCGCAGCAACGCCGACGACGCTGTTGCCACCGAAGGAGAGGCCGGCGCTGATGATCCCGCCGGCGAAGAGGCCGCCAAAGCTGCCGCCGCAGAAGCTGGCGAGGGATCCGGCGATCGCACTGACGGCCCCGAGGCCGCAGGAGCACCAGGCGCTGCACCGACCGCCGATCCCTCTGCCGATGCTGCAGCGCCAGGCTCCGAAGAGCCCCAACCCGGCGCCTACTTGAAGGCCGGCGACGGTATCTTCATCAAGCTCCCCTGGGCGTCAAGCTCCAGGGCGCCGGTAGAAGGAGAAATTTTGGACGGAGAAGTGCTCGCCTCCGCTGCGCTGACGTTGGTCGACGCGCCAAGCAGCAGCAGCGACGAGTCTGAGGAGGAGAGGCTGCTGCGGAAGCTGCTGTCGCTCTACCGCGCCCGACAAGCCAAGCTGGCGTCCCGAGAAGCACTTGTCGCGAGGGCGGGAGTGGATATTGAGAACCGCGCTGAGGAGCTCCGGGGTCTCAGGCAGGAAACTCTCCGATCCCTGGCGGAGGAGCGGGAGCAAGTCGCCGAGGAGTGGAAAGCTTTTCTCCTCGCGAAGGCTGAGGTTGAAGAGCAACAGCGGCTTGTCGCTGAAAATCTATTTGTGCAGGAAGGAGAGTTGGCGCAGTGCAAGGTCAACCTTGACAGCCACGAGGAGGAGCTTGCCGCGCGTGAGCAAGCAATTGGCGGGGCTCTCACGGAAGCAAGGGATGCTGCCGAAGCTGCCGAGGCCGCCAAGAAGGAGATGGAAACGAAGGTGGCACAGCTGGAAGCCGATCTCAGGGCGAGCGGCGAGGAGCTTGCCGCGCTCAAGCGTGAGCGCGAGAAGGACGCTGCCGCTCATGATGAGTTGCAGGGTCTTCTCGCTGAGAGGAGCAAGGAGCTCAGCGCCACCAAGGATTCCAATGCAGATCTCGAGTTGAAGTTGGCTACTTTGACTCAGACGCTGGACGGCGCCAGGGAGCGGGAGGTGGCCTTGTCGGAGAAGATCAAGGCCGACGAGGCGCTACTGGCGAATGCTGCTGCCGCCCATGATGCTTTCAGGGAGACTGTGGAGCACTGGACCGAGGGTCTTGTGGATCTTGCCGCCGCCATCGACGGGGAGCTGGCGCAGCTGGGGATGGAGGATCTCGGGTACTCCTCCGACGAGCACCTCCAACCCAGCGCCAAGCTCAGCTTGTTCTTCAAAGGCGTGGCGACGGCCGTCCAGCGACTCCGGGAGAAGAACCCAAAGCAGCTGGCCGATGAGTCGCGCAAGATCTGCGCAGGAGCTCTCCAGAAGGTGCTGATGAAGGTGGCCTTCCGCAACCCAGGCCTCAACTTCACCAACGTCCTCAAGTCCTTGCCGCCGGATGCTGACCTGGAAGCGCTCAAGGCCCTTGTCGCACCCATTGTGGACAAGGTGAGCGGGCTCAAGAGGGTTGAGGGCGATCGCGTAGATTAAGCCGCCCGTTTTCTCTTTTTCTTGTCGCTGCTGGTCATGTTATGAAAACAATCTATTAGAGCTGCGACAAGCTATCTTGTAATATAACTCTGTTTTGGGTAGAAATTTGCTGTGTTATTTCCTTTACTTGATTCCTTCCTTTGTATGTTTTTGCCCTACGCTTTTAGGGAACTTGTCGGTGCAGGCACCTGGGCCGCGAGCGCTGAGTGCGGGACATCAGCAGCCTGCTGGCGGTGCCGCTACCGACAAGAAACCTTGTCGCAACTAGTCGCAGCTCACTTAAGTTGTTGAGCGGACTCGAAACAAAGTAAGGGCGCAACTAGCTACGAGTTGGTTCCTCCGCGCACAGGTTTTCCATACAAAGTACGGTCGTTCGAGGAAGATAACTTAAAAATTAAAACTGGTTGCTCAAACTCTGGCAACTTAGCTTTTCTGTCGCTTGCTTTTCGGTAAGGCAAAACTTCCTTGAACGATGCCTGGTCCACACCATTATCTTCTCCTTCCCCCCCGGCAAACTTGTGGGCGAGGGAACCTTCCTTTCCTTTTTGAGAAAAAGAAAGAAGAGAAAATAAAGATATGGAGCCTTACGGCTCGTTATTGCTTACCGGGGGTAGGCACTGCACAAAGTGTCAGATAACGCATGCAAAAGTAAAGTAGATAGCATGATATTGACAAGATGTGCGGAGCACATGAGCTTTACTTATGCACGGGGTCTGCGCCCGACTTTGTACAAAGGATTACATGAAACATTGGCAAGACTTGTACAAAAGGTGGTTGCCGGAACGGGTTCCGGCAACCGCGCCCTACGGGTAAAACTTACGAAGATGCTCAATGTTCTAGGAGTTGCTCACCGGAATGCCATCTTCGGTCTCAAGGCGGACAGCGCCAGGCCTAGTGACTCGTTTCACCCGGTAAGGGCCTTCCCACTTCGGCGTCAACTTGTTGGAATTCTTGGCGGACTGAACGCGCCGAAGAACAAGGTCGCCTTCCTCGAGACTTCTGGCATTAACTTTGCGGCTATGGTAGTGGCGCAAAGCTTGATGGTATCGAGCAGCTCGTACAGCAGCCTGAAGACGGTCCTCCTCAAGGAGCAGCGCGTCATCTTGTCGCAGCTGCTCTTGCTCAAGCTCATCATAAGCGAGCACTCGAGGTGACCCGTATACGAGTTCTGTGGGGAGAAGTGCCTCTGCTCCATAGACTAGAGCGAAAGGCGTCTGTCCAGTGGCTCGATTTGGCGTCGTCCTGATCGACCAAAGAACCACTGGCAGCTCCTCAATCCAGTTCCTTCCGCACTTGTGCAGCCTATCGAAAGTTCTGGTCTTGAGCCCGTGCAGCACTTCAGCATTTGCCCTCTTCGCTTGACCGTTGCTTCTCGGATGAGCAACAGAAGCGAAGCAGACCTTGGCGCCAAGATCTTGGACGTACTGCATGAAGGTGCGGCTCGTGAATTGCGTGCCGTTGTCGGTGATGATCCTGTTAGGGATCCCGAAGCGGCAAACAATCGACCTGAAGAACTTGACTGCTGACTGTGCTGTCACCTTCCTCACTGCTTCCACTTCCGGCCACTTTGTGAACTTGTCGATTGCAACGTACAAGTACTCAAAGCCCCCGACAGCTCGGGGAAAGGGGCCGAGGATGTCGAGCCCCCAGACCGAAAATGGCCAGGATAAAGGGATCGTTTGGAGAGCTTGAGCTGGCTGGTGTATCTGCTTGGAATGGAACTGGCACGCTTCACACTTGGTTACTTGTGTAGTTGCATCCTGGAGGGCTGTCGGCCAAAAGAAACCTTGCCGGAACGCTTTGCCAGCAAGTGCTCTTGCGCCAATGTGGTGACCACATATGCCTCCATGTATCTCTGCCAATAGCTCTTGTCCTTCTTCCCGGCGAATACACTTCAATTTCACGCCGTTGAGTCTTCTTCTGTACAGTGTGCTGTCGACAAACTGGTACATACTTGACTGCCGGGCTACTCTTTCCGCTTCTTCTTGCTCTTCGGGAAGTTCTCCTGTCTGAAGAAAACGAACAATCTTCTGTGCCCATGCTGGAGCTTGCGGCTCGACAACAAAGACTAAAGGCACATCTGCTGCTGTGGGAACATCCGCTTCTACGGCGAGAACATGTGGCTCTGCCGGAGCTTGATGTTCCCCGGCAAGCTTGCCGGAGCCAAACTTGTCGGGAGTGTCTGCTTCAACGGAACAAACCCTAAGGCTTGTCGGAGCAGACTGCTCCTCAGCATCCTTGGTGTTGATTTTGGGGACCTTCTTGGCGGCGGCTTCGGGGAGCTCTGCCGAAAAATAGTCACCAGAAATCAACTTCCTCTTCTTGCTCTGTCCAGTTGATGGTGTTACGGATGGTTGAGTCAGCTTGAGCACAAAAATCCCTGGTTCCACAGGTAACTTAAGTGCAGCGCACTTTGACAGGCCATCGGTAATGTCGTTCTGAGCTCTTGGAACATGTTCCATCTGTAGTCCGTCAAAGCGCTCTTCTAGCTTTCTCACTTCATCAACGTAAGCTTCCATCAACGGACTCTGATAATTCTTGTTCACTTGGCGGACGACAAGCTGTGAGTCGCCCCTGACAATGAGCTTCTTGATTCCAAGGTCTGCTGCGATCCTGAGACCGGCAAGCAAGCCTTCATACTCTGCAGTATTGTTCGTTGCTTGCTCCTTGGGAAAGTGCATCTGGACTACGTACTTGAGGTGCTCTCCGGTGGGTGCGACAAGCAGTACGCCCGCATCGGTGCCTTGTAGCGAGAAAGCACCATCAAAGTACATCAGCCACTCTTTGCTTGCTTCTTTGACGGGGATGCTCGTTTCTGGAATTTCTTCATCTTGTGTCGGCGTCCATTCTGCTATGAACTCTGCCAATGCTCTGCTTTGGATAGTTGAAGTGCTTTCAAACTTAAGGCCAAAGCAAGACAGTTCCAGTGCCACTCGACAATCCTGCCTGTTGCTTCTGGATTCTGCAGTATCCTCTTCAGCGGAAAACGAGTGACGATTGTGATCTCATGTGCTTGGAAGTAATGGCGCAGCTTTCTCGAGGCCATGAGAAGGCCGAAAAGCAATTTCTGCACACCAGAGTACCTTGACCTAGCCCCCTGCAGAAGGGAACTAACAAAGTAAACTGGGCGCTGCACCATTCTTTTCTGCATCTTCTCATGCTCCTGCGCAGATCCATCTTTGTCGGGACCAGAGCTTGCCGACGAAGTTCCCTGCTTGTCGCTGGATGCATCTCCCGTGGTTGCTGGCTCATCATCTGCCTCCCTTTCCGCTACTAATGCAGCACTAACCACTTGATTGGTTGCCGCTATATATAGCAGCAACTTCTCTTGTGGCTTAGGTGCGACAAGTGTTGGAGTGGAGGACAGGTATCTCTTCAAGTCCTGCAGCGTAGCCTCCGCCTCCGGAGTCCATTTCATTGGACCTGCCTTTTTCAAAATTTTGAAAAATGGCAGGGCGCGCTCAGCAGACCTAGAGATAAACCTGCTGAGAGCAGCTACACAACCGGCAAGTCTTCGTACATCCTTGACGCGCTTTGGTGCTTCAATCTGCTCAATGGCCTTGATCTTGTCGGGATTGGCTTCAATTCCCCGCTGAGACACGAAGAACCCGAGAAGCTTGCCGGAAGGGACTCCAAACACACACTTCTCAGGGTTAAGCTTGAGGTTGATCTTGCGCAGACTTGCAAAGGTTTCGTCTAAATCTTGAATCAGAGTCGCCTTGTCCTTGCTCTTGACCACTATGTCATCCATGTAGGCTTCCACATTTCTGTGCATTTGCGGCTCAAAAGCATCATGGACTACCCTTGCAAATGTTGAACCAGCATTCTTTAAACCGAAAGGCATCCGTACGAAATAGTATGTGCCACATGTGGTGATGAATGTGGTCTTCTCCTCATCCTCTTCTGCCATGAAGATCTGATGGTATCCTGAGTATGCATCAAGAAATGAAAGCAAGTCACATCCGGCTGTGGAGTCAACAATCTGGTCGATGCGCGGCAAGGGAAATGGGTCTTTGGGACAAGCTTTATTAACATCGGTAAAGTTGATACAAAGCCTCCATTTCCCGTTTTCCTTACGCACGACTACAGGATTGGCCAACCACGTAGGATGGAGCACTCCTCTGACAAGGCCTGCTGCTTCCAATTTCTTGATCTCTTCTGCAATGAATTCTTGGCGCTCCACTGCCTGTTTCCTGACTTTCTGCTTGACGGGCCGTGCATGAGGACAGACGGCAAGATGGTGCTCGATTACTTTCCTGGGAACACCGGGGATGTCAGACGGTTGCCATGCAAACACGTCGACATTCGCCCGCAGGAAAGCAACGAGCGCGCTTTCCTATTTAGGGTCGAGAGTGGCACTGATGGTGAAGGTACCACCAGTGCCATCCTCCTTGGCGGACACCTTCTTGGTCTCTGGTGGAGCTGCCATTGTCTTCTTACACTTGCCGGTGGAGCTCGATGGTGCGTCCTCGACGGTAGCGCAGCACTCCGAAGAGGTGCGCTTGCCGGAGTGGGCATTAGAACTCTTGCCGGACTTGGCCTTCTTCTTCGCCCCGGGAGCTTCAACGGCAAGTGATTTGCGATCTGTTGTTGCTGCTGCTTCCCGGTAGATCTTGTCGGCGCAGATAAGAGCATCCTTCTTATCGCCAGGGACAGAGATGACACTTATCGGGCCTGGCATCTTCAGTACATTGTATGCATAGTGAGAGGCTGCCATGAATTTGGCGAGTGCTGGACGGCCGAGTATCCCATTGTAAGGTAATGGAAAATCAGCAACGTCAAAAGTGACCCTCTCAGTCCTGAAGTTCAACTCGCTGCCAAATGTTACCGGCAACGTGATCTTTCCCTTCGGTCTGCTCCTTCCCGGATTGATTCCTTGGAATGTGCCGGTCTCTTCGAGCTCGCTATCAGGGATCTGGAGTTTCTGGAGCACCGCGGAGGAGATCATGTTCAAGCCGGCCCCGCCGTCAACTAGCATCTTAGTGACCTTGAGGTTGTGGATAGTTGGTGAAACCAACATCGGCAAGCACCCGACCGCAGTTATGCGATCAGGGTGGTCCTCAATATCAAAGATGATAGGTGTGCTGGACCATTTCAGAGGCTTGCGTGACTCGATGGGTGGTTCTGCCGCATTGACTTCCCGCACCCACTGCTTGAGCTGGCGGTGTGAAGTATGCAGAGAAGCACCGCCGTCAACGCACAGGACCTCTGTGGCTTTCTGGAACTCCTGCTCATCAGTCTCGTCATCATCCATATCTTCATCGTCGTCGTCATCTTCATCCTTGTCGCAGCCGCGGGGAGGTCTGTCACCTTGCCGCTGCTTGGCCTTGCCGTGGCGTCCTCCTTGGCCGGGACGTTTCTTGCTTGCTCCTCCAGCACCTTCCTGGGCTTTCTCCTTGTCGCGTCGCTCGTATTCAGCCTTTTGCTGCTCGACAAGCTGCTCGACCTTCTTGTAGCTCTGGAGGTCGTGGCCCTTGGTGCGGTGGATCTTGCAGTACTACTTGTTGGTGCCGTCCTGCTTGTCGGCGACCGCCACAGCCTGGTGGTTGGTGCCCGCGACAATCTCCTTGCCGGAGCTACTAGCTTTGGCTTTCTTGCCGGACTGCTCAACGACTAGCACCTCTTTGCCTTTCTTGTTTCTGTTGTTCTACCGCCGGTTTTTCCTTGTCGGGGCAGTCTCCTCACTATCAGATCCCCCTGCTCCTATATTCTTTCCGGGAAGTTTCCTCCCTTCCTCAGCACGTGCACACTTGTCGGCCAGGGCATATAGCTCACTGACGTCTCTGATCTTGCACATCGCCATCTCCTCCCGCATCCTGCGGTTTCGCATGTTCTGATGGAACATGCTGATTACCGCGGCAGGGTGGACATCTGGGATGTTGTGCTGTACACGGCTGAATCTCTGAATGTACTTGCGCAGGGGCTCTCCTTCCTTCTGGGCGAGCAGATGAAGATCGCTTTCTTGGCCATGAGGCTTGTGGCCGCCTGTAAAGGCGCTGACAAACTGATGGCATAGATCTGCCCAGGAGGATATGGAGTTATCCGGCAAGTGCATGAGCCAGGATCTGACATTGGGCTTGAGCACCAGCGGGAAGTAGTTGGCAAGGGTCTTGTCGCCCCGTCCCTCGGCAGCTTGCATCGCGATGGTGTAGATGCTGAGGAACTCCGACGGATGCGACTTGCCGTCGTACTTCTCTGGTACATCTGGCTTGAAGTTCTTCGTGCTGGGCCACTGGACTTGCCGCAGCTCACGAGTGAACGCAGGGCATCCTACCGCATACGGCAAGTTGCCTGGTTCCCCTAGCGCATGCATGTCGACAGAGGGCCCAGCGCGCTGGTCCGATTGACGCCGCGCTTCTCTTCGGCACTCGATGCGAGTACGAGCATCTTCTTGCTGTCGTTCATCAAGAACTTGGCGCTGATCGCGACGAGCTCGTGGATCTGACGATGCGGTGGAGTCGCTGTCGAGGTTGATCCGGCAAGTCGGGGATCTTGGCCTTCGGGGTGGAGAGTGCCTGGTAGTTGCACCCCCACCGGTTTCGTCACCACTGGCTCGTGCCTGGCGGTCTTGCCGCGGCAGCGATGCACTCGGCTGTCGCGGAATGTCGCCGTTGGCGAAGCCGATGAGACTCTGAATGGTGGCCCTCCATCCGTCGATCTTGTCTTCCATTGGAGGGTAATCCAGGAGCAGTTGAGCTCGCGCCAAAGCTTCTGCTGGAGTGGTGGGTGGCAGTGGCGAACGGTGCGAGGAGCGGGATATGCTCGGACTTCTAACTATGTTAGAAGGAGCAGTATCCCGTCCAGGCGACTGTGCCTCGCTCGTGCCAGCATGTTGGCGTGCATGCTGGTCTTGAGCACCCCGAGATCCACCAGCTCGATCTTGGCCCAACAAACGTATGGTACTGCGAGTACCATGACGCAGTCGGTCCTGCGCCTCCTGAGATGGGCGCGGAACATGTACGGACGCCGAGGTCTGCGCGGCCTTGTCCTTGGACCTGGCAGCATCGTGAGCTCCCTCGTCGATGTCCGTTCTTCTGCCGGCGTCTTCCCCACCACTCATTTGCTCCGGTGGTGGTGGGATTGACGTGGACGGAACAGCTGTCGCCGAAGTCTTCTTCTTCGATGGCATGTCGATGAAGAAGATGAAGGTCTAGCTCATGTGCACACCGAATCAGGTTCACACAGCCTCGATGCCCCCTACCTGGCGTGCCATAGATGTCGGGGAAGCTGATCCACGAACACCTATGGGGCCGGCGGACCGAGCCCCTTTTCGGTTCGGCGGAGGGCGGAGATCGCACGAAGAGCAGATCGAGGCGAAGCACACGAGCAATTTACCCAGCTTCGGAGCTCTTCGGAGAGATAATACTCCTACTGCTGCTTGTCTGATTGTATTGAGTTCTTGCTCGGGTGCGCTAAGTGCTACAGTACACACGAAACCGAGCGTGAGTGTTTTCTGGTTTCCAGTTGAACCCCCTCTCTACGTTGCGCATGGGCCTCCTTTTATATGCTCAAGGGGTCACCGACAGGTGGCAACGTAGACAAGGGTAAAAAATGGAAAAAGAGGGGTGGTTGGTACAGCTACCTGTACAGTGTATCCTACCTAATCCTGACGGCAGGGGACAAAGGCATTAAATGCCCGTCTGCGTCGCCCAAACAGTGCAAAAAGGGACCGTCAGGGACGCCATCGCTCGCCACAATGGCGATATTGTCAGCGTCACATGCCACCGCGCACCGCTGGCTGCACAGCCTCTCGCCACGCGCGCCTGGAAAGGCCCCCAGGGCGACACGTTGGTGGATGTGCTGGAGCGTAGGTATAGAGTGGCCGCTTGCCGCAGCAAGCGCCTTGCCGCGGTCGTTGTCTTGCCGCGCTTGGAAGCTTGTCGCTCACCGGGCCTTGCCGGGACGTGCGGCGCGTCGCGGCAAGTTCCTTGTGATGCCTTGATTGGCCTTCCCGGCAAGCTCCTCTTGCCGGGGCCTTGTCTCCTTGGCTTAAATACTTTGTTCTTGAATGGCTCCAAAGGAACCACGGAGGACCTTGGCGGTCACCCGGCAAGCCTTGCCGCGGGGCGCTGCAACTGCCCGTGCACAAGTTCGGGATACTAGGGTACCCCTATTCTAGTACACCGACAATGATTGTTGGTGGAGGGGAGTAAAATCTTTACCATTCTGTTTGGGAACCACCTATAATGTATGTAGTATGGAACATATTGGGAACTCTTGGTTGTTATGTTGACAATGAGATCATACCTCTCAAAATTATTTATCTCTATTTCAAAATCGAGCTCTGGCACCTCTGCAAATCCCTGCTTCCCTCCGCGAAGGGCCTATCTTTTACTTTATGCAAGAGTCAAGGTGATCTTCACCTTTCCCTTTTTCGTTTTACCATTTGGCAAGAACTTTGTGTTAGGGTGATCCTGATATAT